>NC_064627.1:397939768-398248768 GCF_023864275.1 Schistocerca cancellata
GTTCTTGAGGACTACCTTCTCTTGACCTTTCCCAGTTCTAGCTGTGGAACCATCTGCAAAACCAAACAGCAACTTAAAGCAGCTACTTGTTTCATCCTAGAACCAGATCAGTCTTCAATGATGTAGGAATACTCTTCTAAAACCAAATCCCTTCTATCTATTCTTCATGACAAGTGCTTCTTAACCATGGTCTTTAAGAATGCAGCACAGTTCAATACAATTTTAAAATATATTCCTGGCAAAAATTAGGTTGGTGCATTAATTCATAGTGTTTTCATTTTGCATGTTGGTATTCCAGTTGTTTTGGGTTTATTTTTCAACTGTCATTTTTTTAATTTGTGGTTGACATTTGCTATTTGAGTTTACATATTGTTATTTTGTCATTTGGAGATAGTGAGTGGAGCTGTGGATGCTAGAAAACTGTGTGGGAAATGGAGAAATCAGAACATTTCTCATATATTCTTCTGTATGAGTTCAGTAGAGGGGTGACAGCAGCGGAGGCAGCCAGAAACATTAGCATCATGTACGGGGATTATGTCACTGGACAGAGCACTGCAAGGAAATGATTTTCTTGTTTCAGGAAGGATTGTCTTGACTCTAGTGACTCTCCATGTTTGAGAAGATCTTCGGGGCTTGATGAAGATCATTTAAATGCATTAATTCACAAGGATTTATGTCGCTGTACTCAGAACCCACAGATGTGATGAAATGTGATCATTCCACCATTGTGCAACATTTGCATGCAATGGGCAAGGTTCAAAAAATGCTTTTATGGATACTGCATGCTCCAAGCCAATATCACAAACATCAGCATGTAGGCACAAGTGCATTTCTGTTTGCTCAACATCAATTGGCTTGTGAAAAACATCAATCATTCCTATCCTGTATCATTATGGGTCATGAGAAATGGTGTCTTTATCCTAACAAAAGGAAAAAAGGATTGCTGAGCCAAAACAAAGCATCAACTCCCCATACAAAGAACTACACACATCCGCAAAAGATAATGTTAGGCATTTTGTGGAACAATGATGATGTGGCATACTATAAATTGCTTCCTTGATGTGTAACCATCATTGCTGACATTTACTGTCAACAGATGAGACATCTTGCAGATGCAGTCGAAGAATAGAAACACTGACAAAAAATGCTACATAGAAAATGGATTGGGAAGTCATTCTGCATCAACCTTACTCAACTGATCTTGCACCCTCAAATTTTCACCTTTCCCGCTCTCTATGGATAAAAATGCACTCTGTACATGGCTTGACAAGTTCTTCACTTCAAAACAATGTCATTTCTACATTTGCATAATCAAAAAGTTACCCCAGCAATGGCAGTGAAGGAGATTATATTATGGTTGACTAAAGTCTCTGTTATGTGTATCCATTGTGTTTATTAATCTTATGGAAAGCTTTAACAATCATGAAGCCTCCAAGCCCATAACTAACATATTTTTCCATTTGAGGTGTCATGTTTTTAGTTATGTACGAGACTGAATGTTATTTGCCATTGTCTGGAGATTTTTGTGGTCTTGCAGCTCCAAAGCCTTCTTTGCCTGCATCTGTGTAGTTCCATTTCATATTTCTGGTTGTAGATTTTTAAAACTGGATCTGATGAAGAGATATCTTTAAGTGTCTTGAATGTTCACCTCTTCTTCAAACTTATATTTCTTATTATTTATCAATAAATCACTCAGAAGTTTGATTATTGTAGAGAAATTTGAGATGTAACTTCCTTAAATATCCTGTTGGTCCTAGGACATTTCCTAATCATGCAACAGATTTTTATTCTAAAAGTTTTCTACAGCTTTTTTCTCCTCAGAAGAAGGTTAGATTTGTACACATCTTACAATGTATGGAAGGACTCGAATTTTATAACATTAATATTCAAGCTCTATTCTGCTGCAGTTTTTGACACTTAAGCAAGCCACTGAAGAGTGCCGCATATTCGCTCTTAGCTGGTAGTATAATACTGTCTATGTGAATAAATACAACATTCTCTTGAGCCAACGAAAATATATATATATATATATATATATATATATATATATATATATATATATATGGTTATAATAGAAGGAAACATTCCACGAAGGAAAAATATATCTAAAAACAAAGATGATGTGACTTACCAAATGAAAGTGCTGGCAGGTCGACAGACACACAAACGAACACAAACATACACACAAAATTCAAGCTTTCGCAACAAACTGTTGCCTCATCAGGAAAGAGGGAAGGAGAGGGAAAGACGAAAGGATGTGGGTTTTAAGGGAGAGGGTAAGGAGTCATTCCAGTCCCGGGAGCGGAAAGACTTACCTTAGGGGGAAAAAAGGACGGGTACACACTCGCACACACACACATATCCATCCACACATATACAGACACAAGCAGACATATTAAAAGACAAAGAGTTTGCCAAACTCTTTGTCTTTTAATATGTCTGCTTGTGTCTGTATATGTGTGGATGGATATGTGTGTGTGTGCGAGTGTGTACCCGTCCTTTTTTCCCCCTAAGGTAAGTCTTTCCGCTCCCGGGACTGGAATGACCCCTTACCCTCTCCCTTAAAACCCACATCCTTTCGTCTTTCCCTCTCCTTCCCTCTTTCCTGATGAGGCAACAGTCTGTTGCGAAAGCTTGAATTTTGTGTGTATGTTTGTGTTCGTTTGTGTGTCTGTCGACCTGCCAGCACTTTCATTTGGTAAGTCACATCATCTTTGTTTTTAGATATATATATATATATATATATATATATATATATATAAAAAATAATAAAATTAAAAAATTAAAAAAATAGTGTTTATAAAGTGCTGGTATGCTTGGTAATCCAAACGCAACTTTCTTGAACTCAGAACTACCGGGAGTGTCCCACAAACATAGTATACTTCATGCTTTCTTCATCAAAATCAATGCAGGAAGAAAGAAAAAAAAATTGACTCTCTTCTTATTTATTAAAATTCCAGTTTGGCCTAGAAGATTGTTCCCAACTACCATTTCAAAATTCACAGTATCTCTGGAAAACACATAAATATTTGTTTTGATTTCCACATCATAAATCTCAACAGTGTCTGTAAAATAACCTTTTGAAGAGACAGAATTTTTCACAAATTCTAACAAAGTTACAGCTGTATAATGCAATCTTGGAGAATCCAGTCTCATAAACATTTTACTGTAACCTACTGACTGCCACAGTCAAATAGCACCCTCATCTATCAGTTACTTTTTTAGACATTTTTAAATTTACAGCTGTTAATTCATTTCTTAACAGTGTTTGCATTAACTGTAACCCTTTTATCACTCATTTCCTTCACACATTCAGATGAAATATGGCCCAACTCATTGCACTTTAATTATTTCTTTTGCTACTTTCGTGGTGGCAGCCACATGACCTGAGACCATTGGTGCCACAGTCAAAACACCACCTGTCTGGATCCTAAGCTTTGCTATTGGTGTTTCTGTACCTTGAATCTTTAGCATCTTTCTTACTGGATTTCCAACATTTCCATTGCTTTAACTTTTGTTATTTCCTTTCACCCACCCATGAACCATGGACCTTGCCGTCGGTGGAGAGGCTTGCATGCCTCAGCGATACAGATAGCTGTACCGTAGGTGCAACCACAACAGAGGGGTATCTGTTGAGAGGTCAGACAAACATGTGGTTCCAGAAGAGGGGCAGCAGCCTTTTCAGTAGTTGCAGGGGCACAGTCTGGATGATTGACTGATCTGGCCTTGTAATGCTAACCAAAACAGCCTTGCTGTGCTGGTACTGCGAATGGCTGAAAACAAGGGGAAACTACAGCCATAATTTTTCCCGAGGGCATGCAGCTTTACTGTATGGTTACATGATGATGGTGTCCTCTTGAGTAAAATATTCTGGAGGTAAAATAGTCCCCCATTTGGACCTCAGGGTGGGGACTACTCGGGAGGACGTCGTTATCAGGAGAAAGAAAACTGGCATTCTACGGATCAGAGTGTGGAATGTCAGATCCCTTAATTCAGCAGGTAGGTTACAAAATTTAAAAAGGGAAATGGATAGGTTAAAGTTAGATGTAATGGAAATTAGTGAAGTTAGGGGGCAGGATGAATAAGACTTCTGGTCAGGTGAATACAGGGTTATAAACACAAAATCAATTAGGGGTAATGCTGGAGTAGCTTTAATAATGAATAGGAAAATAGGAATGTGGGTAAGCTACTACAAGCAGCATAGTGAATGCATTATTGTGGCCAACATAGATATGAAGCCAATGCCTACCACAGTAGTACAAGTTTATATGCCAACTAGCTCCACAGATGACAAAGATATTGATGAAATATATGATGAGATAAAAGAAATTATTCAGATAGTGAAGGGAGGCGAAAATTTAATAGTCATGGGTGACTGGAATTCGATGGTAGGAAAAGGGGAGAAGGAAACATAGTAGGTGAATATGGATTGGGGGGAAGAAATGAAAGAGGAACCAGCCTGGTAGAATTTTGCACAGAGAATAACTTAATCATAGGTAACATTTGGTTCAAGAACCATGAAAGAAGGTTGTATACATGGAAGAACCCTGGAGATACTAGAAGGTATCAGATAGATTATATAATGGTAAGACAGAGATTCAGGAACAAGGTTTTAAACTGTAAGACTTTTCCAGGGGCAGATGTGGACTCTGACCACAATCTATTGGTTATGAACTGTAGATTAAAATGGAAGAAACTGCAAAAAGGTGGGAATTTGAAGAGATGGGACCTGGATAAACTGAAAGAACTAGAGGTTGTAGAGAGCTTCAGGAAGAGCATTAGGGAATGATTGGCAAGAATGAGGGAAAGAAATACAGTAGAAGAAGAATGGGTAGCTTTGAGAGACGGAATAGTGAATGTAGCAGAGGATCAAGTAGGTAAAAAGACGAGGGCTAGTAGAGAGAGATATTGAATTTAATTGATGAAAGGAGAAAATATAAAAATGCAGTAAATCAAGGATCAAGTAGGTAAAAAGACGAGGGCTAGTAGAGAGAGATATTGAATTTAATTGATGAAAGGAGAAAATATAAAAATGCAGTAAATGAAGCAGGCAGAAAGGAATACGAACATCTCAAAAATGAGATCAACAGGAGGTGCAAAATGGCTAAGCAGGGATGGCTAGAGGACAAATGAAAGAATGTAGAGGCTTATCTCACTAGGGGTAAGATAGATACTGCCTACAGGAAAATTAAGGAGACCTTTGGAGAAAAGAGAACCACTTGTATGAATATTAAGAGCTCAGATGGAAACCCAGTTCTAAGCAAAGAAGGGAAAGCAGAAAGGTGGAAGGAGTATATAGAGGGTCTATACAAGGGTGATGTTCTTGAGGACAATATTGTAGAAATGGAAGATAATGTAGATGAAGATGAAATAGGAGATATGATACAGCGTGAAGAGTTTGACAGAGCACTCTAAGATCTAAGTTGAAACAAGGCCCCAGGAGCAGACAACATTCCATTAGAACTACTGACAGCCTTGGGAGAGCCAAACCTAACAAAACTCTACCATCTAGTGAGCAAGATGTATGAGACAGGCAAAATGCCCTCAGACTTCAAGAAGAATATAATAATTCAAATCCCAAAGAAAGCAGGTGTTGACAGATGTGAAAATTACCAAACTATCAGTTTAATAAGCCATGGCTGCAAAATACTAACACGAATTCTTTACAGACGAATGGAAAAACTGGGAGAAACCGACCTCAGGGAAGATCAGTTTGGATTCCGTAGAAATGTTGGAACATGTGAGGCAACACTGACCCTACAACTTATCTTACAAAATAGATTAAGGAAGGGCAAACCTACATATATAGCATTTGTAGACTTAGAGAAAGCTTTTGACAATGTTGACTGGAATACTCTCTTTCAAATTCTAAAGGTGGCAGGGGTAATATACAGGGAGTGAAAGGCTATTTACAATTTGTACAGAAACCAGATGGCAGTAATAAGAGTCAAGGGGCACGAAAGGGAAGCAGTGGTTGGGAAGGGAGTGAGACAGGGTTGTAGCCTATCCCCAATGTTATTCAATCTGTATATTGAGCAAGCCGTAAAGGAAACAAAAGAAAAATTCGGAGTTGGAATTAAAATCCATGGAGAAGAAATAAAAACTTTGAGGTTCGCCGATGACATTGTAATTCTATCAGAGATAGCAAAGGACCTGGAGGAGCAGCTGAATGGAATGGACCGTGTCTTGAAAGAGAACATCAACAAAAGCAAAACGAGAATAATGGAATGTAAGCGAATTAAATCGGGTGATGCTGTGGGAATTAGATTAGGAAATGAGATGTTTAAAGTAGTAAAGGAGTTTTGCTATTTGGGGAGAAAAATAACTTATGATGGTTGGGGGGGGGGGGGGGGAGGGGGGGAGACAAAACAACAACAACAACAAGAAAATCATCATAAATGTAGTAGAGTGTGGAGTAGATGGCCAATCTACATTGTCAGTTTTCAGATGCTCCTTGCTGAGCTACAAAAATTTGTGGGAAAAAATGAATCTAACACTAATTATTACTTTCACAAACTCTATTAATGACAGAAAGTCTAATGTAACTTCTGTCTTATCATGAAAAAACCAAATAATTTCTTTGTGAACATATAAAACTACTCTGCCATTATCAGCTATACTGACTCATCACTAAACTAGTCAGCAGGAAAATTTGTATATCCCCCAAGTGAACCCCACAGTATTCACATTTCTTCTCTGCCATCCAGAGAAGAAAACCAGAAAGCAGATTTTAAAGTAGACCACAGCACTCTATATTTACATACAATGTGGGCAGTGTAAAACTGTTGAGAATATCTGGATTCTTGTCCATAGTCACAGTTTCACTACAGAAGCATGAGGAGAATGAATGAAGAAACAAGATCCACAATTCTGACCTAAGATGGGCCAATCACCACTGATCGACCATCGTGTTCTCCTCTGTCAGTGGCAACATCTGGATATGGTATGGAGGTGCATGGGGTCAGCACAGTGCTCTCCCATTCATTGTTGGCTTAGCAGATACTGGAGCTACCACTTCTCATTCAAATAGCTCCTTAAGTGGTATCATGAGGCTGAGTTGACATTGTTCCAGTCCACCCACCAAAGAAAAATTCCTGCCAATACCGGAATTGAACCCAGGCACTCTGCATAGCAGTCACCCCTGCAGAGCACTGAGCTAAAGAGATGGACCTTGATAGGAAATCTAATCTGATTCATAGATTCAAATTTCTTTTTTAAACATTAAATATAATAAGTGATGAAAAACCCTACATTATTAAGCCTTTATGGTCAGTTTTCATCCACGGTCTTGAAATAGGCACATTCCTGCACAATAATTTTTGACAGGTTCTGAGAATGACTGGCTTTGGGTCCATTATCACAGTTTCAAGACACAAGCATAATCAACTTTCTAAAACTCAAGTATAATAAGTACTGCAAGATCCTACAATAATGTGCCTAAACCTTAAGTTATTGTCATCCATTATGTTGAAATGAGGGCATTCTAATATAGTCATTTTTCTATCAATTTCAAAGTGGATTCAACTGCAAATATGTATCTTATTGTCAGTGGTGTTTTATCCTTCAAGAGATTTTCTTTTGTAGTGTCATAAATTCAGACAAAAAGATCTTTCTTTAATATTTAAGTTAGACTGGATGCCCAGCAACAGTTTATACTGAATAAAGCATGTTTTGTGATTAATGAAACAGTGAATATGGTGCTCAAAGTACCTATCAGCACTCTTGTTGATTGGTGACTATATACTAAATCTCAAACAAGTCTTGATGTCAGTAAGAATTAAATTCAGAAAATAATATAATTTATGACTTAGACGATGTACTCTTGATCAGTCCAATTATAGCAGATTAAAAACTCATACTTAAAACTCCAAATGCTATTTAAATGTAGTTTTATGCATATTTCAGAAAAATGAAGTGATAGTCAGCATCTATATCTTCACTAACTTTGGTCAGTTAACAAAAGTGAAATGAGGCAATAGGATTAGAGTATAAGCAAATGAATGTGGTGTCTTTTATCATGACCACTGTCTCACAAGAAGTAGGTATGGCAGAATTCCTCCACCTAAAAAAGAAAGAAAATACTGATAGGAAGCATTTTTAGTCCATGATAATCCTATGGCTGCATACATTGTGTTCATGACAGCCTTCTCAGAGAAGCATATTTTTCAGCCTTCATTAATTTTGCACTGGTGCATTCAACTTCAAGCAGAGTACTTAAGATAGGTGTGAAAATATATTTGTAGAAAGTCAAGAGTCTGTATTATATTTGAAAGTATTCTCAGTGACTCCTGGATAGCAAAGTGCATAGCTGAGGGTAATTTTTAGTATTAATAAGTCTTTGTTTCCCATTAAGAGATAATTGCTTAATTGCTCTCAGCTATAGGAGCTGTTATTACTTCAATATATGCAACATAGTCCCTATGGAAATAATGCTTATAGGTATTGCTAGGTATTACTAGCTTATAGAAGACAGATGTATGATATTTTTGGAAATTTATAAATAGCTTTCCACAATAAACTAGATTCTTTCTTTCAGAATCTATGAATCCAGAGTCTCCAACAGCTCTTTGGTTTTCCCAAATGAACCTAAAGGGCCTGTAACCAACTGTGTTAAACATCATTCCACATGCTTCTCTTTCTTGTTAGATCGTCTTGATATGAATTAGACAGACTACTGGAATACTAAAAAGGAAATCAATTTGCCGCTTACATTGCTCACATCAGAACCATGTGATCTTTCCCACCCATGATTTCTCTTAGGTATTTGTATGACACGACTTACTCAAATTGTGATTCATTAACAGTGTAATCAAAAAGCTATTACATTTTAATGTTTCATTAGAAGTAAAGGTATCACCTGCAAAAACTCCATGGTTATAATGATTTTAAGCCGTTGAGTTACAGATTCTCAATTTGAATGTATCATGCACCTCTGACACACACCTGAGGTTACCTTCATGGCTATCTCGGTGAATGACTGTTCATCCAGGACAACAAATTCCATTCTGCTATTGAGTTTTCAATAGAGATGCAAATCAGGCAATACAGTGACACAGATATAAATCATTACGGTTGAAAATGAAACCTTCTTAAGATATAAGAAAAAAGAATATGTATCAGTAGTTCCTTATATGGTTTTCATGATATTATGTAGGAAATGTCAGATTAAGTTTCACGTAAGTGGTGCTTTTGTTATTCATACATTCAAAGCATATCATTGTATTTGAAAATTGTCATTCTTCTTGAAATGCAATAGATAGCTGTCACTGATATGAGATGGAAATTCTGTTACTCATTTTCTCAATTCTTCTTTATGAATGAACAAATGAATGGAGCTGTGAACTGCTTTAGCTAATATGTAAACAGTGTGCAAGAACAGTGATTCATTGGGATTTGTGTTAAGCATGTCATCATTTGTAATATTTTGTGTAATTTATATGATTTACATGACATATGCTGCCTCACACCAGTTTAATGTTGCTGTATTCTGATAGTTACAAGACCCAGATATGACAATGGTGTGCACATGTCAGCAGATTTAAACGTTTGACGTATGCTGAAGCACAGTTGTCTGCAGTACACTACTTGATAATGGCCTTACAGTTGAAACTGCAATCATGAAAATAAAAAATGATCAGCAACAAATGTATTTTTGCAGGGAGTCAAAGACAGGTATCATACTAGCCACATAAATTACTAATTTAATGTGGTTTCCTGTTGACTTTTTGCTTCATTTTTGTTTCTGTTTTCCATAGTAACACAGTGTTACTTACCCCTGAATTTTTCTTGACAAATAAAGTCAGAAAAAGCATTTTCTTAATAAATTGTAGCAGACTGATACAGACGCATAATAGATGGCGGGAAGGTTAGCATTTACACAAGTGTTTTCATCTGGCATGAGAGAAGAAAGGGTAGGAGAAAACGAGACTACTTCAGTCTTAACATGGAAAGTCATGCATTATCAAAGTCATAGCAGAAACATTATAACAGTATAAAAGAAAACTAAATGCAAACATTTAATGTGATAAGAGAACTTAAACACTTAAAAGCAACAGAGAAACATCATTTGACAATCAAAGATAAACAAGGAGAAAAGTGTGTAGATAAGAAACAGACAGGACATAGCAGTGAAGTAACAAAAGAATCCAAAAGTGAAGAGAGGAAATACATTAATAAAAAGAATCTATGAACTAAACCACAATAAGTAAAAGAAAGGGAAAAATGAAAATAAACTAATGTTCAATGTAATAATGGAAGAAGAAGATGACTAACTTGAGAGAGACGGCGAAACAAAAGGACATAGACAACAGTTTGAGAGAGATCAGTATAATTTGAAGACAGATGACTTACAGGAGCCAAGGTCACACTTTTGACATTCTTTCAGTCTGTGAATTTCTATGTTAAAAATGTCAGGAGGAATAACTCAATTTATTATACAGTAAAGTAAGTACTTAAGATCCAGGAGGACCCTGTCACATTTTATATATTGCCACAAGTACATAGTATTCCTGCCATCGCTTGTATAAGTCTCATTTCATTTATATTTCACTTCTGCCAAAACAGCATAGTCTTCCTGCAATCTTATGTGCAAGTCTACATAGAATGACCAATTGATTTACATGCAACCCTTATTCATTATAGTAACTAGTGATGACTTACATCAGGGTGACTTTTCAAAATGTGAAGAGTCAACTGTGATCATAAATTAGTTTGAAGCACATAGGCTGCATCAAGCTATGGTGTTGTTTCATTCAAAACTCAATTTTTTAACCATTTAAATCAAGTTCAAAGTCTGATATCTGGTTCAAAATGCAATATGTCCAGCATCAAATGACGTTCAAATCACAATTGGTTCATTTTTTCCTGATTATAAAACAATTAGGACCTAAAGTCCACTAAAATCTGTGACATCAATACAAGAAACATTTAGAAAATTCTTTCCATCATATACTGCTTATCATTGTGGCAAACACATAGTCATATACAACAGATTTGTTGGCTATCAATGTGCTTTTGTGTGAGCCTGCAGTTCACGTGAAATATGACAGAAATGGAAGAAAGTGTACATGAAGGGGACTGCTATTCTGGATCTAGAAGTGGCAGAAAGGCGTAGTGGAAAGAAAGGTGGAGCAGATGGAAAAGTATGTGATTTTAAAAGAAAATTCTGATATGAACTTCACTTCTCAGTGTATTTTCTTTCTTGATATTAAACTCTCCAGTTGCTATATTTAAAGTATTTATTTGTTGTTTACACCATGTTTTGTCATGCTTTATTCCATTTCTTAAGTCACATAAAAGCATATGCTTCAGCACTTTAAAATCATTTAAGCCTAAGATGTCACCATTTGATTAGAAATTAAAATTAAACTGGTCAAAGATCAAATGAAGTAGCTTCAGCCTTTATAGATGCTCTATGTAAGCATAGATAGGAAGAACACACTAAAAATAGACGATTATCTTCTGAAGGCTACTGGGGGCAGAAAAGAAATTCCTATGTAGATCATCCTCTGCACTGGTGACTTATAAAGAACCTCCAGACACAAAGAGAAAAAAGTACACCTAATACTTCCAGTGCATGGTCATTCATACTTGCCTATGGATTGCCTTTTTGGTTAACTCCTCAATAGTACCAGAATATTTATCAGAAAATGGGGGATGTTTGAATGCTAGAAACAGACTGGAATGTTTTAAGCTTTATGGACCTCTTCATTACCTGAAGAAGTCATTGGAGATAAGAGATATGAAATGAATAATAGTGAAAAAGAAACTGAAGGGGAAAAGAACATACACCACTTTTAAAATAGAAACTTCATATGGCTTGGATGATGCATCGAAAAGTTATATGACAGTGCTAAAAAGTGGTGTAGAAAAAGATCATAAACCTGACCAAAATGTTGCCAACTTGACATACCCCATTCAATCAGAAAAAGCCATCCTTCTAAAACAGCACTTTAGTGACAACTGGAAAAATTGCAAAAGCCACCATTTTATGTTCAACTTCTTGAGATAGATGATCTGATGGATCAGATAAGGAAGGGCAAGAACAGGATGAAGAGTGAGATTGTTTGGAGAAAGGACCTTGACATCAAACGCTTTGAAGAGGATTAAAAAGCTTTCGTTTTTGAAAAAAATTGTATAATTAATATAACAAGTTTAATTATAATTTTGGTTGTAATCTTTAACTATTGTTTAAAAATGTACTGCATAATTGCAAATTTGGATAAGTGCTCTCAGAATAAATGAATATTTCTCATACAAACAATATGTTACCATTAAACCAAAATCATTAATTTTTATGGTATTGTTTATTTTGCAGTTGGATGTACTTTCTTTTTCTTTACATGATTTATTTTTGCTCACAATAAAAGTTAAGGAATAGATTCTTTAGTTTTGTTATGTAAATTTTGTCCAAAACATGAAATATCCCTGTGGTTGTTGCAAAATGAAACAACTCCACAGATTCTAAAAATATGAGTAGCAGCTATGTCTTTAAACAAAGAGTGAGATTTTTCTTATTTATCTCATTTTATTACAGGACCATTTATAGCTTCTCATATTCAATTTATCTGTTAATACAAAACTTTACTTGATGTTAGTATTTGGTCTCCAATAAAATTTCTAATTGTGGACTTAATGCATTTTGAAAAGTTTTCCTCATATAGATGGTGAATAACATCACAGTGACTCCCAGAACAATCAATTTAATGGCTTGGTGTACTTTAGAGATTTTCTCAGTAAATATTTAAAATTTTCCTTCAGACATTTCTTGCTAATGGAACACCTAGACTACCTCATCGTACTGAAATGGATTATGATGCAGGTGACAATAGGAAATATGGATGGTTTGTACATTTTCATGTGTGTGTGTGTGTGTGTGTGTGTGTGTGAGAGAGAGAGTGAGAGAGGGGGGGGGGGGCGGGGAGAGGGAGGGAGAGAGAGAGAGAGAGAGAGAGAGAGAGAGAGAGAGAGGGAGCGAAGGGTGAGGGGGGAGGGGGGTGGGAGGTAGGAAACGAGAGAAGTGTGTTTATGTAACGCTAGGTAGTTGGAGTAGTCTTGAGCAGAATATTACCACTAGAAAGAAAGGAGTTATAATCAATTCACAACTTTTCCTGATTTGCATAAACTAATGAAGCTTACCTTCACGTAGCCTCGGATATATCTACAGCACCATATCATCAAAACACAATTGATTTTCTACTAATTTTCTAATAAGTAGCAGCATCGCATGCTGTAGTGTACTGTGCCTAACACTGATGATAACACAAAAATTTTGTCATAAACATAATAATTTCCTCTAGCTATTATATGTAACTATCATCTTTTTGTACCCACCACTAGGTATATACCGTAAATGCACACAAGCACTAATCTAGAGATGCTACAAAAATTTCAAAGAAAGCAGCATGGATGACAGCCAACAGTTTTCCCTCACAGTGTTCTTCCTTTCAAAGTGCAGAAGCAGCTAAGCGTATCTCAGATGCACATTTTTTCTTTCAAGTACTGTATTTTCTTGGGCTACTAAATGATAAAGATGAAGCTACAGAAAAAGTACACATGACATAGCCATCCCAGTTCATGCAATGTGCAGCTGGTTACTTCTGGCAAATATTGAATAATTGTATTTAGCACACTTGTATTACCATGACAAGAAACATTTACTATCAGAGAGCAGAATCAAAAAGTAACATCACCAAAGATGAATCTCTAAACATTCAAAAATTAATTGACATAGATAATTTTCTTAAATTTTACTTCAAACATAACAATTAGAAGAACACTATCAAAATGTTGAACATTTCTACAAAATAAATGTAGTAGTATTAAAAACGCTAATGAAGAGAAGCAGAAATAAAATCATCATTCCGACATCAATAAAATCCGTATTTTCTTAATAAAACTCATGATGCAACTGTACTACATAATTGTCCTTTCTATCACCTTCCACTAGGTAGGGAAGTAAAAATTCTTTTTTGTTCTTCTTTCTTTTCGATTCCGAAAAACCACCGATAAAAGTCTCAACTGCACATAACGACAAATTTTCTTGAGCATCACACTGACAAATAATGAACGTTCCTCTGCTGATTTGTATTTTGACATGATCTATTAATTTCAGTTTCAATACTGGGAACCAATCTCTAGTTTGTGTTAGTGCACTGTTCCTCGTAATCACTGAAGCTTTTTTCCAGGTGCTGTCTAACAACTTCTTCTCTCCCAAAAGAAAAGAAGGAGGAGGTAGGATATCAGGGAAAGGGACACATTAAGATAACTGTAACAACTAATAACAGTGCAACTGACTTGTTCCACAACTTGCAGTAGTCACCAAATTGACAAGAAAATGACTCTTTTTGAAAAAAAACTGTAGATATAAAGTGCATATCTGAATATTTATTTTAGATGACTCTTTAGTTTAATGTATCAAACACTTTCAAAAAGTATTAATCCTTGTAAACCCTTAAAAATAAGTTTGGAATGGATTAGAAAATAAATTTTACTTTTGTACTATGTAAAATAAGGATACGTCATGTACTTTCTGAATGCGAGTACAATACTAGTTTTATATTCAGACACTGCAGGTAAGTCTGTTGCACACAAAATATTGTTTAAATAAGAAACTCTAAATTGGTTCTGTGAAGAAAGTAGCATAAAATGAGGTAGGTGCTGAGTCAGGATAAATGGAATGTATTAATTTTTGAGTAATACAGTTTTAAACAACACTGAATGAAAAATTTACCAAGTAAGTTGCTGCAAGATTTTGGTTGCAGAGTAATGCCTTCACGAACAATGATATGTCATTTTGCTGGTTTTAAATGTTTTAGTAGCTCTAATATTGTTCATATTGTAATAAAGAAGAATTGTACCTACTTCAACTAAGCAATATTATTACTGGTATCTAACAATTTAAGAAAGGACCCTGATCATTTCCTACCACGTTTAAAATAAATGAGGTAAAATCTTTGTTCATTACTATATGCTTCCTTTCGTCTAATTTTAGTAGTCACATCAAACAATAACTACAGTGATGGTAGTTAAAAATAAAAAAAAGAAGGTTCAAGAACTAACCCAGCATTTTCCTGAAGTGGTACATGAAAACCGTAATGTAGAATGTTAGGCTAGCGATTTGAATTTCAGTTTTCCGAAAGCATGAAAACAAACGCACCATAATTAACTAAAGGGATTTGAATCTTCATCAACACCCTCTACTGAATTTTGATATATTCATTTTAAAGTAATATATCACAAAATTTTATTTCATATTGTACACAGAAATCACAAAACACTGTAGAAATATACTGAAGAAAAGAGAAACTGTATTGAAAATAGGATGTAGATGTAACTCTCACACTGAATCACTGCATAGATTGTGTAAAATCTGCATTTTTTTCTGCATTAAAGCAAAAATTTTGCTTTTCGCATTGCAATCCTTAATATCTTTGTAAATATTATTCTTGAAGAGCCTTGCATTTGAACATGCACTGTGTATAAAAATAGATCTTTCAAACAATATATCTAAGAGTTAAAAAATATTAGCCATAGGCAACTTTTTACATTCAAGCACTGTTTAAAATTCTGTATTACTCTTTGACACAGGATTCTGCTTATGATTCATAACCCGAACCTGTCTCCATCTTGTGAGCCCTCCCCGTCGCTTGAGGCACTCGAACCCTGTTTGACCAGGTGCCGCACATCATCAGGTAAAACTTCCTCGCTTCTATGGACGGTAAATGAAGTTTTGCCTTTTCGCCCGAAACCTAACCTACGTTTCCGACCTGCATAAGTATTTTTGGAGGTAAGAAATACATATGAGCAAAGTAATGATGAAAAACAACAGTTATCATTCTAAGAGAGAAAGATACATTGATTCCATACAAATATTAAAAGCAGTTGTCCTCAGTTAGGATTCTATTTTGAACTGATTGTTGAAACGCTTTTTAAATTTTTTTCTTCTTAAATATAATTATGTGTACATACCCATTAGTATTTCAAATTTTGAGCTTGTCTCCCATAATGAACATTTGTTATGACTAATAGAGATATGGGATATATCTGTAAACAGGTAAATCACTGTAGTAACATTACAATATTGCATAGCTTATTGAAGAAGAACCAACTTCTCATTTCATTCAAGATGTAGTTTGCACCTTTTTGATAAATGGACAATTAAGGAAATGTGCTGAGTTAAGTTAATTGTACAGCAACCATTTTTTTAAAAGAAACAGAAGTTGCAGTAGGAAAGCACTATCTTTCAATATACAAAGCAGTGAACACTTTGAATGACGTATTTCATGTTTATAATGTTTATGATGGTAAGGTTAAAGAAGTATTGATGGAGCAGATCATTACAGGAATATTAATACCGAGTAGGATTAATTATGATAATATTCTTTCATATTTGTTAAAAATTAGGAAAGGTTTTAAAAATTGCTAAAGGCCTGTACAACATTCAGTGTTAAACAGAATCCCAAGTGTTTGTCCTATCATGAAGAAGTTGAAAACATAGATGATCACAATCAATTAAATGTGACAGCAAAATGTGCAGGCACTCAATGTATATGTGCCTAATACATTTTTATGAACTAATGAACTCAATTAGATTACTAAGTATTGCAGTACTACCAAATATCTCTAAGGATAGTGATTCAATATAAGCTTTTTAAATCTTTCTCTACTCAGATTTTTACATGATCAGGCATCACCATTACCAGGTCACCTCTCTTAAAATATGCTGAGGACAACAGCTTTTCAAGACTCATATCTGACTTATTAGCAAAATGACAAAAATTACATGTACATACTAACATTAAAAACAACTGAATGAAAATCATACTGTTTATGCAAATATTAGATGAGAATATTTTTCTAATCTACATCTTTGTGATTTTCTATCAAATAAAAAGTTTGAGGCCAAGAGTAAGTTTCAGAAGCATACATGTGAAAGTGTGAATATAAAGAAAAGTTTTGCAATGTGTGGTTTGAGAGGTAAGTCAGACCTTTCTTCAAGGGAAGATCATCAGCTGACCTCGGTCCATGGGAAGCCACCACGTCACGTGGATCGGCTATTTTTTGAAAGGGAGAAAGTTGCACATTACATTCTTAATGTACTGAATAGAGTAATGTGAAAGTATCTGGAAATACACTTAATCATGGCCTTTTGAATTGATTTTCAGTTGAATAATGACTTAAAAGAGACTCTGCCTTGCAACATACACAAAGAGCTCATTTTACCAACCTTTCAAGATAAGCAGTAATGCCGATGTCATGCCAGACATAGTGTGTACCCTGACTCAAATGAGTATCTTGTAAGTTTTGAGAATGTACCATCAAATAATCTGTTTTGTAATGTGAGTTAAATCAGAGTACACAATGGAGAAATTTTGCAATTGTCTGTCTCTCTGTATGTAAGAATATTTTGGAAGAATGAAATAGGAGGGGATTATGAAACAGGAGACAGTAAACTCATCACATACCCTTATACATTTATAAAATAATTTTCCTTTCAAGAAGCTTAAGTCAATCAACAATAGAAAAATGTCCATGACTAAAAATTAGGGAATTTAAAATATATGCAAAACAACAACAGCTAGCTAAATAACAATACAGATGGAAATAAATTGTTTTGAAAGAGCTGGCAGATATAACTTTGGTGTAGTACTTTACTCAGTGTCACACCGCTTTGGGTCTGTGGCTGTTGTAATGTAGAGAACCTAATTAAAAAGTTTCACCACACCCACATTCAAACAAATCAAACATTTTAGTTACAATTTCTATCAGTTCAGTACAATGACCTCCTGCTGTGATGAGCTGAATCACTTGAAAGCTGGCCTGACAATATTTTGGGTTTCAGGTCATTTCACCTAAAACTGATTGGGCATTTTTTGAAAGGCACTTAGGAGCTTAGTATGATGGCTACTTTCATAGCACCAGGATTCTTCATCAAAATTATCTATAATTGTTCCTCAATTACTTGAACATACCATGAGCAGACGGAATGCAAGTTTCTTTCTAGCCAGTTCTGAGACACATTCTATGAAATTGTCACTTTTATGTGTCATAATTATATTACCAACAACAAACAAGTTACATAAATGAGAACTAATGCACATAGCTTTAGCAAATCTCAAAAATTGCAGTTTGCAAATTTTCCATCATACTAGGGACTACACATCTGATAGTTTTCACTCAAGTATGGAGAGCACCTCAAACATTAATAATTAAAATGCATATTAAAAGTGGTGTGAAATAAATCTAGTAGCGTAGATTCAACCATAGGAGACACCACCCAGTCACTCATAGAAATACAGCAGAAATAAATGTGAAAAGTACTCTTGTTTCCTAAACAGGAAAGAAATTTGTACATTATGGTTGAAACAAAGAGCAACACAAATGTCATAAATTATAATAGCACTTGTCTATATTTTTATGTCTGCAGTAACAATAAGTGATATATATAATAAATAAATTTTAACACTACAAAATATATGAGCATGCAGAACATTAGTGGTAAGCTATGTAACTTTTGATGAACGCTGTATCCAAATCTATCATTTTCGGCATTCAGGTTTCAGCTCTGTTTGCTGTTTCTGTGTAGATTTTATCTGAAAGGTGCAAGAGTAATTTTCTTTATTATAAACCTCCAACAAAAAATGCTGTTCCACCTTAAATGTGTAACTTTTGTTCCCTAAACAATTTCCTTCTATGGCTGACACAAATTTAAAGACATGAAAAACTTCTGTTGGTATAGTTATGCATGACAAAATTTTAACATCTTAAAGAATGTTATAAAACTTCAGTTACTAAATGGTATATAACAATTATACTAGTAGAAAAAAAGGTAAACTTTGAACTTCCATTTTCCATAACCAGAACACCTTATTCCAAGATAAAGTAAAAATGGTGAAAACAGTACTACGAAAAGCAGTATAAAACCACACAAGTAAAGTTAAGTAAATAACTAAGGAGTTCCGTTTCAGAGGAACAGCAGTTAGGATTGAAGTGAAACAACATTATTTGAACAAGGGAAATTCAAATTCATCAGAAGTTAATGGAATGGTATGTTACAGTAGGAAGCCACAGGAGAACTAATTTGGAGACCATGAAAGATGTAGGCTTAAAGCAGTCAAGAAAGACAGAAAAGTGAGCAGAAGAAAGAAATAATTTTTTTAAAGTAGAGAACATAAGAGGAAAAAGATTGCATGGGAAAGAAATGTGTCAATGGCTAATTGAAATGTATGCATAAAATGTGTGCCCTAGGACACCAAAGGTGGGAACTGGGGTTTTCATGTGTGGATTCATATGATTTTGATACTTTCACTCAAAGTGTCAATGATGATGAGATTGCCGACATTCAGAACATTTCAAAAGTAATCCCTCAAAGTAATGCCGAAAACACTGCGCATCCAATGGAACATAATGAGCTTATCTATCTCTTTCAACATGCTATCAATGGGAGATTAAACTGTAATCTTCCTTCCTTCCTTCAAACTTCTCCTATTTTTATTCATTTGTCTTATTCATTACTGGTCATTGTAACTTTCCAAAATGGGCAACTCTGTCATAATGAAGTTAGAAATACATACATAATAATGATAATATTTAAATTGTATCTGAATTTTATTATGTCAAAGACGTTCTAGCTAGAATTAAATGATCATCTAAGGTACATGTCTGACTTGCAACAAGTATTTTGTTCAGATATTTGTATTTGTGTCCATATGTGGATCTGTACATTTCTCCTCAGACCTTGTATAGTTTTATCAACCATTGCATTATGGCATTACATTTATTTTTCATATTTCATATGCTCTGTATCAGAATTGCCTTGGCATCCAGATCACTATAAGCCAATATCAACAGTAACTTTCTACATTATAAGCCATGAAATAAATACTATGGTTAAAATTCATAGCAACACAACTGTTTGTGGATGCTGTACAAAATAAAAAGAAAGATCCTATCATAACAATTCCTATACTATGCAATTAAAAAATAATCACTTTTATTTAACGCAATAACTTGTAATATATTTGTACAATAATAAAATGTCTTCCATTAAGTTGAAGCAGCACACAAAGCCCTAGATAGTAACAGACTTTCTAAAACATTACCAACAATAGCAACAATGATGATGATGATAACAATGATGATGGAGGCAGTAAAGGTAACCCACTCACAGTGCAAAGGTGATTTTGAACAGGTGAACTCAGTGTTTTCGACCTTGTTTATGCACCTCTCAAAGGACAGTGAAGTCAACACTTTGGTTATATGGTGAGTGATTACTTTTACTCTTTCTGTTATATGTGCTCCATAAGGGGCTCCTCATACTTATGCATTTATTATATGAGTAAATAATGTCTAAGTATTGTGTAGCTTTTGAAATAGTAATAACAAATGTGTATTTTCCTTGAGATTTAAAACTTCATGAGTTTTAAAACAAAAACAAAAAAAGGATTATTTCTTAGTATGGTACAGTCTGATTTGGTCAACAAATAGTGAAACATAGACTTGTTATTCACTGCCTGTAATTTTGAGTAGATACACGCAATGAACCATGACATTTTCTTATTTCATTTACGAGAAGGTCGCTTGGGGTAGAGTTATCTTTAAGTCATTTGGAAAAAAAAAGAATGATGGAAATAAAACCTGGCATAGTTCAAGAAACCATCTCTGCATTCGCTAAAAGTCCTCTACAAAAATCACAGACAAATAAATTAGAATGGCTAGCGCTGAAGATGGACACAGAATGTTATCACAAAAAAATCTTGTAAAGTGAAAGATACAAATACAATGTACTCCATATAGTAATGGTTCATGATTCCAACAAGTCAGGATGCTTCGCATTAATTACCTAACATTTACTGTCTGATTTACAGAGGAATAGAGGTATTCAAATTAAAAATCAACAGTTTATTCTTTTCCAATATGATCAAAATAGTGTCAAATTAATATTACTGTAGTGTTAAACAATGGAAACTCCAGGGTGGATAACAACAATCAGAAAGAACAGATTGCTACTCATTGCACAGAGGAGGTATTGAGTTGCAGAAAGGCACAATGGAAAATAATGCTAGATATACTAGTCAATCAGATAAATCCTTCATCAAATAGAGAAAAAACAAACACATTCATACAAGGACAGCTGACACATACATGGTCACTGTCATCTCCAGTGCCTGGAGATGACAGAGGCCATGTGGTTGGGTTGTGATTGCATGAATGTGTGTGTTTTTCCTACTTCTGATGAAGGACCTAGTCCAATAACTGAATATATCTAGCATTCTTTTTTATTGTGCCTGTCTGTGACTCAATGCCTGATGTATGTGTTCAGTAGCAATCTATCCTTTCTGATTGTTATTATTTAGTATTAGCTTCTTTAAATTAACATAGTTGTTTATTTAATGTTTTTCATGCTTTTTGTCTCGTACTACATATTTCTTAATTTATTAAGTAGTCTACAGTTAAGAATGATCAATCAAGTAAAATAATTTAAATTAACTATATGCAATGAATAATTTTTCTGGTTTTTATGATTCATGTCCAGTGTGGTCAATAGCTAAGAGACTCTGTTAGCTGAGTACTGCTCTTATTATGGGTGCCAACAACATTAACATTAATTTGATCGATAGATTTTGTAGAGTTTATTACTGATTTATATGATGTAGCAGGGATTTGTTGAAGTGGTTGACACTAGACTTTGACAATACTGGCCACTGGTGTTACATAATCTAAAACATAGACAGAGTGCTAAAAATTAGACAATTATGGAACTGATACTGCAACTTCTCCCTTTGAGTTTAAATTTTATGCCTTTATGTTAATATGTTGAGAAGATACTCCATCTTTCATTAATATAATAGGCAACTGTCTGATTCTTAATACAGGAGATCAACATATTTAATAATATTTTATATTGCTATATATAAATATTTTGTCATGGCTACATAAAAAGCCAGTATGATTATTTTTGGTGAAATATTTTCACTCAGATTTTTTCCAACAATACAATAATTCCCTGATATTCCAGAAAATGCTTCTTCACGGAAAATTAGAAACAGTTATACCTTTCAGCATCTAACACTTGTCAATGTGAATGGATCTCGAGAAAATTTCGTTTTCATAACAGAGACTAAAAAATCTGATGTCAGTTTATTCAAACAACACTGTTAATGCAAAATCCATGATTATTAGCAGACAGTTCTGACATTCCAATTGAAGAAAAGCACAATTGTGTCATAATCTTATCAAAAAGCTGTAAGAAAACTTGACTAGCATAGATGACCGTTACACTTTCACATTCATCAAAATCACTTTAATGGTTTAAAAGAAGCGTACTTCTTCCTCATTTTACAAATAAAAAAATTGTTAGAAAATATGTTAGGCACACACAATCCCTCATCGCTGCAAGTGCATTCCTACATAATAATTTAGAAGATGAAAGACTAAGCAATTACAGACAACAGTACATGAGCTTTGCAACATTGTGGAAATGTTCTCAGTTTTTTCCTCCACTGTAATTCTACCTCTCTGAATCTTTCACAAAGCAAGATCTGATCATCACAATACTTTTGCTTTTCATTAAGAGAATATTTCTGCGCAGTCCTTTTAGTAGTCCCTAAACCAAACTCTGCACATTTTTTTATATTAGAATGAGAACTGACAATGAGGTGATTAGAGGTGAAGCACAAACACTGGGGAAGGAAGGGGGAATGAAATTAACAATGTCATTTTCAAAGCAACCACTGCAGCAATAGTCTTAAGTATTTACAAAAACCTATATCTTATTGGCCAGAAGTGGATTTTTCCACCATTCCCCAAATTTTTATATTACAGTTACTGAAAGAAGAAATAGCAGTTGACATAGACCATAATCAAACACATAAATTTAATTTGTAAATATTTTGCATAAGTTGCCCAAATGTTCCAACTGGAGTGCTTTGACTATGATTCAGAACATTAATCAGATTATTCAGCTTATTTGCAAATGCAGATTCTGAGAGACTGGAACTGCTTTGGCTGTAGCTTAAGAACAGCAGGAAAAATCAGTCACAAATTGCAGAACTGCATCTGATCTTGAGCTTTCAAACTACTCTTTAGATATATTGTTGATATACACTGCATAATGCATCAGTGTGGGCAACATCAGAAGCAACAACATGCTCCTTTGATATATTGCTCTTCGATTTTGCAGAGAAAGTCTTTCTTTTTTTTTGTACAACATACAATGAAGCCAACATTTTCAGTGTGTTTATACTGGTGTTAGCAGCATCACCTACTGCTACTCAGAACATTGGCTGCTGAAGTTAAGCATTGCATTTAATACTACGTGCCTTCATCTCTTTCACAAATAACATTTGAAAAAAAAATACTATTTAATTTTTTTAATTAGTCAAAACAGTGGTAGAAACAAATCACTAGCCGTAAAATGATTCATATAAGTTAATACAAAATCACAAAACTGGCATTAGTTATTGGAAAACATAAAGCAATTACAACCAATGGTGAATATGTTGTTACTAGAGTACTGCTCTATGAAAATGACACCTGCAATCTGGCAACATTTCACTTCACTTGGATTATCAGCACTCAGCAGAAAACTGGATATCTGATATTAATACAGCAGTTGCTGCTTTTAGGATAACAGAATACATCTGAGACAGCCAGGCTGATTGCAATACATCTATGCATCATTTATTAGATTAGGTTAGTAATGGAAGGACACTGTTAAACTGCTGGCCCACCAAACTATAGACAGAGTTGTTCTAGGGATAAAATGTTGATTTCCTGCTATTTGAATAGTGTGGCAGCAATTTCCAAAGTGTAGTTCAGAATATATTGATTTAGTTGAGGGTGTACAAGTACTGTAATGGAATCAAATGAGAAAAGATTTACCATTATGCATCCAAAGGGATAGTGCTACAGCTCAATGACATTACTGCATACTGATACCATAAAACTTCTGTAGATTGTTTGTGCAAGAGTTGGCCAACCATTTCTGCAGTGCTCTCTTTTTATTCCTGATTCTTCACAGTAGTGAAAAATGACAGAATGCATATATGATTTGGTAAGATGCCAAAAACCCCTTATCATCTACCAAATATTTATGAAAGATGAATTCAATGTTCATCGATAGAGTGAAATATTTATAAGTGAACCCACAGATCTTCATGTCTTACCATGTGCAACTGTGAAGTGTAGGCCCGCAAAAGGTGATATTCTCAGTTATTACGCACATCTTGATGCAAGAGAAACAGACAGTGATTTCAACTTATAAGACAAAAACTTTTCACTTACCAAATAACTCTGTACCATACAGATCTCATTATGTGTATAATTTTCTATGAAAGCAACTTTTCAGTGCATGGAGTAACCAGATTGATCTCCTGACGTGAATCACATTTGAATATATCTAGTATGCTCTAAAGAAGCACATTGTTGTTTGTTATCATTCTTACAGGAGAAAGCCTTCGCAAAAAGAATACTTTTCATTTGGTTTTTCACAGTTCATTAAAGCTGTATTATGAGCTTCTACTAAGTTTGATCACATCAGTATTCAACACATAATTTTTTTACTTGTCTTTATATTGGAATTTTCTTTTAATTATCAAAATAAGTTAAATAACAGTTCCTTTATTGTATAGATTTAGCACGTGATCTCTTTGCTTTTAGCAAAATAGCAAGCCTTTCAATTTAGACAGAAACTTTCATTCACGGAGCAAATCATGTCTGATTTTTAAAAAATTGAAGGAATTTCTATACATAGTTCTCTATTTTGAGTAATTTCTTGCAAAGCAAGCACGCCAACGAATTTAGTGGATTTTAGGGGCATTAGGATACTCAGCAATTTTGGCACTGGGTGATTAACATGAGATAGAAGACATAACATGTAACATATTAAAATTACAATCTTGAATAAACAACTTATTTTACGAAACTTCCTGGCAGATTAAAACTGTGTGCCCGACCGAGACTCGAACTCGGGACCTTTGCCTTTCGCGGGCAAGTGCTCTACCAACTGAGCTACCGAAGCACGACTCACGTCCGGTACTCACAGCTTTACTTCTGCCAGTACCTCGTCTCCTACCTTCCAAACTTTACAGAAGCTCTCCTGCGAAACTTGCAGAACTAGCACTCCTGAAAGAAAGGATATTGCGGAGACATGGCTTAGCCACAGCCTGGGGTATGTTTCCAGAATGAGATTTTCACTCTGCAGCGGAGTGTACGCTGATATGAAACTTCCTGGCAGATTAAAACTGTGTGCCCGACCGAGACTCGAACTCGGGACCTTTGCCTTTCGCGGGCAAGTGCTCTACCAACTGAGCTACCGAAGCACGACTCACGTCCGGTACTCACAGCTTTACTTCTGCCAGTACCTCGTCTCCTACCTTCCAAACTTTACAGAAGCTCTCCTGCGAAACTTGCAGAACTAGCACTCCTGAAAGAAAGGATATTGCGGAGACATGGCTTAGCCACAGCCTGGGGTATGTTTCCAGAATGAGATTTTCACTCTGCAGCGGAGTGTGCGCTGATATGAAACTTCCTGGCAGATTAAAACTGTGTGCCCGACCGAGACTCGAACTCGGGACCTTTGCCTTTCGCGGGCAAGTGCTCTACCAACTGAGCTACCGAAGCACGACTCACGTCCGGTACTCACAGCTTTACTTCTGCCAGTACCTCGTCTCCTACCTTCCAAACTTTACAGAAGCTCTCCTGCGAAACTTGCAGAACTAGCACTCCTGAAAGAAAGGATATTGCGGAGACATGGCTTAGCCACAGCCTGGGGTATGTTTCCAGAATGAGATTTTCACTCTGCAGCGGAGTGTGCGCTGATATGAAACTTCCTTATGGTAGAGCACTTGCCCGCGAAAGGCAAAGGTCCCGAGTTCGAGTCTCGGTCGGGCACACAGTTTTAATCTGCCAGGAAGTTTCATATCAGCGCACACTCCGCTGCAGAGTGAAAATCTCATTCTGGAAACATACCCCAGGCTGTGGCTAAGCCATGTCTCCGCAATATCCTTTCTTTCAGGAGTGCTAGTTCTGCAAGTTTCGCAGGAGAGCTTCTGTAAAGTTTGGAAGGTAGGAGACGAGGTACTGGCAGAAGTAAAGCTGTGAGTACCGGACGTGAGTCGTGCTTTGGTAGCTCAGTTGGTAGAGCACTTGCCCGCGAAAGGCAAAGGTCCCGAGTTCGAGTCTCGGTCGGGCACACAGTTTTAATCTGCCAGGAAGTTTCATATCAGCGCACACTCCGCTGCAGAGTGAAAATCTCATTCTGGGAACTTATTTTACAGTTCTTCAGGTGAAATGCTTACATCTGTAACTATTTGATGCGCAAATAATGAGATGGTGCACAGAAAGGAAGCAGGAGTGTCCTCATATTTCTCATCAGTGCTCTATATTTACAGGGGAATCTGTGGGGAAAAATGCATGGCAAAACAGAAACACATACCATAAAATTATTGGACAGATAAAAAATTTACTCACCAAGTTGCAGCAAGAGAACACACATATAAAAGGTATTACGTATGCAAGCTTACAAAGCCAGTGGCTCCTTCTTGTGGTAGAAAGGTTGAAGGACAAGTAAGAGGGGTGAAGGAAAAGGACTGGTGAGCTTTAGAGAAATGGGTAGGGTTTGGAGAAGCATCCAGAACCAATGATCACTGGAGACTTACTGGACAGGATGAGAAGAAAAGATTGATTGTTGGTGACTGCACCAGGCAATATTTGAAAACTTGAGAGCTTAAAAGTGGAAGACCGGGTAATATGCAAGACACAAACTACCACCAAAACATCATGTATGAGTTAGTAAGAGCTACCAGTAACAACTCATAATCACAAGAACCAGTCACAACTGTACAGTGCTCTCAACCTCTCATCTACAGCACTCTACCCTCCTTAATTATCTGTATATCCAAGGGTCTCACTTTCAGCACTAAACCTGCATTTAATCGTGCTAGTCTGGCAAAGGACCTATTTTCATTCACAAGTAATGACAAATGAAAGTATCACTTTGCAACGCAATACCAAAATCTTTCCAACAGCAAATCTAACAATGAACCCTGCCTCAAACAGTTCTGACTATGATCCCAACTTTATCTATCACCACTACCTCAAAATCATCCCTTACAAGCCTTCAAAGAATTTCTCATATCCAGCATTTCTTCACAAAACTTCTTCAGGTTCCTATAACATGACCCCAACCTGCCCTCTGCAGAACTCCAGGTTCTCTGTTCCCTAACAACTGATGATGCCATCATTATTCTCCCAGCAGACAAGTGGTACTTGAGGGACAAGGGTATGTAATGGAAGGTCTATGGAATCTGTCTGACACATCTACGTACAGAATCTGCCATCAAGATCCCATCCCTGTGATTCAAACTGACCTGGAGACACTCCTTAAAACCTCAGGACCCTCGCAAGGACACAATCTATATAATTTCTTAGCCCACCCAAGCAATGCACCTTCACCTTTTACCTTCTGCCTAAGATCCACAGTCCCCTTCATCCTGGCTGTCCTTCCTGGATGCTGGTTTCAAAGCACTCACTCACCAAGTGTATATCTGCCTTAGCTGATCAACACCTGCAACCCATTGTACAAAGACTTACCTGTTATATTTCCGGGCGATTGGTCAAGCGGTTAGAGGCACAATGTCACAAATTGTGCAGACCCTCCCGCCGAAGGTTCGAGTTAAGTAGTGTGTAAGTCTAGTGACCAATGACCTCAGCAATTTGGTCCGTTAGGAATTAACAAACATTTGAACATTTTTTCCCTCGTATGTTAAAGACACCAACCATTTCATAGATTATCTGAAATTTATGCCAATCCCACTCTCACCACACATCTTGCTTGTCACCATTGATGCCACCTCCCTCTATACCAAATTCCCCCGCAGACATGGTCTGTGTAATGCTAAAAATTTCCTCTTTCAGTGCCTCCTTCCCTGGGATCCATAACCCTTCAGCCCCTGGTTTGACATCTTTACCAAATAGACTCATGGTGAGGCTGACCTGTTAAAATTCCTGGAATTACTAACTGTGCTGTTCCAATTAAATTCACATGTTCCTATTCTGAATCCCATATCACTTTCCTAGATCATGATCTCATCATCACCGAAGGCCAGCTAAGCACTTCCGTCCACATTGAACCTACTAACAAACAACAGTACTTACATTCTGATAGTTGCCATCCTTTCTATGTCAAACATTCCATACAACTTTGGTATTCAAATAAAACATATTTGTTCAGAAGCAGACTCTTTACCACAATACACCACCATTCTCACTTCAGCCTTCACTGGACATAATTACCCTACAACCTTAGTGCAAAAACAGATTTCCTGAGACACCACATCCAATCCTGGTGCTGCTGATCCCTAAAAAAACAACTGAGGAGTGCACCACTTGTCATCCAGTATCATCCTGGCCTCAAATGTATTAATCAGCTACTTTGACAAGCCAATGACTTCCTAAAATCATGCCCTGAAAAAAGATCTATTCTGTCACAGATTTTCCCACCACACCTAGAATAGCCTTTCATCACCCTATCAGTCTGTGCAATACCCTTTTCAGACTCTATGCTTCTTCTGCACCCTTCTTCCTACATTTTTCTACATCTCTCACTTTCTGACCTGTCTATTTTTCACTGTCCCACTCCCAGCTCTATTACATACAATGCTCTTAGCTTTTCAGTCTTATTAACTCATGTGTGATGTTTTAGCAGTAATCACCGTCTTGCATGTTACTGTATCTTCCCCCTTAAAACTCTCAGGTTTCCAATTCTTGCCTGGTGCATTCCCCAA
Source organism: Schistocerca cancellata (assembly GCF_023864275.1). Classification (NCBI taxonomy): domain Eukaryota; kingdom Metazoa; phylum Arthropoda; class Insecta; order Orthoptera; family Acrididae; genus Schistocerca; species Schistocerca cancellata. The sequence goes on from NC_064627.1 coordinate 397,968,556, forward strand.
CAATCAGTCTTTCCTTCTCGTCCCGTATGGTAAGTCTCTCCTGACCCGTGGTTCTAGGCGACTTTTCCAAACTCTACCCCTCTCCCTAAACCTAACCAGTCCTTTCCCTTCACTGCTCTTCCTTCCCCTTCAATCCCTCTGCCACAAGAAGGAGCCAATGGCTCTGAAAGCTTGCATATGTAATACGTTTTATATGTGTGTTCTCCGCATGTTGCTTGGTGAGTAGATTCTTTATCTATCCAATAACATTATATTTTCAAAAATTGATTATTTTTATTGACATATCATAAACTTCTGACTAAAGGGTAAAAGCTATTTTAGACTGAATGTATGAACTTTCCAAACAATCCTAAATAAGAAGAATAATATCACTGATACAGAAAATCTGTGGAAGATGATAAAGCAGTCTGACTGTTTCTTAAGGTTTTGTGTCAGTATATCTGTTAACTTATGGATCCATTTGGTATAGTACCCATATAACACCACCATCACTGCAGTAAATGTCAATATAATGATTGTCACAATTGCCCACTTTCTTCAAGCACGGGGGCCTATTGTATGAAGTAATGCAATCAGGAAGCAGTCAGATACTTTGGAAAATTGCAACAATCCTGTATCAGCCAGTGACCTGACACTGAAGAAAAAAAACCATTAAGTCTGCAAAGTAACTATTTTAATATCTCTTTCAACTACATAATGCTCTGATACTGAAAAGACACAGGAAGCACACAGTCAGGCACAAAATGCAGTCATCTATTCTGGAAGTTCATTACTGCATAAAACACATGTTACTGCATCTTCCACATTTCTGCAAGCCAACACCAAAAAAAGTGAATTCTTCCACTTGTTGGGAGAAATGCATCAATGTGATGGATATCAATCTGACAGCATTTCCTAAGTATAATGTAGAATTTATAATAAAAAGAATTGTGATTAAGACACAAGACCTTAAAAAAAGTGCATGGATGTTGGATGAAGTGTGGCAATAATTTAAGCAATAAGTAATGAAGGGCAGTTCCTATGTGGTGTAGAAGAAATAAACAATTTCCTTTACATGAGGCAGCATGAACCATGTTATGCTTCTTGTAGTTTCTGTGTAAGTGAAAAAAAAAGATAGCATGTTACATACTGCAATATGCTGCAGCCATTAATGTAAGGTAAATAGTTATCTCCAGAGAAAAAATGAAGGTTAATACAGTATGAAGTGGAATATAAAAGTCTATTTTACACAACACTGAAGTAGGACTGACTGAACAGACTTCCAGAGCTGGGATACAGGAAAAAACAGAGGAAGAGATGATGAAGAGATGGAAACACTGGACTAAATCCAGAATGAGATTTTCACTCTGCAGCGGAGTGTGCGCTGATATGAAACTTCCTGGCAGATTAAAACTGTGTGCCCGACCGAGACTCGAACTCGGGTCCCGAGTTTGAGTCTCGGTCGGACACACAGTTTTAATCTGCCAGGAAGTTTCACTGGACTAAATGCTGTATCAAGAAAGAGATACCATATGGTGAGAAACTGAGAATTACTTTGGGTTCTTCTGAGCCAGGTAATTCAGCATCCAAAGTCACCTTTTCTCCCCTTTATTGATTGCAGAAACAAACTTAAACATTCTATGGTTGACAGCATTTTCTTTTACTTTCTGTCTTGTCTATAGTTCTTCAAATATGCTAACTGACAAATGTATGACTCTCTACTTCTCATGTAGTGTTTAGTAATGTCTTCCATAATTTTTGAGAAAGCTGACTGCTGAACTCAGTAAGTATAAAAATCCTATATTTTATTACAACAGTATCTCTTTGTGCTTTCTTTTATTTTATAATATAATTTGGATGATATTATTTTACATCTACACATTTTTTCTGCAACTGACTGTAAAATGTTTGAAAGAAAAGTGTCAGACATTTATCACATTTGTCATGAATTGGTTCAAATGACCTGATACAACTACTAGTCTTCTTTTGTCCAATATTGTTCAAATTTCACTCATTATTTTTGGCATGCTAATGAATTTAAAGAGCTGCAGAAACATACATAACGATAAATGCAGTCATGGTTTTCAGGTGCTGGAAGTTGTACTGTTATATTCACACACTGCCTGGATTTCAACCAATTTGTGAACTACTGCTAAACTCATGCAGCTATTTACAAGTGAGTTTGATGTCCAAGCCAATAAGCCCTTTGATGCTCTTTCAAATAATGGGAAGTCCAGTAAGGAATAACATCAATTTTATGAAAAGTATACATTGCTATTCACCATATAGAGGACACATTGAGTCACAGAGAGGCACAATGAAAAGAGTGCTAGACATTCTGTAGTAGAAAACACACACATTCACACAAGCACAACTTACACACACGTGATCACTGTTTCTAGCCGTTATGCCCTGAATGACAGTCTGGCTATGGCAGCCAGAACTGTGGCCAGAAGCAGTAGTCACGTGTATGAGAGTTGTGCTCATGTTAATGTGCATGTATTTTCTACTTCAGAAGGTCATTTGGCCAAAAGCTAAAATATAAACAGTCTTCTTGTTGTGCCTATCTGCCACTCAACATCTCCTCTATATGGTGAGTACAAATCTATCCCTTTCATAATATAGTTATTTGATGCTCTTTTGTTTTTCAGAGCTGACACTGAAGCCCTCATTCTCTCAGCATTTACCAGCTCTAGTGGACTTGATGGCTGGCAAGGTCTTAATAAATCGAGTACCAGACTAAAAGCAGTGAAACTGAAACCTCCATCCTGCTTTGTTAGCCTTTCTGGCATCTTTATTTCTCCTTAATTATGCTGTTCCAGAAATGTGGTATTTGCACCACAATACTGATCTTATCATAATTCATTTCATGATTGTATTTCAACCAGTAATTGGTGACAGCTGATCTGCTTAGTTGTTTTAGTCACAGGTATTTGCACCACAATACTGATCTTATCATAATTCATTTCATGATTGTATTTCAACCAGTAATGGGTGACAGCTGATCTGCTTAGTTGTTTTAGTCACATGTTTCAGTGAAGTTCCCTGGATTTCTCCTTCACTGTTGTAATAGTCTGCCCCACATAAGACATGTCACATTCACATGGAATGTGGTACGGACCTGGCCTTCTGAGATCTACATAATCTTCAACAGCACAAAAAATAATTTTTATCTTTGTTGACTTCATCCAGTGTATTTGTTCATGTTCATTGGTCTCCAATTACAACTTTTACCTACCACACTTCCCTCCATTCCAGAACTGACAGTTCACAGAATGTCTACTAATGTCAACTAATTTCTTATTTTAAGTAAGTTCTAGTATATATTATTGCACTATATAATTACTTTATCTCCTATCTGATTCAGTATTTCTTAGTTGGGTTCTGATGTCACATAATCTTAAGCAATCTTCTAGAGTAATTTTTGGTGTTCTAGCAGAATGACAGTGATCATATTTAAAAGTATACGGGTAACACAAACTGTCTAGTGGATTTGATGGCTGAAAAGATTTAATAAACTGATTGTCAGACTCCAGGTAGTGTTTGAATTGAGACCTCAAATCCATTTAGTAACTTCTCTGACACCTTTATTTCTCCTTAATTACAGAAATGCCTTCCTAAAACTTAAAATATTATTGGAAGTTAACAAATGTATATTTCTCAGAAATACTTTTCTTGATATTCCCACTTTACATTTTTTATCTTCTCTACTTTGACCACTATCAGTTATTTTGATGCACATATTGCAAAACTCATATGCTACTTTGACTACCTCATTTCCTAATCTAATTTTCTCAGCAGCATCCGATACAATTCACCTACATTCCAGTAACCTGGTTTTACTTTTAATTACAACCCTGTCTCACCCCCTACTAAATCATTGCCTCCTTTTCATGTCCTTTGGTTCTTAGAATTGCAGTATGATTGCTTAAGATCATTTAAAGTGTGTGCCTCAATGAAAACTGTACTCGTACTTGGGCTATGCCCTTACATAAAAAAAAAAAAAAAATGAAAGTAAATGATCCTCTGGATAATCTGGAGATTTACTGTTATTCACTTTAATGTAATTGGATTGACAAAAAATCTGCTCACCAAATGACAGCAGAACATGCACATAAAAGGAGGTTATAATTATGCAAGCTTTCGGAGCCAGTGCCTCCTTCTTCTGGTCGAAGGGTTGAACGGGCAGGAAGAGGGGAGAAGGAAGAGAACCGGAGAGGTCTAGGAAAAGGGGTAGATTTCAGAAAAGTCAGTCAAGAACCACGGCTCAGGCAAGACTTGCTGGATAGAATGAGAAGGAAAGCTTGTATAATTATAACCTCCTTTTATGTGCATATTCTGCACCGCTTGGTGAGTAGATTTTTTTATCCATCCATTTACATTATAATGTCAAAACTTGATTGTTTTCATTGTTAAGTTATTCACTTTAGCTATTCATAATTCAGCAGATAGTATCAGCATCAAGTTGCATGCGCAGGTTAAAAAATACAAATGTGAACAGTTCCTCAAACATGTAATTTAACTCTGTTAAGTGGTGAGTGCAATGGTCATGTAGAAAGGTGTTTACTATAGTCAGTGTGTGATCAATCAGTTGAGACAGTCCTGTGCGTAGACACAGGTAATGGGAATCATTCGAAAATGTTAACAAATGTACACTTCTTCCTATTCCTCTATCAAGAAATATAGCATTAACAAATATTCGAACATATACAGCAATATTATATCTGTGATAGTATTACAGATGACAGAAAAGTGTTAGACAGACGTCATTTTAGAAATGATGAAGTTAATTTTTAAAATGTCACATCTAATATCAACGACAGCATGTAATTTTCCAAATTCCCATGTCCAGGGATTGTGTCTACTGATTTTTCCTTATAAATAAATTGTTTCAGTTTTAATGATTCATTTGTCAAACTCATACCCTGTTTCATAATAGCGACAAGATTCTCACCACTACTCACCTCTTTCAACAGTCACAAAACTGTAATAGCTGTTCAGGAGTTGCACGTTGTATAGAAACCACAGTTATGGCTTCGGTAGAATATTCCTCAGTGTTTATTATTATTAATTTTAACTGGTTTCCCATCCTTATTTCTGTTGTCTCAGTAGGGAAAGTCCACCCTTTGTCAACTGTGTATTTTCTTTTTTGAGTCTCCCAGGATATTCTTTTCCTTGATAATGGATGTGTACTCTACACAGAATTGTTTCTAATATGTTCAAATTATTTGAGGTAAATAAGCACACATAAAATTTACCAGTAAAATATTATTTCCTATTATCTGTGAATCTCTTCCACAGCTGATGTTGTTTAGTGTTTAAAAATCTGAAATGATTCTTTGGACTGACATTGAAGAAGCTGTCAAACATGGATACAAAAGCCTTTTCATCAAATATTGCAGAGTCCAACAGTAAAAAACCTTTCTTAATTAATGAGGCTTATTCTTGAGACTTTTAGTATGCTGAATCCTAATATAATAACAAAAAACCAGTTCCTCACCATTTTTTACAATAAACACTACATATAAAAAAAAGGAATTTTTAATTACTTAAATTATGTATATCAAACAATGACTACTCCAGAAGGAAAAGATAGATCGCTACTTATTACAAAGGTGACATGTTGAGTTACAGACAGGCACAATTAAAAGACACATACACATTATCTTTTGGCCATAGCCTTCATTAGAAAGAGAAACACACACCATTCATTCACACAAACAATGCACACACGACCGCCATTTCCAGCAGCTTGGACCATAATGCCACTGTCACACAGAATGAAAGCAGTGGTCTGGAGAGGGTGGGCACTGGGAAGGGATAGCAGTGTAGGGTGAGGGGAGAGAGGAGCACTGTCTAAAGGAGTGTGCAGGGACTAGACCAACAGGCTTCATGTCGGGGGGCTGTGGGGCATGAAGGTGTGAAAATTTGAGCAAAAATGGAGAGGAGTGGCAAAATATGAGAAGGTGCATTGGCAGAGGGTGACACACAAAAAGAGTGGAATACAGGAATAAGGGGGGGGGGGGGGGGGAGGTGATAGGGCAGAGGAGGTGGAAACTGTGGGTAAAGGATGTGGGAACAGTATGTTACTGGAGGTCGAGGGTGGGACAGTTTCAGGAACCAAGAATGTGTTGTAAGGACAACTCCCATCTGCACAGTTCTGAAATAGCTAGAGGTTGAGTGGAGAATCCAGATTGTTGAGGAAGTGATGCAGCCATCAAAATCAAGCATGTTATATTCAGCTGCATTTTGTGCCAAAGGCTGATCTACTTTGCTCTCAGGCACAGTTTGCAGTGGCCATCCATTCACTGCGTTGGATAGTTGGTTGGTAGTCATACAAATATAAAAAGCTGTGCAATGATTGCAGAACAGCTGGTATATGACATGACTACTTTCACAGGTGGCCTGGCCTCTAATGGGGTAGGACTAGCCTGTGACAGGACTGGAATGGGAAGTGCTGGATGATTGTATTGGGCAAGTCTTGCACCTGGGAGTTCAGTGGGAGAACTGGGTGTGTGAGGAAAAATGACATGTGAGATCCGTTTGTGGACTAGGTCTCTGAGATAGTGCCTGTCTGTGAAGTCCTTGGTTAGAATCTCAGCATACTGGGCAAGGGGGTTCCTATCAACTCAGACACCCTGCCCCCAGGTGGCCTGTCTATATGGAAGAGATTTGTTGGTGTGAAAGGGATGACAGGTGTCAAAATGCAGGTTCTGTTGGTGGTTGGTGGGTATAGAGAGGAGGAGATCAACATCCAGGAAGGTGGAACACTGGGTTGAGGAAAATAGGATGTCTTGGCCCTGAGCCCTGATCATAAGGATATAATCAATGAACCTGACCAAGAATAGGATTTTGGCTTTTTGGGAGGCTAGGGAAGTCACCTTGTAATGCCCCAAAATAGAAAAATAGTGAGAGTGGTATATGTATGTGGCATTACGTAGTAAGTCACCTCAACTAATTATCAAAGTGTCAATTTCGATATATAAAAAAAGGGGTTGTTAATTTTATTTGTATTTGCTTCTGAAAATGATGTCAAAATTATGTTGTAGAAAGAGCATATGCAGCAGAGTGTGTCATGGCCAGAGATGTCACACAACCATGACGATAGCAGCAGCATGGCATGCGGCAAAGATATCGACTGATGCGCAGCTGGCCACTATTGAAGAGGAACGAAAGAATCTAATAATGAAAGTTGTGAAAAAGAGACAATTAACGTGACATGTTTGTTTGTTCAAAAATTCTGGTTCTTAGTTTTGTCCCTTGTTTCAAGAGGAGTTACCATTGAGATCTCGTGTAAAGAGTTACATTTGAGACATTGGGGAGTTAGTCACCATTGAGGTCACGGGGTAACGTTAGTCATTTCATGACACTCGGGAAGTGTAAGCCTATTTGGAGTTGGCGCTTGAGTGATTTAATGTCAGATTTGGGCTTCTAAAGTTATTAGTTGAACCCATGATGGCATTATGGCCTATATGGGAAGTTATATGTAATTATTATACGAGGTGTATTGTTCGCAATCAGTAGTGGGATGTGTGATGATATTTGGAGTTTGCTTTAAAAGAGTAACTCATTGTGAGACACGCTAAGAGATTGGTTTTTCTCGTGTGTTCATGTGATTAGTGATAGTGTAAAGTTTGGATGAGCTAACCTTGGAGTTACTCGCAATCAGGCGTTCCGTATCTCTTGCTAAGGGGAAGTTCTTTTCAGTCTTGATTGTGTGTATTTGGTATCGCCATCATGCAAAGACATTGTAAGTGATTGATTTAATAAGAGTAAGCACAAAGGTAAATGTGCCATTGCCATTTCTGTAATAAGGATTTGGTGTGAGTGTGCGACTATTGGTTGTAGTTGTGGGGAAGTCCTAAGCTAATAGAATCCCCGGCTGAAAGAACTCTCAAGTTGAAGAGCGGCCTATGATTGCCATGTAATTGTTGTGAGAACGGATGTCCTAATTTGATTAATGTAAACGGGAGAACCAATCTGTGTCAGATACATTGTGACACGCACGAATTGGTGTAATAGTAATTTTCCATCTGACAAAACTGACAGAAGCAAGACCTATTAACTGAGTAGAGCATGATAACTGTCTTTTTGAAATTGTGAGTGCTGAGTGTTTCAAATTTGGTATAGAGGATCTGCGTATGTCAAGGTCTGAAGAGGGAGAGATTTGCTTTGATTTGAGTGAATATTAATGATACTTTAAAGTGGTGGTGACGCTTAGGTTTTTTGTTTCTTTTTTTTTTTTACCAGCTTCTGCTTAGTGGGGAAGTAGTTTACCACCAGCACTCACGCCTGATGAAACTTTGTGGAGACATTGAAAATAAAGAAAATGGCTAAATAAAATGATGCTCAGACCCTGTGCAAGATAAAGGAAAAATTGGTGCCTCGTGTTATAATTTCTTCCCATATAACATAAATTGAAAATATGATAACAGAATCTTTGAATCTCAAAGAGTAAAAAGGTTAAATATTACGCAGAGAATCAAAACGGTAAAGTACAAGCAGGACAAAGAACATTAAAGTGAAAGATAAGTCACACTGAGAGTTTGTTACAACAATTACATAAAGTTCGGCTTACAGTATATGAAAGTGGTTTTTGTCAGACTGTTTAAGTGATAAAAAGTGGAAAAGTTAAGTTATGGGGAATTAATAAACTATCAAGGCTGTAGCATAAACCATTATCATTGATAGAGTGCAAATAGCATTATCAATTGTGTGTTCGTAAAAAGAAATAAGCAATGATAGAGCTGCAGTGCAGTGACTGTATAGGATTAACAATCACTAACTAGCAATGCTAAGTCAAAATGTAAAATTATATCGCTGGCATGCTCTTATGAAAATTAAATAACTGAAACTGGTAGCTAAGAAAGTTCAGTCTAGACTGTTTGCTTCAGTGGGGTTCTATTAAAAGGAACCCTTAAACTCCACGTTGGATAGTTTTCAAACTCGGAAAAAGATAAGATAAATCCAAGGTATCAGCGTTGAAGTGTTGGGTTATGTAAGCGAGGTTTCCAATCACGTTGCTGTGAAGTGTGGCGCATCACAGTGAGTTGGGTTTAATTGACTTAAGTAGCACATCTTAATCAGACTTGTAGTTTCTGCTTGATTCCATCAACTAGTAGATTACTGTTGGTGTTAGCTTGCTGGTCGAATCTGTAAAATCTTGTGATAGTCAGATGCGTTAACTAAAATTTTCAATTGGAAGCTAACACTAGCTGATAAAACCAGAATCTGTTTGTACTGGTGGTGGTCCATTTGCATCTTCAGCGGTAGCTATTATGCATTTGGTTAAACTTTCCATCCTCACAACTACTTGCAGATAGCTGATACAGTACACAGCGTTGCGGAACTCTATGGTGTTGCCACACATTTTAATACACTTGTCATCTCTGTGTACCAGTGCCATCCCACTCAGGTTTGACACACTGATAAATAGTAGCCGCTTTAGCAGGTGTTGTTGGCTAGCGCAGCAAATAGAATTTAGCAGACACACCACCACCGAGGAGCAGTACAACCTCTAGATGGCCCACAAACAGGTCAGCACAGGAGGGTCCATGCTAGTACCTATGGCTGTGCCACAGATTTGATTTGTACACCTTCCCTTCAAAGGAGAAGTAATCATGAGTTAGGATAAAGTTAGTAGGGTGTATGAGGAGTGAGCGTTGCTCCTCATCCACCCCTCATAGCACCCAAACCCTGCCTAGCTGACCTTTCCAACTTGCCACATCCCCCAAAACTCCTTTTCAACTCTCCACTAAACCCAGAGCTGAAATATTCCCATAACAGTATTGTTAACCTTTCCACCAAAAGCTTCAATGCACGGAAGTTTCAGTCCTATCCAAAGGCCTCATCTTTAGTCCTACACCCAAATTTAGCCATGGTGGACTTGTAAAAGACCTACTCTCCTTCTCCCAATCCCTGAAATGGAAACACTTCTTTGCTACCAATCCTTCTAACCAATGCCAACCTAATCCCAAAAATAGATACTACATCTACCAGTTCATACCACCATCCATCCATAATCCATCATCCTTCCCACCTAACCATCCACTGGTCGCCTTACAGAAATTCCTTACCTCCAACTTAGCCTCACCATCCTTCCTCAGGTCCCTTCATCAGAACAATGACCTTTCAGCAAAAGAAAGTACAGCCACACACAACCTCAAAACAAACCCTGATCTAATAATCCTACCTGCAGACAGAAATTCAACTATCGTTGTTGTGAATCGTAATGACTATCAGGCACAAGGCCTCAGCCAATTATCTGACTCCAGCACATATCAAATCTGCCATAGTGATTCCTTATAAAAGGTCCAATACAACCTCCAATCCCTGCTTAAAGCCTTAGGCCCTTCCCAGAACATCTCCCCTGAATCCATTTTCCTCCTCACCCCTGTGACACCCTGCACATCCACCTTCTACATGCTCCCTAAAATCCACAAACTCAACAATCCTGGTTGCCCAATTGTGGCTGATTATTGTGCCTCCACTCAAAGAGTTTCTGCCCTCATCGACCAATGCCTCCAACCAATTATCCTTAACCTAGTCTCCCACATCAAAGATACGAACCACTTTATTCAACTCTCCATCACCCTCACCCCTTCACCTCCTGGATCTCTACTCATCACTGATGATGTCACATCCATATACGCAAACTTCCCTCATACCCACAATCTTACTGCTATTGCACACTACCTATCCTGATGTCCTTCAGTCTCCAAACCCACCACCTCATTCCTCATACACCTTAGTAATTTTTTCCTAACTCACAACTACTTCTCCTTTGAAGGGGAGATATACAAACAAACCTATAGCACTGCCATGGGCACCCATATTGCATCCTCATACGCCGACCTGTTTATGGGCCATCTACAGGATACTTTCCTAGCCTTCTGAAATGACAAACCCTGCCTGGTTTAGGTTCATTGATGATATCTTCATGGTCTGGATCTCCATTTCTTTACAACCTTAACACTTCTCTTACATATGCTTCACCTGGTCTTCCTCAACACTGCATGTCACCTTCCTGGATGTTGACCTCCTCCTCCCTGATGGCTCCATCTGCACCTTTGTCCACATTACACACACCAACCACTAACAGTAATTACATTTTGACAGCTGTCATCCCTTTCACACCAAAACATCCCTCCCATATGGCCTGGCCACCTGGAGATAGGGTGTCTGCATTGACACAAATTCCCTTGTCCAGTATGCTGAGTGTCTAGCCAAGGCCTTGTCAGACAGGCACTATCTCTGAGACTTCAGATCTCACATGTCATTTCCCCTCATACCCCCAATTCTCCAATCACCCTCAAGAAACAACCACAAAGAAGTTGCCCCTTCATCACCCACTACCACCCTGGACTGGAACAACTAAACCATCTCCTTGATAGGGCTTTGATCACCTGTCATAATATCCTGAAATGAGGGACATCCTAATGCCCTGAAATGAGGGACATCCTATCTGAGATTCTTCCCACCTCACCTAAAGTGGTGTTCCATTACCCAACCTCCACAACACCCTATATTCCATCCCTATGCCACTCCCAAGCCCAACCCCTTGCCACAAGGATCATGTCCCTGTGAAACTCTCAGGTGCAACAGCTGCCCAATCATCCATCCAGCACTTCCTATTCCAGTCCTGTCATAAGATTGTTCAACCCCGTCAGCGTCTGGGTCAACTGTGAAAGCAGCCAGCTGTTCTGAAATTATTGCACAGATTTCAATATTTGGTATGACTACCAACCATCCGTCCACCAGAATGAACGGCCACCGCCAAACTGTGGCCAAGAGGAAACTAGACCATCCTGTGGCACAATATGCGGCTGAACATAACGTGCTTGATTTCAATGGCTGCTTCACTACAAGCCATTTGGGTTCTAAACTCCACCACCAGCTATTTCAGAACTGGGCATATGGTAATTATCCTTACAACTCATTCTCCATTCCTGAAATTACCCTGCCCTCAGCCCATGGTAACATACTGTCCCCACACCCTCTACCCAACAGTTTCCACCTCCTCCATCCCATCACCTCCTCCCTATTCTTGTCTTGCATCCTCTTTGTGTGCAGCCACCTACCAGTGTGCACTCGTCCATTTTTTCCTGCACCTCTCCTTTTTCATTCTGTTTTTGCCCAGCACCCTGCCCCACAATCTTCCGACACAGTGCATGTTGGCTGTCAATTCCTGTACTGCTATCCCTTCCCCTTCCCCACCTACTACAGATTGCTGCTTCCACTCCATGTGGCATTATGTCACATGGAATGGAAGCAGCAGTGTGCAGGAGGTGGGGAAGGGGAAGGGATAGCAGTGTAGGGTGTTCTGTGGGGCAGGGTGCTGGGGAAAAACAGAATGAAAAAGGAGAGGTGCAGGGAAAAATGGTGGTGATGAGTGTGTGAGGTGTGCTTGCGTGTGTGGATGAGTGGTGTGTGTTTCTCTATCTTTCTCTGGTGAAGGCTGTGACAAAAAACAGATGTGTAAGTATCTTTTAATTATGCCTGTTTTCAACTTAATGTGTCTTCTTTATGGTAAGTAGCAATCTATCTTCTCCTTACATTGTTAAATTATGTGTATTTCATCTACTCTTTCAATTAATAATATGAATTTGATGTTTCTGGGGCAATGAACACACTGCTCAGTATTTATCTTAAGTACAATGTAGAGTGTTTAAGCCCTTCTTCCTTATTTACAGCTGCTCATTTTGTAACACTGAAACCTTACTTTCCTTCCTTTTAGTTTGGCCATGGATGTTAAAACTGATCTGACAGTTTCCCCAATTTTTTCCTGCCCTTGTGGCACATTTATGATTAAGAAACATTGGAAGAGACTTACAGATTTTGTAAAGGAAATATATTTATCATACTTTGGAAATAAACTTCATGATTTTCGGGTGCTGTATACAGTATGCTATGTATGTCCTGAAGTTCCAAGGAAATGGTCAAAAAGTATTTAGATTCGGTGATTCAAAGATTTAGAGGAAGTCAAGAAGCAATTTTAGTGATTTTTACATTTGTACCATTGATTCTATAGGATACAATGAAAGAAATAAAAAAAAGTAATAAGGACCTTAGGAGCCCATCTGCCATTTGTTTAGTGGACAATAGTCCAGATCATTCTGTATGAAAGCCACTAAGTTTTTCATTACATTGTCCTAGATTTTTATGGTGACACCTAATCTGTCACAAATGAGGAAGTTCATGACTAGTTTCATTGTACTTTGGGCAATTTAGGATTAAAACTGCCAATACAAGTAGAGCTAAATGATATAGTTAGGGATTTGAGCATAACAAAGGAAAAAGCAGAACTGCTCAGTTCCAGATGTGAAGCAAAGAATCTGTTGACATTAAGTACAAATATTTATGTATATAGGAGAAGAGAGGAGGCATTTTTCTCGATGCTGTAAAGAAGAAAGTGGTTTACTGTATTCATGTGATAGTGCCAATGTAACAAATTAGTATGGAATTGAATACATAAAAAGTAATGGAGACTGTTTATAGTTTCTTCTAAAAGTAGTTTGAAGGTTGTGATATAACATAATGATATCACCTATGCGTCAGTATCTGTTGCTTATTCCATGTATACGAAGAAATATTATGAAAACCTTGATAAAGTTTAAATAAAATAAAGTATTCTGTTGATGGTTGGAATATATGTGGATATTTAAAAGTGACAGGTATGCTCATTGGCAAGAAAAAATGGCATCATTAAATGCCATGTTTCTTATGTGAATGAGATGGTATGGCAAGGGATCAACATCAGTCCAGAATAAACTGGTCTACAATAAATATACTGAAGCCTCAAGAGAAGAATATTTTGCACAAGAATATTTAAGATGGGTTTAATAAAACAGTTTGTGTAATTCTTACCAAAAGATGGAGAATATTTCAAATATCACTGCGAGAAGTTTCCTAAACTATTCAGAAAATACTGTTTGATTTCAATGTTGAATCATAGATGACTCAAATTGAGAGTGAGACTTGGGTTTAATTCTAGGAGGTTGTTGTTCAATTATTAAGCAACTTAATAAGGACCCATATTATATTTCACTTGCAGTCAACATGCTGAAAATGGGCCACAGGCAGGTAATTGGAGGAAAGCTGTATTATATAGATGCTTTAAAGGAAAGACATACATAAAATATAAGCCAATTGATATACAATTCCAATGTAATAAAGATATGTTTTTATGTTTATACCTAAATAAAATGTTTGTTCATATTTAAAAATTAAATTACTTTCCATTCAGTTACAAGTGTTTTGTAAAATTTCTAGTTTGTAAAACAAGTTCCTTATTTTTTCTATCTCATTATAAAACTTTACATGACAAAAAATTTGGGTCAGATGTAGATTCAGTCTCTAAAAAACCATAGAATGGGTTATTACACAAGCGAAAGTAATCATAATATTTCTTAATAGGAGATGTAGAATCATTTTCCAACTAAGCTGTTGTTTGGAGTCAATCCTCTGTAAAGCGTATTGTGTAACACACTGATCACAAATACTGTATTACACTTGTCCAGCAGCAGTTTCCATCAGACTTACTAATGCTTGAGTTCACTGATGTAAATCATCAAATATAAACATGTTTAGAAGGTATTGATAAAGTGTCAACAGACTTCCTGCAAGTGGAAAACTGATGTCATTGAAATCCTCTTTTACGAGATGGTACTATTTTCTTGCCAAGTTTTCCACAGTGGAATTTTCACCACAGGTGTCATCACCTTCACCTGCTTCTCTTTCTCTGTCAAACAATTCAACAACAACACGTTAGTAGCAACAAACAAAAGTTGCCACTGCAACCAGGGTGGGTGTATTGGATGTCTGTGGTTATGTGTGAGAGAGTGTAGACTAGCACTGGAAAAGAATGGTAGCTTGAAAGCTATTATATCTCTCCAGGCTGTTAGATGTGTCAATGTGCAACACATCAATCAGTTACAGGTGAACTACTGCCCTTCCTCTTTTTGTTTCTTCTTTCCATCTGAAATTTATGTCACTGTAGTATTTTTTTTTTCACTCTCATCCATCCCAGCACCTATCTTAGCCTTGTTGCTGTCTTTCTTATCTGGATCCCATTCATCTGTTTTTTCACTCCTTATTTCCACAATTTTCTCTTTTCTACTGTACCTGCTTCCTGCACACATAATAACCAAGCAGTGTTAAGCAACCCGAACTCAGCCACTTGTAACAGCCAACTATGCCAAAATATGCCACATTTCTGCATGTTTTTCTTTGGTCTATTTTCTCTTAACATTCTGGTGTTCAACCAGTGTTGTACAACATAACATTACCAAAATCAGCTTCTTCACCATGCATCTTTATTTACAACTGCATCCATATAGGTTCTTTACACATAATCTCTGATTATTTATTGCTAGAATCACTTCTTGACAATATTTTCATTTTCAGTTCATCTTATGCTTCATTTTCTATGTTCCCAGTCCATCCAAAAGTCCTCACTCATTTTACCTCCACCAACTCAGAATACTTAATTTTGCACTAGATAGAATCCAATACAATAAACTCTTCCTGAAATACAGACTGAGAATAGCTAGCCTCGCAATAGACCTACCATTAGCATCAGTATTTTTGGCTGGCATTCATATTTTGGCAAGGACCTTTATCAATTCCATTAAATGTTAACCCTCACCATTGTGAACCTAAATAAAAGCTCCACTCCTCCTGATATCACAAAGAAGCACCGTTGATCCTTTTGTAAAATTCTTTTACTCTATGGTAATTGTTTGCTGCTTGCCATTTTTGATATAGAGGCTGTAGCCCTCCAACAGTGGGAGCAATATTCCCAACAACATTTGAGGACTTACATATCTCAGCTGTTTACAATTTATTCCCACCTATGTTTAAGTCTACCCAACAATGAACCTACCACTCTCACTCAAATCTGTCTCAATCCCTTATAGTCCTCATACATTTTCATGTTGATCTGTTCCACTTCACACATTCTAGCCAAAAAATATTGACCCCTACAAAATTATCAGTTCTCTCCAGACCCTATCATGCTAAATTATTAAACCATCTGTTTACATTTAGTTGTTGCCTTGAGTTCGAGCATTTCTCTGTCAATTCTCCTGAACATGTGCCAAAACACAATGGAACTTTGTCTCAAAATGTTCCAAATCCCTCTCTAACAGTGATGCAGCACTAACTCCACAACTCCATCAAGCCACCCCTTATCAACTTCCCAGGAACTCCTTATCTCCAAACTAGCTTTATTGGGTCATCCAAACACCTTGATCAGCAGCACAAACAAAAATTTCACCATCGTTGTGGCTGTGTGACTTTGGTTAAATGAGTGCTCATGTGTAGGAGAATGTATACCTCCACTAGAAAATAGAGTTGTAGCTTGGAAGCTAGTTATGTCCCTTGGGGTTGCATGTCTCTGTGTCACAAATCAAACAGCTAAAAGTAAGTGATGAAACTTCCTGGCAGATTAAAACTGTGTGCCTGACCGAGACTCGAACTCGGGACCTTTGCCTTTCGCGGGCAAGTGCTCTACCAACTGAGCTACTGAAGCACGACTCACGCCCGGTTTTCACAGCTTTACTTCTGCCAGTAACTCGTCTCCTACCTTCCAAACTTTACAGAAGCTCTCCTGCGAACCTTGCAGAACTAGCACTCCTGAAAGAAAGGATATTGCGGAGACATGGCTTAGCCACAGCCTGGGGGATGTTTCCAGAATGAGATTTTCACTCTGCAGCGGAGTGTGGGCTGATATGAAACTTCCTGGCAGATTAAAACAGTGTGCCCGACCGAGACTCGAACTCGGGACCTTTGCCTTTCACGGGCAAGTGCTCTACCACTGTGGTAGAGCACTTGTGGTTTGGAAGGTAGGAGACGAGGTACTGGCAGAAGTAAAGCTGTGAGTACCGGGCGTGAGTTGTGCTTCGGTAGCTCAGTTGGTAGAGCACTTGCCCGCGAAAGGCAAAGGTCCCGAGTTCAAGTCTCGGTCGGGCACACAGTTTTAATCTGCTAGGAAGTTTCATATCAGCGCACACTCCGCTGCAGAGTGAAGATCTCATTCTGGAAAGGTAAGTGATGGTCGATCTCATTTTGGTTTATTGTTTCCATCCTGGAATTTCCATGATTGCATCCTCTCCCACAATGATATCCACTGGTATAAAATCATAAACAGCATAGACTTTCTTCAAATCTACACCATTCAAGGCACACTGATAAGTAAAACATTTCCAAAACATGAAACCAGGTGACAAATCATAAAGAATTATGTTGATAATCAACAAACTGCTACAAATATATAACTCAAAGAATTTATTTAAAATTCTTAGTGAATATGAGTTGTTAAATTTACTTAAAAGCATATTGTCAGCATTTACATACATTATTTCATTCCGAATCAATTAACATTTCATGAAATCAATAACTGAATTTTTATCTGTAGTAGTTATTACTTCTGGCTGATGTAATTTCCAGGTTTTTAGTATGAATTATTTATAATTATAGCCCGTAATGTAACAAATCTGTACATGTATTGTCTTGACACAAAGAAAATGAGACTGTTCAAATTACAAAGGAACTACTTGGTGTGACATAATAATGCACAGAGTGTTCCTTGACCTCTAGTAGTGTCTCTATGATGTGAAAAGTAATGTACCTCATGTATAAATCAAACAATAGAAAATCCAGGATGGAATGCAACAATATTTTGAAAAGAATAGTCGATACTCACCATGTAATGGAGATACTGAGTCACAGATACGCACAACAAAAAGACTGTCACAAAATAAGCTTTCAACCAACAAGGCCTTTGTCAAAAATAGATGATGACATACACACACACACTCAGGCAAATGCAACTCTCACACACACGACTGCAGTCTCTGGCAGCTGAAGCCACACTGCAAGTGACAACACCAGTGTATGATGGGAGAGGCAACTGGGTGGGGGTAAGGAGAAGGCTGAGGTAAGGCCGGGGAGGGATAACAGGGTGGGGGTGGGGGACACTCAAGTGCTGCTGCGGAGTATGCAGGGACGAGGTGGAGAGGGGGTAGGGAAACTCAGTGCAGTTGTGAGGTTAGATGCAGGGCAGGGGAAAAGTGGAGGTGGGGGGGGGGGGTGGGGTGGGAAAGGAGATAAGTAAAAAGACTGGATGCGTTGGTGGAATACAGGGCTGTGTAGTGCTGGAATGGAAACAGGGATGGGGCTGAGTGGATGAGGACAATGACTAACAAAGATTGAGGTCAGGAGGGTTACAGGAACGTAGGATATATTGCAAGAAGAGCTCCCACATGCACAATTCAGAAAAGCTGGTGTTGCTAGGAAGGATCTATATGGCCCAGGCTGTGAAGCAGTCATTGAAATGAAGAGTGTCATGTTGGGTGGCGTACTCAGCAACAAGGTGGTGCAGTTGTTTCTTGGCCACAGTTTGTCAGTGGCCATTCATGGAGACAGACAAATTATTGGTAGTCATGCCCACACAGAATGTAGCACAATGGTTGCAGCTTAGCTTGTATGTCACAAAACTAGTTTTACAAGTAGCCCTGCCTTTGATGGGAGAGGTGATATTTGTGACCAGACAAGTAAGTGGCGGTAGGACGGGTGTAAGAAACAGGTGTTGCATCAAGATGTATAACAGGGATATCAGGGATATGAGCCATAAGGTAATGGGTTGGGAGCAGGGATTGTGTAGAGATGGACGAGTAAATTTTGTAGGTTCAGTGGATGGTGAAACACCACTGTTGGATGGGTGGGAAGGATAGTGGGCAGGACATTTTTCATTTCAGACCCAACGAAAGGCAGTTGAAACCCTGAAGGAGAATGTAATTCAGTTCCTCCAGTCCTGAGTGGTACTGAGTGATGAGGGGAATGCTTCTCTGTGGCCAGATGGTCCGACTTTGTGAGGTGGTGGGAGGTAGTAAAGATACGGTATGGGATATTTGTTTTTGTACAAGGTTGGGAGGATAATTACACTATGTGAAGGCCTCAACGAGATCCTCACTGCATTTCGAGAGGGTCCGCTCATCACTACAGCCTAGGGTGTATGGAAGAGACTTCTTGGTATGGAACGGGTGGCAGCTGTCAGAATGGAGGTATTGCATGTGGTTAGTAGGTTTGGTACGGACAGAGGTACTGATGTAGCATCTTCGAGGTTGAGGTCAGGATCTAGGAAGTTAGCTTGTTGGGTTGAGTAGGATCAGGTGAAGCAAATTGGGGAAGATACTGTTGAGGTTCTGGAGGAATGTGGCTAGTGTGTACTCACATTCAGTTCAGAAGCAGTGAATGAACAGCTTATAATAAATATATTCTTATATTATATATAATATATATTTCTTTTGTTTCCTTTACTGCTTGCTCAATATAAAGATTGAATAACATTGGGGACAGGCTACAACACTGTCTCACTCCCTTCCCAACTACTGCTTGACTTTCATGCCCCTTGACTCCTATAATGCCATCTGGTTTCTGTACAAATTGCAAATAGCCTTTTGCTCCATGTATTTTACCCCTGCCACCTTCAGAATTTGAAAGAGAATATTCCAGTCAACATTGTTAAAAGCTTTCTCTAAGGCTGCAAATGCTAGAAATGTAGGTTTGCCTTTCCTTAACCTATCTTCTAAGATAAGTTGCAGGGTCAATAGTGCCACGTGTGTTCCAACATTTCTATGGAATCCAAACTAATCTTCCCTGAGGTTGGTCTCTGCCACTTTTTCCATTCGTCTGAACAGAATTTGTGTCAGTATTTTGCAGCCATCACATATTAAACTAATAGTTTGGTAATTTTCACACCTGTTAACACCTACTTTCCTTGGCATCGGAATCATTATATTCTTCTTCAGGTCTAAGGGTATTTCACCTATCTGTTACATCTTGCTCACCAGATGGTAGAGTTTTGTCGGGGCTGGCTCTCCCAAGGCTATCAGTAGTTCTAATGGAATGTTGTCTACTCCCGGGGCATTGTTTCGACTTAGGTCTATCAGTGCTCTGTCAAATCTTCACACAGTATCATATCTCCCATTTCATCTTCATCTACATCCTCTTCAGTTTTCATAATGTTGTCCTCAAGTACATCACCCTTTTATAGACCCTCTATGCACTACTTCCATCACTCTGCTTTTCCTTCTTTGCTTAGGACTGGTTTTCCATCTGCGCTCTCGATATTCATAAAGGTGGTTTTCTTTTCGCCAAAGGTATCTTTAATTTTTCTATAGGCAGAATCTATCTTACCCCTAGTGATATAAGCCTCTACATCCTTGCATTTGTCCTCTAGCCATCCCTGCTTAGCCATTTTGCACTTCCTGCCTGTCTCATTTTTGAGACGTTTGTAACCCTTTTCGCTTGCTTCATTTACTGCATTTTTATATTTTCTCCTTTCATCAACTAAATTCAATATCTCTTCTTTTGCCCAAGGATTTCTTCTAGCCCTCACCATTTTAATTACGTGCTGCTCTGAAGCCTTCACTCTTTCATCTCTCAAAGCTGCCCATTCTTCTTCTACCTCATTTCTTTCCCCTGTTCTTGTCAATTGTTTCCTAATGTTCTCTCTGAAACTCTCTACAACCTCTGGTTCTTTCAGTTTATGCAGGTCCCATCTCCTTAAATTCCTACCTTTTTGCAGTTTCTTCAGTTTTAATCTACAGTTCATAACCAATAAATTGAGATCAGATTCCACATCTGCTGCTGGAAATGTCTTAGAATGTGAAACCTGGTTCCTAAATCTCTGTCTTACCACTATATAATCCATCTTAAACCTTGCAGTGTCTCCAGGGCTCTTCCATGTGTACACCATTCTTTCATGGTTTTTGAACCAAGTGTTAGCTATGATAAAGTTATGCTCTGTGCAAAATTCTACCAGGTGGTTTCCTCTTTTATTTCTAACCTGCTAGTTCATATTCACCTACTACTTTTCCTTCTCTTCCTTTTTTCCTACTATTGTTTCCAGTCCCCCATAACTATTAATTTTTCATCTAAAAACAATCTGAATAATTTTTTTATGGCATCATACATTTCTTCAATCTCTTCATCATCTGTGGAGATAGTTGACATATAAACTTCTACTACTGTGGTAGGCATGGGCTTTGTTTCTATCTTGGGTGCAATAACGCGTCCACTATGCTGTTCATAGTAGCTTATCTGCATTCCTATTTTTTTTTATTCATTATTAAACCAAATCCTGCAGTACCCCTATTTGATTTTGTATTTATAATCCTATACTCACCTGATCAGAAGTCTTGTTCTTCCTGCCACTGAACTTCACTAATTCCCAGTATATCTAACTTTAAGCTATCCATTTCCCTTTTTAAATTTCCTAACCTACCTGCCTGATTAAGGTATCTGACATTCCACACTCCGATCTGTAGAACAACAGTTTTCTTTTTCCTGATAACGATGTCCTCCTAAGTAGTCTCCTCTCGGAGATCTGAATGGGGTACTATTTTCCCTCTGGAATATTTTACCGAAGGTGACACCATCATCATTTAACCACACAGTAAAGCTGCATGCCCTGGGGAAAAACTACGGCTGTAGTTTCCCCTTGCTTTCAGCCATTCACAGTACCAGCACAGCAAGGCCATTTTGGTTGATGTTACAAAGCCAGTTCAATCAATCACCCAGACTGTTGCCACTGCAACTACTGAAAAGGCGGCTGCCCCTGTTCAGGAACCACACGTTTGTGACCTATTTAGTAAGTACACAAATTTTCATGCTCAGTTTTGTAACTTTCAAGTCAGATCTTCTGCATAATTGTTCCCCTGGAAGGTAAGAATACTTGTGTAGTAAATTGTTTGTTCACTGCCACTGAGATGATCAACTTCGATGAAACTTGGCAGTGCATAAGGACACTGAAAAATGTCAAAAGACTATTACATGTTAGCATGCAACTAGAAGTGTTGTCACACGAGGGTAAGCAATCTCTTTCTATCTACATGAAGGAAACACATCACATTATAATTCTTTGTCTGACAAGCCTGATATCTTCATGGAGAAAAAGAAGACGAAGAATAGTGACTCAGTGTATCAACATGCATGCAATTTTTATTAAATACATTAAACCAGTATGTATGAAATGTTTCTTTGAATTCTTCCATATCTACATCCAACAGCTCACTGAAAATTTCCAGGCGTAAACAGCAAACTCAATAAATTAAATTTCATAGTTTAAGATCGCATTTATGCTTATGGTCTTCCTAATTTTGTCACAGCCATTTCAGTTAAGATTTGTAATAATGAACAACATTTGTATCATACGGCTTGTGTCTATCCCCATGAACCATGGACCTTGCCATTGGTGGGGAAGTTTGCATGTCTCAGTGATACACATAGCCATACCATAGTTGCAACCACACTGGAGGGGTATCTGTTGAGAGAACAGCCAAACCTGTGGTTCTTGAAGAGGGGCAGCAGCCTTTTCGGTAGTTGAAGGCTGGATGATCGACTGATCTGGCCTTGTAACATTAACCAAAATGGCCTTGCTGTGCTGGTACTACAGGCATGTAGCACTACTGTATGGTTAAATGATGATGGCGTCCTCTTGGGTAAAATATTCCAGAGGTAAAATAGTCCCCCATTCAGATCTCTGGGCGGGAACTACTCAGGAAGATGTCATTATCAGGAGAAAGAAAACTGGCATCCTACGGATCAGAGTGTGAAATGTCAGATCTCTTAATCAGGCAGGTAGGTTACAAAATTTAAAAAGGAAAATGGATAGGTTAAAGTTAAATAAAGTATGAATTAGTGAAGTTCGGTGGCAGGAGGAACAAGACTTTTGGTAAGGTGTCTACAGGGTTATAAATACAAATTCAAATAGGAGTAAAGCAGGAGTAGGTTTCAGATTGATTATATAATGGTAAGACAGTGATTTAGGAACCAGGTTTTAAATTGTAAGACATTTCCAGGGGCAGACGCGGACTCTGACCACAATTTATTGGTTATGAACTGTAGACTAAAACTGAATAAATTGCACGAATGTAAGAAGATGGGACATGGATAAACTGAATGAGCCAAAGGTTGTAGAGACGTTCAGAGAGAGTATTAGGGAACGATTGACAAGAATGGGGGAAAGAAATGCAGCAGAAGATGAATGGGCAGCTTTGAGAGATGAAAGAGTGAAGGCAGGAGAGGATCAAGTAGGTAAAAAGATGAAGGCTCGTAGAAATCCTTGGGTAACAGAAGAGATATTGAATTTAATTGATGAAAGGATAAAATATAAAAATGCAGTAAATGAAGCAGGTAAAAAGAAATACTAACATCTCAAAAATGAGATTGACAAGAATTGCAAAATGGCTAAGCAGGGATGGCTAGATGTAGAGGCATATATCACTAGGGGTAAGGTAGATACTGCCTATAGGAAAATTAAAGAGACCTTTGGAGAAAAGACAATCACAAAATTAAAGAGACCTTTGGAGAAAAGACAATCACTTGTATGAATATCAAGAGCTCAGATGGAAAACCAGTTCTAAGCAAAGAAGGGAAAGCAGAAAGGTGGAATTAGTACACAAGGGTCTATACAAGGGTGATGTACTGGAGTGCAATATTATGGAAATGGAAGAGGATGCAGATGAAGATGAAATGGGAGATACGATACTGCATGATGAGTTTGACAGAGCACTGAAAGACCTGAGGTGAAACAAGGCCCCAGGGATAAACAACATTCCATTAGAACTACCGACAGCCTTGGGAGAACCAGTCTTGACAAAACTCTACTATCTGGTGAGCAAGATGTATGAGACTTCAAGAAGAATATAATAATTCCCATCCCAAGGAAAGTAAGTGTTGACAAGAGTGAAAATTACTGAACTATTAGTTTAATATGTGACGGCTGCAAAATACTGACAGAAATTCTGTTAAGTTGAACAGAAATGTGATAGAAGCCGACCTTGGGGAAGATCAGTTTGGATTCCATTGAAATGTTGGAACACACATGGCAATAATGACCCTATGACTTATCTTAGAAGATAGGTTAAGGAAAGGCAAATCTATGTTACTAGCACATACAGACTTAGGGAAAGCCTTTGACAGTGTTGACTGGAATACTCTCTTTTAAATTCTGAAGGTGGCAGGAGTAAAATACACAGAACAAATGCTATTTGCAGTTTGTACAAAAACCAGATGGCAGTTATAAGGGGCACGAAAGGAAAGCAGTGGTCGGGAAGGGAGTGAACAGTGTTGTAGCCTGTCCCCGATGTTAATCAATCTGTATATTGAGCAAGCAGTAAAGGAAATGAAAGAAAAATTTGGATTAGGATTAAAATCCATGGAGAAGAAATTAAAACTTTGAGGTTTGCCAAACACATTGTAATTCCCTCAGAGACAGTAAAGGACCTGGAAGAGCAGTTGAATGGAATGGACAGTGTCTTGAAAGGAGGATACATGAGAAACATCAACAAAAGCAAAACGAGGATAATGGAATGTAGTCGAATTAAATCAATTGATGCAGAGGGAATTATATTGGGAGATGAGACATTTAAAGTAGTAGGTGAGTTTTACTATTCGGAAAGCAAAATAACTGATGATGGTCGAAGTTGAGAGGACATAAAATGTAGACTGGCAATGGCAAGGAAAGCATTTCTGAAGAAAAGAAATATATTAACATCGAGTACAGAATTAAGTGTCAGGAAGTCTTTTCTGAAAGTGTTTGTATGGAGTGTGGCCATATATGGAAGTGAAACATGGACAATAAATAGTTGGGACAAGAAGAAAATAGAGGCTTTAGAAATGTGGTGCTACAGAAGAATGCTGAAGATTAGATGGATAGTCACATAACTAATGAGGAGGTACTGAATAGAATTGGGGAGAAGAGGAATTAGTGACACAGCTTGACTAGAAGAAGGAATCGGTTGGCAGGACATGTTCTGAGGCATTAAGGGATCACCAATTTAGTATGGGAGGGTAGCGTTGGGGGTAAAAATCGTATAGGGAGACCAAGAGATAAATACACAAAGCTGATTCAGAAGCTTGTAGGTTGCAGTAGGTACTTCCAGATGAGGAAGCTTGCACAAGATAGGGTAGCATGGAGAGCTGCATCAGACCAGTCTCTGGACTGAAGACCACAACAATAACAACAAAGCTTGTGTTTATGAACAGGTTTCTGCCAACACTTCTTCACCGCTATCTCCAGACTTGATTAGTAATTGATGTCTCGTTGATGGTGAGATCATTAGAGCTACAGCACAAGTTCGTTTGGTGAGAGGTAAGGAAGGAAACTGGCAGTGTTCTTTTCAAAGAAACCTTTGTGTTATTGGCCTTGAGACATTCAGGGAAACCATGGATGGGAATTTGAATCACCATCCTCCTAAATGTGAGTCCAGTGTCTTATCAAGTGGGACCTCAAATTTAGCAGAACAGGTAATAAGGATGTTCAGTTATCTCAAGCATTCCAACTTATCAGTATAAAGCATATGCTTAGCCACTGTATCTACAAATAGAACCTGTTGGTCAACAAAGAATGGATGTACAGGTGTTTTATTATTGGCCAATGAGATTTGAAAATAAAGTGATACTCTTCCATGATTAGTCTAACATCATTTTATCTCCTAATAACATATTTTAACAGCTATATAATCTCTTACTGTAAAGGAGGAAGGTGTACTTGTGTAAACTGTGGAAGAGGTGTGATTTTTAGTATACAAATGCATAGACAGTAGACTGATCAGGTGACACCACTGAAACATGTAAGTCTTATATCTCTTGTGCGTGCTGATTCTTTTTTATCAATTTCAGAAAGATAAGCCACATATTTTAACTGGGATCTGAGGATATTAATCTCTTAATTTTCCCTTGCCTGAAGTTTCTACCATAAGTTTCACTTCTATGAAAACACTGAACTCTAAGATCTTTAGCGTGGTATGCAGGAATGCATAATGTGGGAAATTAACAGATGCTAATTGTTCTATTTATGTTACACAATGACACATCACTTGTATATGACATCACTTTTAAAATAGCCTCATAATTATTCAATTGTTTTTCAAATGCATAAACTGCTCATAAATTAAAGAAACTATATTTAAGACTCAAAGTAACATAACATAAGAATGTAAAATATTTCTTGAAATTAAATGCCATTAACTGACAAAAACACACTCTAGTATGGCAGTCTAGTTCCTCATTTACCATTTCCAAATAACATTTATTTCTTTACTTTCCTGATTGAGAATGCATATCATCCACTTCCATGATCAGCTGTATGGTAATTTTACGCAGTGGTTGAACAGATCAACAAGTTACAACTGCAACTGGGGATTATTTGCTTCTATACTTTTTTTCTCCAGCAAAATGCATTGTCTGTTAACCTTATTACTGTACACATCACTCCTTTAGAAGAAAGGCTTCATAGCCTCTTATGTCATAAGCCTTCATTATGGTATTGTCAGTACTGCAAAAAATATTTAATCTATATAGTGATGGGAATATTCTGTAAGGCTTTCATTCAAAATGTTGTCTTTTCTTACAATAATTTATAGGCAGCTTTACATTATTAACTGTTTCATAGTTTTAGATCTCCACTGACCAATGTGGGCTTCAAACAGGAGCAGTACCTCAATGCACAGTGGTAAAGATGCTGGCTATACTTACTTAACTTTCAGGTTCTTACTGTATTGCCACAATAAGCTAGCTATGCCATTCACTGATTGTTAATTAGTACAACATAATTCTCATTCCATTCCTTAAGCATTCTATGTTGACACATTTTAGTTCAATAAAATCATCAGAACTCGCATAAATGAAAAACATCAGATCCAAGGAGTCTGGAGAATCCTCCCTAGAGAAACAGTCAATTCAGTGATTGATCTAATCACCAGCATAATGAAGAAGAAAAGAATCTTTTATTTCTTTCACATCTTGCAAAGACAAGAGGGTAATGGACCTGAGAAACTCAGAAATATCTTAAAGTATCAAATAACTTCTGGGAATTCAGCCAGGTAACACTTTCAGCGGTTATTTGAAAGTTGTATACGCTAGGAGAAACTCAGGTCTCATATCTTAAAGTAGTTTTACTCCAGGTAACAGATGTTATTAAGAACCACAAATTTTCAGCAAAAATGAGACATTAAAAGGCTGCAGAGATACCAGTAGAATTGAAAAAATATGATTGGAAAGAGTGAAATCATACTGGGCAAATTGCAAGAATTGAACAGTACAACCTTCAAAGAAAAATTGAATGTGGAAGGACATTGACCAGACATCAACCGAGGATACCAAGTTTGAGAACAGTGAGAGATTTAATGATCAATGTGAGAGAACTTTTCATTCTGCTAGAAGTGAATATTACTACCTAGTAGTGTTTTGCCTGCAGCTTTCCTTCCGTACGTGTTTGACACATATATTGTAGCATCTCCACCTCCTCTCTCTCTCCGTATTCCCTCTTTCTCCTTCCCATCTCACTGCCCATTCCATCCTCCCAACTCTTATATGTCTATCTCCTGCTCCCCTCCTTTTCTTTCCCCACCTGCCCACTACACTTTCCATCTGCATCCTGCATTTCCCCCGTCTCAGTCTACACGTATGTCTTCTCTTCCCCCTCTCTCTTTCCATCCCCAACTCACCCAACTCTCTGTCCATCTTCTCCCCTGTCCCCCCTCTCTCTGTCCTCTCCTCCTCTCCCATTTCTCCATCCATCTCATTCTCCACCTGTCTCAGTCTCCTCTCTCTGCTGAGCCATGCCCATCCATAGGTCTAGTGCCTGCAAGGCATGCCAATGCTTCCCACGTTAACATGCATCCTCCCCCCACCCTCTCAGTCTATTTCTCCTCCACACACTTTTACTCTTTCTGTCCATCTTATCCTCCACCCCCCCCCCCCTCTCTGCTCATCCCCTCCAACCCCTCTCTGTAAGTCTCCTCCTCCCCCTTTCCTTTGTTCACCTTATCCTCCTCTCTCACTACATATTTCCTCCCTCCAGGTCTCTGCTCATCAAAGACCATCTGCATGTGTTGCCCTTAGGAAGGAGTTCAATAAAGCAGGCCGATTCCACTCCCACACAACACAGCTGTCGTGCAGGCAACCTACACACTGGGGGTGGAAAACAGCTTCTAGCCCCTAAAGTGTGGGCTGAACTGCAAAGCAGGGAAGTCAGGTAGTCTGATACCATTCCCACACAATCCACCTGCTGTGCAGGGTAGCCTATATGCCTAAACACTTGGGGCTGGAAAAAGCACTTTTCCTTCTGCATCTTCTCTCGTACTGAAGCTAGGAGTTTATAAGCTCCACAGTGCTTATACTCATGATACCTGCTGTTTCTGTGCCAAATTTAGTTGAAATCAATCCTGGGGATTGATAGGAGATCCTGGACATATGCACATACACTCATAGGTTTTTTTTCCTCTCAGAACTATGAAGTAACTGCTCATTTGTGTATTTCATTGTAACCTCTGGACTGACTTTATTGCGGTATGCCCTTGCCACCTCATAAAGACCAAGACATAAACTAGGGCAACAAGTTTTGTTCAGCCCCACAGTGATCACATCTCTGACCAGATCTACTGCTCCTGCAGCTTTCCCAATTATAGGGACAGCTGTTGCACCATTTCAATCAGGATGTCACTCACTTGATTCAGTTGCAATGTTTGGCAATGATGCCACCATGTGCAATGGACAGGATGGCACAGCTTCTGCATCACGTTTGGCACTTCCTGTGGACCTCTGAACTACTTTGACAGCAACTCACCCATGCCGACACTGCCCTGATTCTGGGCTTGATGACGCTGCCTCCACTTCCTCTGGAGTTCAACAATTCTTTGAATTTGTGGTCCACCTCCCTTGCAAAGCTAAACCACCTTCTCTACATCTCTGTAATTCCTGATATTTCTCTTCTGGCTGCTTCTGGCCCTCTGTCTCCGGCACCCCTGCCTATGGGACAGACTCCCCAGGCTCTGTTGCTCTCTGTTAATTTAAGACATTCTTGGCCTCCAATGCTCTCTTTGGCTCTGGTGCTTCCCCAGGCTCTGATACCATCCCCAGTCCTAACACATCCTTGGACTCCCATGCTCTCTCTAGCTCTGGCACAATCCCACGCTCTGATACTCTCTCCAGTTCTCATGCATCCTCTGGCTCTGCCACCCTCTCCAGTGATACTACCACCTCCTCCAACCTCCATGTGCCACGGACCTTGCAAGTTCCTGCACCATGGACTCCACTGGCTGCAGTGCCAGCAGCTCTGGTGACACCAGCTGCGGTGCAACTGGTTTGTACCACCTCCCACTGTGGCATCTCCTGCAGCAGCACCTCCCACTGTGGCATCACCAGCTCCTACGCTGTTCATTCCTGCATCACTGGCACCCACCCCACCACCCTGTGTGCCTCTTCTACCAGGCCGTCCTCCCCACTGCCCTGACAGCTGCAACATGATAGGTGTCTGCTGCCCACCCATGCTGCAGCCATACACCCACTTGGGCTGCTGTCTCCACACCAGTATCTGAGGTTTATGTCTCTTTGCATTTGGCACAGCTCCACACTTTACCTGGTCCACAGTCGTCTTCACAATGGATCTTTGTTTCCCATTTTGCTTTTCATGCATAATCAATGCAAGTATTTTCTTCAGTGGCTTTTCTTTCAAACAATCCAATCTCCAATACGTTTTTTCCTTGTGCATCTGTGACACCACAGCCTCCAATGCCTTTTTCTCTTTGGCACGTCTACACCCTGGATCTCTTCTCCACCCTTTGAGCTCCTTGCAAGCTTACACTCATTTCCCCTTTTCAGCACCTGCATTGCACTACTGCCCAGGATCTCTGTCCCTGCCTTCCTGTGCACCTCTTCCATCCCTCCAGCTATCTAGGCCTTGATGGCTTCAACATCTCTCTTAAGGGGGGTGGGGCTATAGGATCTGTCCACTCACCTGAGCACTACCACTATGGAACACATCAACAACTGGTAGGTTACCATACCCCTAGGCATCCTCCACTGAAGCCAGACACATGCAGCACACAAGTTCTGGTCATATATACTGCATGCTTACAAACAGTAGCAGATGACAACAGCAACACAATGCACTTTGTACATGCCAGATGACAACAGCAACATGTCACTGTGTATATGCCAGACTTCAGGTGGCTCCACAAGAAGCACCAGCATCTCCCACCAACAGTGCATGCAGTCAATCACACTGCTGCAAACATTTTGCACCAAGTGTGTAGGTGTTCAATGGCTCTCAAGCATATTTCTTCCACATGCCACGTGACATGCATCCACATGTCATGTGACACCTCATGGATATCCCTATGTCAGTTTATTTAAGATGCTGTATGACCACTCTCTCACCAGGTGGGCCCTACACCAGCTCTTTGCTGCAGCTCATCTGTCTGCAGCATTGTTCAGCAGTAGTCTTCAGAGCCAGTCAAATGTCCACTTGGACGTTGATCCAGTGTGGCCCAGGACTCCACCCAAGATGCTGACCAGCCTGCATGTGACTGAGTCAGATGCCAACCTGGACACTGGTTGAACCACCATCTGGGACACAGACCACAAATCGACCAGACACTGGCCAAGGACTTTGAGTTGGACAACAGTGAGTGACTTTATCATCAATCATGAGAGACCTTATCATTCTCCCAGAAATGGATATTATTTTCCATTTCATGTTAGAACTGTGACCTGTTCATTCATGTGTCATCCGTTCCTGGTAGCTGAGTGATCAGCGTGACAGAATGTCAATCCTAAGAGCCCGGGTTCAATTCCTGGCTGGGTTGGAGATTTTCTCTGCTCAGGGAGGGGGTGTTGTGTTGTCCTAATCATCATCATTTCATCCCCATCGACGCGCAAGTCACCGAAGTGGCATCAAATTGAAAGACTTGCACCTAGCGAACCGTCTACCTGACGGGAGACCCTAGTCACACAACATTTACATTTATGTGTTTATGAATAAAAGTATTTTTTTCATTCTAACTGCGGACTGACTTTATTATGTTTTGTCCTTGCTACCACATAAGGACCAACACATAAAAAGAGGATATTTATAAAGAGTTACAGGACCTGATTAATAACAATCACACTTACAGAATATTACAGTGATCTATAAACAAAAGTAAGACAAAAACAAAGGATAGACTCAGAACATATATGGACTAGGATATCTCTCAGGCATATTTAAAAATACATCTAAAAGTTGTTGGACACTATCCTAGCTCAGATTTATAAACATAAACAGACACACACACACACACACACACACACACACACACACACACACACACACATTCATCTATGCACAACTCAGCCACCAAGGAGCACTCTCCTCATGAGTCAGTATCACCCTGGAATGGAGCAACTGAAACACTTTCTTTGCCAGGGTTTAAATTATCTCCTGTCACAGCCTGAAATTAGAAATGTCCTTCTCGCTGCTCCCACAGTGGTATTCCACAGCCCACCCAACCTATGCTATGTCCTTTTCCATTTCTATTCTGCATTTTCTCCCAACTGTTGTCCAATGGCTCATATACATGTATAAGAGCTTGATCAAGATGTAAGGCATGTTCCATACCTCCTCCCACAATCATCTACTCCAGTACTGTCACAGGAGTTTCCTACCTCATCAAATGCGGGGTACCTGTGACAGCAGCATTGTGGTCCACCAACTCATCTGCCACCACCGTGCAGCATTCATTGTGAGCGTGAACAACAACAAGCTGGCTGGCTGCATGAATGTCCGCCACCAAACCATGGATAGGACACAACAGGACTACCCAGTTGCAGTGTATGCCTCTTGGCTTCAATGAATGCTTCACAGCCCATGCTATTTTGTTTCTTCGCAATAACACAACCTTCTCTGACCTGGGCAGTTGGGAACTCTTCGTGCAACATACCCTTTGTACCCAAACCTCTTGGCCTCAACCTTTGCTAGTCTCCATCATTCACCTGCCTCCATCCCCTTTCCTGCTCCCACTCCAGCCACACAAATGACTTCTGTCCTCCCAGCATATGTGCATTTTCCTTTCCGCTTCTCTACTGCCCCCCCCCCCCCCCCCCCCCCCGCACCTCCACCAACCATGACCCTCAAGGCAGAGCCTCCAATTCTGCACCTCACAGTGCACCATCATGTGCCTGCCACATACTAGCACACTCCCAGAAGCAGGCAACAGCATATTTTCTCACCTCTATCTTGCTGTTCCTTCCCCTTCCTGTCATGCACTTCTTCAGTACCCTCCAGTGTGTTTTGGCAAAAGAAGCAAAATTTAACATGGCAACAAGAGAAATGTAGGCATTACTCAAAATTTGCCACTAATGAAACTTCTCTGCAAGTTACAAATGGTTAACAAGTCAGGAGAAAATAAATCAATGCTTTTGTTGCATTTTCAATGGATTTATTTTTAGATGCTAACCAAAGCAGAGGTGACAGTAGATCTTTTTGGATGGTCACTATGCAAGCATGAGCTTGGAGATGCTCCACATAATATTTACAGAACAATATGAGTATAGGCTTCAGTTCAGAACAGCACTTGCCCTCCAGTGCTCAGCATTTTCCCTACAGCACAATGAACCCGCAACCCAAATCACTACCACTCTCCATTTGCCCTGCTGACTGCGCAGCTTATTACCTAAGTTATTCTGCATGCACTATAAAAGCATTCCAGGATGTTTTCAATGTTCTTATACATAAAGAAATTAATAAGAAATAAAGATAATGAATAATAGAAGTTTTCACCTTCTACAGTGAGTTTTATAAAGCCATTTGATGTATGAAGAAAGGAAGGTGGCATATGATACTGATATATCAATAGAAATGGACAAATATGAAGGGAAATTAAGAGTAAAATCACTTCTAATATTATTTACAGAAGATAATTCTCCAAAATTGGAATGATGGTGCAATATTTCTATTGCATTAACAAGTAGATAGACAAGGCTTAAAACTACATGCTAATCAGTCTCTTCTCAATAATGTACACAATATTCACTAAAAGCACTGGAAAAAACATTGGAATTTAATCAAGCAAAGAAACAAACTCATTTTAAATTGTATGTAGCACAAGGACGCTCTTGGAAGTCATGATCAGCTTACAGAATGGAGCAATAGGTAAGAAATAATCGCTTTCTCTTGGCTTCACAGATCTACAGAAAGTTTCTCTTAGAAGTTGTAGTCCTTCACCTTAGCTCAGGGGTCATCAGCATATCTGGCTGCTTTGCAGAGGGGCCAGGTTCGATTCCATGTACTGCCAAGGATTTTTCTTGGTAGAAGGAGGCTCAGGGTAGACTCAGCCTCGTGAGACCAAACAAGTAGGTACTTGATCGAGAAGTAGCAGCTCCAAGGTCAAAAAAAGCCTAAAGTGATCAGGAGGATGGTATGCTGGATCCATGCCCTTCCACACTGCACCCAAATGATGCCATTGGCAGAGGATGACACAGTGGCAGGTTGGTCCTGATTGGCCCCTCTGGGCCACAACTGGAGCTATGCTTGTTACTTGCTCACTCAGTGTTATCAAAATCTGAACTAACTGCCCACAAGAAACAAGGCACAGATTTAACCCACGTTTGCATATCAAACAATAAATACATCATGCCTTCAGATTCCATTAGACTTCATTCAGTTGTGGGAAAATAAGCCTTGAAAGAGGACTTGGAGAGGTGATTCGGTATTATCAAATTATTCTCAGCAGCACTAGAGTAAATTTTCAGACACATAAATAGGGCAAAAAGAAACTTGTTAATGAAATAAATCTGACTCATTTCCATTTTTCTGATGACTCTGTACTGTTTATTTCTAGTGAAGGTATAATTCGACAGCTAATCGAAGAGACTAACAGGAAAAGTTTGAATTTAGGCATGTAATCGATTATATTAAGAGAAAAATAATGCACAATGAATATTTAATGTGGAAAAGACAACAGTACAAATGAAACCATAGGAGCAGCTGATATGTTCTTGTATTGAGAGCAGCTGAAGACAATGACTAGATGGAGAGGCAAAGAAATAAGCAGATGAATAAAAATGGCCTTAAATACTTTTGGTGAACTGAATAGGGATTTCAAAACAAAGCTTCTGGTGTATGTGAAACAGAGTTTACAGTCTATATGTACCCATATTTTATTTTAATTTATGACAATGAGACATAGGCTTTTAATACAAAATTCTTAGTATGAAATGAGAAGCTGAATGGTGATAATTGCCAGAACAGACAGAAAAACAAACAAACGGACCAGGAAACAGGCAATAGTGGAAGATTTAAACATAACTGTTACAAAAATGTAATTGTGTTGCTTGGTGAATGGTTCGTAGATGGACTAAGAAGTTGTTGAATTCTGTAGTTAAGAAAAAACTTATATGATGATTTAAATGCAGATGAGCAGGAAATCTGAGGAAATATGGAGGAGCAGCAGTAGCATGAATGCATATGTCAAACAGAAGTCTAGAGTAGGTCTTTAATTAGCAGTGGATGTTCAATATCTGATGAGGTTTTTTATATACACATAAAAGACTAAAAGGTAACCATCAGACTGAAAGTTGGTTTGAACACCACTAAGCTTTATTAGGAATGTTACTAGTGGGATTAGTGTGCCATTGCATCTCTCCAACATTTGACGTGACTTACCCAGACAGTTATATTATAACCTACAGTTTAATATGAACTGTGAACCATGGTGCGATTTGGCATTCTTCACATTAACAAACACTGCTGGAGTTGAAGTTGAAAGAAAAGATAAGTGACAGACCAAAATAAAGAAAATATGGGATAGAGTGAAGGAAGAGACTGGTAAAACCAGTTGATAGCATTAAGAGAAAATGATACATTGGTAACAGATGTGGGGTAGTGTTGCAAAACTTTTAACAACTGTATCATAACTGTTACTGAAAAGATGGAGTTGTCAGGTTCAACAGATGGTGTCATTCATCAGTGGAACATGTCCTGAATGGATGGAATATTTTGAAGTTAAGTCTTCGTTTAAGTAAGGAGATAAAAGAGTACCATCAAATTTCCACACAATTTCACTTTTACCAGCATTCTTGAAAACTTTGGAAATAGTATTACAGAAACAGCTTCTTAAGAATCTCACAAAAAATAATATACTGTCAAAGTCACAGTTTGGGTTTCTAAAATGTTCTGGTACTGAGTCTGATGGTCATCTAGACATACAGGAAGACATATCTAGTTCATCAGACAAAAAATTACAGGCCACTGGTATATTCTGTGATATATCAAATGTGTTTGACTGTATAAATCTCTATATGTTTTTAAGTAAATCAAAATACTATAGTGTAATAGAAAATACTGTAAAATGCTTAAAATCCCAATCTCTAACAGGAAATGAAGAGTCTTAATAGGAAAAAAATGTGTATTAAGCTATCAGGCATCATTCAAATGGGAATTAAATGCCTGTAGGTCACTCAATGTCCCATCTTAGGGCCCCTACTTTTTCTTGTGTATATCAATGACCTTGCATTTGTAACATTACCAGATGCCAACTTTCTTTTGTTTGCAGGTAATACAAACATTGCAATATATAACAAATCATGTATAAAATCATGTATATCCTACGAAAGATTGATTAATGAAATTTTCATGGCATCAGGAAAGTGATTGCAAAACCCTGGTGCGATGCCACAAATGGACTTTCTTGTAACTGAACGTTTGCTCCATAGTTTAGCTCATAATGGATCCATATGATACTGAAAATATCAATTCGTCTTAAAATCAATTTGCCTTGTAGGTTCTGAAGTGACAAAACATAAAAAATAATCTAATATTTCACATTTATTGTCATTACAATGAAATGTGTCTTTCAAACCACAACCTACTTCACTAAACTAATGAACTTTTGGACAAAATCCACTGTTTACTCAATGAAACATTTCTTATTTTTGTTCCATAGATGGTGATGGTGCACAATCTTGGGCATCACTGACATTATATGAATTTTCACATAAAAATACATTATCAGAAAAAAGAGAACTGGAGCGTCAAACATTGATACTATTCTTTCACTATGACCAACGTGAGTCAAGATGGTCATTCTGTACTCAGAAGCACATGAAGAACAATGAATGGCACAAAACAACAATGTAATTATGTAATTTTTAAGTGTAGATGATATAAACAGACCTGACAGAGTACAGTACTTATCAGAGCAAAACGATACACGAAACCAAACACACACATCACAAAACTTAACATACTAAATACACTTGAGTTTGTAATAGGTTGCCCATCAGTATATGTCTAAAATATGACAACAACGATCTTGACAATGTTAAATTCTTGGGATTACAGCTTAAAAATAAATTAAACTGGGAATGGCATATCACAAAACTGTTGAAATGCATAAACAAATCTCTAGCTGCAAGGTGAATGTTGTCAGACACTGGTGATATAAAAATTAAAAAGTTAGCATACTGTGCATATTTTTAATTTATAATGCCATATGGAATTATTTTTTGGGGTAACTCATCTAGCCAATCTAAAGTTTTCAGAGTATAAAAACGTGCAATAAGAATTATTTGTGGTGTTAACTCAAGAACATACTGCAGAGGCATGTTTAGGGAACTAGGAATGCTGACTATTGGTTCCCAATATGTTTATTCCTTATTGAAATTTGTCATTAAAATATACCTTTTTTCAGGCCAATGGCTCAGTTTATCGAATCAATACTAGAAATAAGAATAATCTTCCCGAAGATTTGAAGTTATTTAGTTTTGTCCAGAAAGGAGTCCATTATTCAGGAACACACACTTTCAACAACCTGCCGGAAGTCATAAAAATTTTAACTACTAATAAACTTCTTCTAATACATTGATGAATTTCTTAGTAGAACCAGTTGATGTGTACATGTCACTAATAATACAAGGGTGAGTCAAATGAAAACCTTAAATTTGTAATAACATATTGAAATTTCATGCCATTATCCTGTAAGTTGGTAAGCGTGCTACAAACAGTGTGCAGAATGGCCTGTAGGTGGCAGTATAGTGCAGATGCACACATACCATCACAATATCAGCTAAAAGATGGCCGCCCCACTTGTGACTTGCACCAGGGAAGAACAGTGTTCTGTTATTTGGTTTTTACGTAGTGAAGGTATGAAACCTATTGAAGTTCATTGAAGAATGAAGGTTCAGTATGGTGATGCGTGTTTGTCACAGCAGCGAGTCTACGAATGGAGTAGGAAGTTCACAAATGGTGTGACTTCAGTGGAAGATGCTCCTCGTCCAGGACAGTCACAACAAGTTGTGACTCCACAGAACATTGCAGCAGTTGAAGCCATAATGAAGGAAAACCACCAAGTGACACTGAATGACATTGCAGCATGTTTACAGATTAGTCATGGGTCAGCACACCACATTGTGCATGATGTGCTCCAGTTTCATAAAGTGTCTGCAAGATGGGTGCCACAACAGCTGACTCCTGAAATGAGAGAACGACGTGTTGATGCTTGTGAAGAACTTCTTAGGCGCTTTGAATGAGAAGGTGTTGGCTTCCTTGCAAGAATCGTTACTGGGGACGAACCCTGGGTTCACTTCCACCAACTGGAAACAAAGAGAGCGAGCAAGGAAAGGCGCCATTCCTCATCACCAAAACCAAAGAAGTTTCGAACAGAACCATGAGCAGGGAAGGTTATGCTGACTCTCTTTTGGGAGGAAAAAGGCATCATTTTGGAGCAGTACATGCCTAGAGGGACCACTGTCACCAGTGCATCATACACAGATCTCCTAAACAATCATCTGCAGCCTGCAATCAAATCAAAGCGACGTGGATTGATGTCAGCAGGTGTCCTTTTGCAACATGACAATGCAAGGACCCCACACTGCTCGTACAACAGTTGCAACAATCACAGATCTGCATTTTGAGTGTCTTCCTCATCCACCATACTCACCAGACCTTGCCCCAAGTGATTTCCATATGTTTAGACCACTCAGAGATGCAATGGGAGGAAAGAAGTTCCACTCGGTGCATGAGTGGTTGCACGGACTACCAAAAGAATTTTTTTCTAAAGGAATTTATGTGCTTTGTAAGTGCTGGAGGACTTGCATTGAGCATGGGGGAGATTATGCTGAAAAGTGATACAGCTTTGTACCACTTCTGCACAATACATAATATTTAAAAAAATATTTAAGGTTTTCATTTGACTCACCCTCATAGCAAATAATGTGCAATCTGACATCTGTGCAAATTCACTGCAGTAACGCAATCCTTGTAAATAAGTGTTGTAAAATGAGTTTTGTATTTGATGCTGTATTTTTACAACAGCATAAGAATTCCTGAACACTTTCTGAGTTTTAAAATAATAAATTTTCTTGAGACAGAAAAGCTTCTATGCACAAATCAGTATGAATTTAGAAGGCACTGCTCGTGCAAAACTCAGGTTGCCCTTTTCTCACATGATGTCCTACAAACTATGAATGGAGAGCATCAGGCAGGTACCATATTCCTAGATTTCCAGAAACCATTCCACACAGTGTCCCACTGCAGATTGTTGACAAAGGTCAGAGCATATGATCAGTTTTGCAGATATGTGAGTGGCTCAAAGACTTTTCTAGTAACAGCATCCAGTACAGTATACTGTCATATGGTACGTTGTCCTCAACAGCAAGTGTTCATCAAAGAGAAGCATATAATCAGGAGTGCTCCACAGAAGTATGATAGTATCACTATTATTCACTACTAGCTTTACGCCTGTGGTTCACAATAGAAGTCAAAGAAAGGACTTTGCATACCAACACTTTTTCAGGTTTCATAGCTCAAGCAATAAAAACGGGATCCTTATAGGCTCACTCTGTAAATAAATTCCTTTTCCTACCCAAAAATTTAAATACAAACCTATTGAAAGAAGTGAAGCAATTTCATCAACTTTTTACTTCACAAAATGGAATAAGTGAAGCTGCTTGTCCTAGCCAAATAAATTCAATGTTTTGTATTGGTATAGATGAGACTGCACTTAATTCTCTCACAGATGTAAGTTTGTGAAAATTCTTTTGCACTGAAGTAAAAAAGCTAATAGTGTCATCTATTAGTGCTTTAGTGTATTACAAAACAAACAGCACCATCTACTGACTCTTTAGTGTGCTACATTGTCACTAAGGTAAACATCTCAACTACTGAGTCGAGCAGACTCCTAAAACTTTAAATTATGACATCCTTTTTTTCATGATACAGTTTCAATGAAATAAAGGTTTTATGCTGCCCCAAGCTATGTCTAAGTTACCTGTGAAAACCATATGAAAATTTGTCCCGTAGTTTTGGGGATTAATATGTAAAATAAGGGAAAGGCAACCATTCACCCATAGCGGATTAAAGTGTAGAGCACAGTAACACATAACAGAAACCACATTTGTACTAACTTTTAAGTACTAGATCTTTTTCTAGCAATAGTAACACATTCACTCAGACAACCACACTGACACCCAACTGCACTCTCCCATGGCTAAGGCAAGACTCACAGAGCATTCAAATTGACATACAGAGAGACATGACAGTTTTACATAAAAACTGATATCAAAATATCTCTTATTTCAATTATGCAATTTTGATTAAATAAAGCCTATATATTGTCTCAAGCTATGCTCAAGCTACCTGTGAAAACCACATGAAAATTCTTCTTGTAGGTTTGGAGATTAACGACAATATTATGAAAAGGATAGATTGCTGCTCACCACGCAGCGGGGATGTTGAGTCGCAGATAGGCACTACTAAAAGATTGTCAAACAATCAAACAAGTAAGCTTTTGGCCAAAAAGGCCTTCATCGGAATTAAACAAAACACACACACACACACATGACCACAGTCTCTGACTGCCGAGGTCACAGTGCGAGCAGCAGCAGCGCATGATGAGAGAAGCAGTCAGGATGGTGGGGGTAAGGAGGAGGCTGAGGTGGAGAGGGGGAGGTGACGGGATAGCAAGGTAGGGTGGGGTGGTAAAGTGCTGATTGTGGGAGCATACAGGAACAAGGTGGAGGGCGGGTAGGGCAGTTATGTACAGCCGGGAGGTTAGGCAGAGGGTAGGAGGGGGTGGGGCAGCAGAAAAGAAGAGAAATAAAAGACTTTGGTTTCTTTAGTGGAATAGAGGGCTATGTGGTGCTGGAATGGGAGGACAATGGCTAATGAAGGCTGAAGCCAGGAGGATTATGGGAACGTAGGATATACTGCAAGGAGAATTGCCACCTGCACGATTCAGAAAAGCTGGTGATGGTAGAAATGATCAAGATGGCACAGCCTGTGAAGCAGTCATTAAAATGAAGAATGTAATGTTTGGCGGCATACTCAGCAATGGGACGGTCCAGCTGTTTCTTGGCCACAATTTGTTGGTGGCCATTCATGCAGACAGACAGCTTGTTGGTAGCCATGCCCATGTACAATGCACCACACTGGCTGCAGCTTAGCTGGTAGATCACACATCATGTTTCACAAATAGCTCTGCCTCAGATGGGATAGGTGATACTTGTGACCAGACCAGAGCAGGTGGTGATGGAAGGATGTGTGGAACTGGTCTTGCATCTAGATCTATTACAAGGATATGAGCCACAAGGGTAGGAGTTGTCTAGGGATGGATGATGATACTGTGTAAGTTCTGTGGGTGGTGGAATACCACCGTGGAAAGGACGGGGATAATAGTGGTTACAACATTCCTCACTTCATGATGAGAAGTAGTATTGAAGCGAATTCTTGGTATGGAATGGGTGGCAGCTGTCGAAGTGGAGGTACTGCTGGTAGTTGGTAGGTTTGATATGGGCACAGGTACTGATGTAGCCATCTTTGAGGTGAAAGTGAACATTGAGGAAGGTGTCTCATTGGGTTGAGGAGGATCAGGTGAAGTTAATGGGGGAGAAGATTTCAGGTTCTGAAGGAATATGTATTGGGTGTCCTCACCCTCTATCCAGCTCATGCAGATGTCATCAATGAATCTGAAACAGATGAGATGTTTGGTATTGTGGGTGGCTAGATGGCCCATGAATAGGTTAGCATAGGGTAGTGCCATGCAGGTGCCTATTGCCTATTGCCTCAGATTTGTTTGTAGGTAATGCCTTCAAACAAAAAGTAATTGTGGCTCAGGATACAGTTGGCCATGGTGACTAGGAAGGAAGTTGTAGGTTTGGAATCTTTCAGCCACTGGGAAAGGTAGAGCTCAATAGTGGCAATGCGTGGGCATTAGGGATGTAAGTACGAGGGTGAGTCAAATGAAAACCTTAAATTTGTAATAACAAATCAAAATTTCACGCAGTTATCCAGTAAGTTGGTAAGCATGCTACAAACAGCGTACAGAATGGCCTGTAGATGGCAGTATAGT
This sequence comes from Schistocerca cancellata, assembly GCF_023864275.1. NCBI lineage: Eukaryota > Metazoa > Arthropoda > Insecta > Orthoptera > Acrididae > Schistocerca > Schistocerca cancellata. The sequence continues at coordinate 398,009,709 of NC_064627.1, forward strand.
GCAGATGCACACATACCATCACAATATCAGCAAAAAGATGGCCGCACCACTTGTGACTTGCACCAGGGAAGAACAGTGTTCTGTTATTTGGTTTTTGCGTAGTGAAGGTATGAAACCTATTGAAATTCATTGAAGAATGAAGGTTCAGTATGGTGATGCGTGTTTGTCACAGCAGCGAGTCTATGAATGGAGTAGGAAGTTCACAAATGGTGTGACTTCAGTGGAAGATGCTCCTCGTCCAGGACAGTCACAACAAGTTGTGACTCCACAGAACATTGCAGCAGTTGAAGTCATAGTGAAGGAAAACCACCAAGTGACACTGAATGACATTGCAGCATGTTTACAGATTAGTCATGGGTCAGCACACCACATTGTGCATGATGTGCTCCAGTTTCATAAAGTGTCTGCAAGATGGGTGCCACAACAGCTGACTCCTGAAATGAGAGAACGACGTGTTGATGCTTGTGAAGAACTTCTTAGGCGCTTTGAATGAGAAGGTGTTGGCTTCCTTGCAAGAATCGTTACTGGGGACGAACCCTGGGTTCACTTCCACCAACTGGAAACAAAGAGAGCGAGCAAGGAAAGGCGCCATTCCTCATCACCAAAACCAAAGAAGTTTCGAACAGAACCATGAGCAGGGAAGGTTATGCTGACTCTCTTTTGGGAGGAAAAAGGCATCATTTTGGAGCAGTACATGCTTAGAGGGACCACTGTCACCAGCGCATCATACACAGATCTCCTAAACAATCATCTGCGGCCAGCAATAAAGAAAAGCAAGGCCCCACACAGCCCGTACAACAGTTGCAACAATCACAGACTTGCATTTTGAGTGTTTTCCTCATCCACCATACTCACCAGACCTTGCCCCAAGTGATTTCCATATGTTTGGATCACTCAAAGACGCAATGGAAGGAAAGAAGTTCCGTTCTGATGAAGAGGTACACGACACGGTGCATGACTGGTTGCATGGACTAGAAAAAGAATGTTTTTCTAAAGGAATTTATGCACTTTGTAAGTGCTGGAGGACTTGCATTGAGCGTGGGGGAGATTATGTTGAAAAGTGATACAGCTTTGTACCACTTCTGCACAATAAATATTATTTTAAAAAATATTTAAGGTTCTCATTTGACTCATCCTCGTATAAAGGGACGTGGCATCAATAGTGATGAGCAGGGCACGTTGTAGTAAAGGAATAGGAACTGTGGAGAGTAGGTGGAGGCAATCATTGGTATTCTTTATATAGGATGGTAGGTTGCAGATCTTAGGCTGAAGGTGTTGGTCTATGAAACTAGAGATTCTTTCAGTGAAGGCACGGTAACAGGTGACATTGGGGCATCCTGGATGGTTGATTATAAGGAAGGATGTTGAAGGTAGCAGACCAGGGGGTGATATGGGTGAAGAGAGAGATGGACTCTGGGGAGAGGTTCTAGTATGGGCCTAAGGATCAGAGGGAAAACTGGAGATCCTGCTGGATTTCTGGAATGGGGTCACTGTGGCAGTGTTTGTAGCTGGATGAATCTGACAGCTGGCGGAGTCCTTCTGCCAGCTAATCCTTGCAATTCAAAAAATAGTGCAGGTAGGATCATATGGTCAGGATCAGCTTTTAGAGGGTGGACTGCTGTTTTTTCTGTGGATGTATATTGAGGGATTGGGGAGTAATGGGCAGGCAAGATATGAGGTCAAGAAATACTGGAAAGGTAATCAGGGGTGATTTCTGAGCCGTAGGGGTGGATCACAGTTGGATGGAAGTGTGAACTGAGTGAGGCAGAGTTCAACATTGGTCTTTGGTTGAGTTTGCTTGTTAGGGCTGGTGGCAAAAAAGTGTTTCCACTGTAGGGCTGGAAAAGTAGAGAAGGTCTTCAACACTTCCCACATGGTTGAATTTGGGAGTGAGGCAAAAGATGAGCTGTTTTGAAAGGGCTGATACAATTGTGAGTTTAAGGCTTTTAGTGGAAAGGTTCATGACTGTGTATCGGATCTGTATAGGTTCTGGATTCTGTATGGTGGTGGGAGGGAGTTTTTGAGGGTGGGGTGAATGTAGTAGGTCTGAGAGGCAGGGTTTGTCAGCTATGATGGGATGTGGGGGAGGTTTGGAGGTTGTTTTACATGTGGTGGGTAGTGGCAGTCCAAGGTAAAAGTGGGAAGTGAGCAGACACATTACATTTAGCTCCCCCTCACAAACTCCCTCCCACCACCATACAGAATCAAGAACCTAAGCTAACTCAAAACATGGCCATGAACCTTTTGTCCAAAAGCCTTATCCCCACAGTAGAACAAGTCCTTTCCAAAGACACCACCTTTTGTCCCACTCCTAAATCCAATCATACAGGACATGTTAAATACCTTCTCCCAGTCCCTTGAGTGGTAATACTTTTCCTCACCAACCCTACCAAACACACAATTAGACTAACATCCCTCAGGCCATTCTCTTGCTGCTACTGAACACTACCTTTCCAAAATGCCCAATGGATTCCAAACCTAAAGCCTCCTTCCTAGTCGCCGTGGCCAACAATATCATTACCCGTGAACAAATCTGGGATCTGCCAGTGGGCATCTGCATGGCAGCATCCTATGCCAGCATATTCAGAGGCCATCTACAGGAATACTATCTAGCATCCACAATCCCAAACCCCTTCCCTGGTTCAGATTCATTGATTATATTTTCGTGAGCTGGATCTAGGGTGATGACACCCTATCCACATTCCTCCAGAACCTCAATATCTTCTCCCCCATTCGCTTTATCTGGCCCTCCTCAACTCAACAAGCTACCTTCCTCTTTTTTCATCTTCAGCCAAAGGACAGCTACATCAGTACCTTCATCCATATCAAACCTACCATACCTCCACTTCAATACCAGCAATACCTCCACTTCAAGAACAGCTGCCACGCATTTCTTACCAAGAAGACCCTTCCATACAGCCTAGCCATCTGTGGCTGTCTCGTCTATAGAGACAAGCAGGCTCTCTTGCAATACAACAAGGGCCTCAATGAGGCATTCACAGGCAGTAATTACACTCCCAACCATGTACAGAAACAGATCTCATGTGCCATATCTTTCCAGTCACCCCCCACCTCTGAAAGTCACATTGTGCAGCCACAGAGGAACGTTCTTCTTGTGACTCAAGTACCATCCAGCACTGGAGCAACTGAATCACATTCTCCACCAGGGTTCTGACTACCTGACATCATGCCCTGAAATGTGGAATGTCCTAAACACTATCCTTCCCATCCTTTCCATAGTGGTATTCCATTGCCCACCATACCTACTCTATATCCTTGTCCATCCCCACTTAACTCCTGTTCCCAACCCCTTTTCTCAAGGCTCATATCTCTCTAATAGACACAGATGCAAGAACTGTTTCACATATATCCCACAATCACCTACACCAGTCCAGTCACAAGCATCACATTTCCCATCAGAGGCAGGGCTACCTGCGAAACCAGTCATGTGACCTACAACCTAAGCTGCAGCCAATGTGATACACCAAACATGGGCAAGATGAACAACAAGCTGTCTGTCCGCATGAATGGCCATCAACAAACTGTGGCCAAGAAACAGCTGGACAATCTAGTTGCTGAGCATGCTGCCCAACACAACATTCTTCATTTTAATGACTGCTTCACAGGCTATGCCATCTAGATCATTCCTACCAACACCAGATTTTCTGAACTGTGTAGGTGGGAACTATCCCTGCAGTATATTCTACGTTTCCATAACCCTTCCGGCCTCAGTCTTCATTAGTCATTGTCCTACACTCACCTATCCCCTTCCCTGCTCTCACAATAATGCTGCACAGCCCTCTAACCCACCAACACACCCACAGTATTTTTACTTCTCCCCTTTTCTGGTGACCCCCCCCCCCCCCTCTCAACTGCACCTAGCTGGCCTACCCTTTCTCCAACTGGTCCCTGTATGCTTCCATAAGCAGTATTTTATCATCCTCCACCCCTAACCTGCTATCTCTCTGCCTCCCCGCTCCAGTCTCCTCCTTACCTCCACCACCCAGACCACTTCTCCCATCATGCATTGCTGCTTGCAGTCTGGCCTCACAGCCAGAGACTGTGGTCACATGTGTGTGTGTGTGTGTGTGTGTGTGTGTGTGTGTGTGTGTGTGTGTGTGTGTGTGTAAAGCTTTCTTGTTTGACGGTCTTTTTAGTTGTCAGTATCTGTGAGTCAGCATCTCTGCTATAAGGTGAGTATCTACTCTTTTCATAATATTGTCATTTTTCCATTCTGGATTTTCCAGCTATGGTGATTAGTATGTTCAAACAGACAGACATGATGGTTTTACAGTTTTATATTGCATATGTAAGTGATCTGACAAACACAGTGAGCAGCAATTTATGGTCATTTGAAGATGACGGTGTGGTTTAGCACAAGATGACTTAGAATTTCTAGTTGGTACGATGAACAGTAGCATGCTGTAAATGTAGAAAACTGTCAGATATCTTTGGTGAGTAGGAAAAAAATCAAAGTGTAGCTGACCTATGGAGGAGAAGGCATATAGAATGCTAGTGTGACCCATTTTAAGTAATGCTCAACAGTTTGGGATCCCCACTAGGATGGATTAAAGGAAGACATTAAAGCAATTCAAAAGTGTGCTGCTACATTTGTTACTGGTACGTCTGATCCATGTGTAAGTATTACGGGGATGCTTCGTGGGCATAAATGGGAATCCTTGTAGAGAAAATCATGCTCTTTCCATGAGGCACTATTGTGGAAATTTAGAGGACTGGGGCTTGAAGCCAATTTCCGTGAGGCACTATTGTGGAAATTTAGAGGACTGGGGTTTGAAGCCCACTGCAGAAAGATTCTACTGCCACCAATGTGCACATGTAAGCATCATGAAGATAAGACAAGAGAAATTAGGGCTCATACAGTGGGATACAAACAGTTGTTTTAGACTCACTCTATTTTTGCTCACTCTATTTTTGAGTGGCAACGAAAAGTAAAAGACTAGTAATGGTATTTGGATACCTCTGCCATGCACCATTCAGTGGCTTATGGAGTTTGGATGTAGATGTAGAGTTATCACATGCACCTTCGTCTATTAAACATTTGTCTTGTGACAAGTTTGTTATTGCGTTTAAAATTAAATATGTCTCAGATTTTTCAACTTATCCTACATCCATGAGGACCATTTCGCTTGGAATCTATAGAGGGTGCATTTGCGTATTTGATTTTCTTTGTAAATGTTTACTATGTATTCTTATTTTCTGATGTGTTCTACATTCTGAAAGATCTCCTCACTATGGATCTACCAGAATGAAAACTACATTTAATCTAATTTAGGAGTAACTAAGACGTGAATAACTACAATAACATTTAATTTCAACAGCATGCATATGTGGTGATATTATGTTGGTTACTACTGAGCTGAAAAACTATATTAAATGACAGCAGAGTTACACTGTTTCACTTCAAAACTTTGCAGATTAAAAGGATGACTACAGAGCGTTAGTTACATTAGACAGACATACAAAGCCTGTGAACTGCACTGTGAATCTGGATCTAGTAAAACTGGAGTTAAACATAAAATATTACCATGAAACTACAGCAACAACTCATAAGGCTTTATTTAACTCTTCTGGCAATCAGATGTCTAACCACAGAGGGGGTGTTTTAATTTTTTACATCAACACCTCACGTGTCTTTTTCTTCCTCTTTTGCTGTGGAAACTGTGGTGGAAGCAGGAATGTAATTGCTCAAACAGTCCACAGGTGTACTGCCAGTCCATAGTATCCAATGGGCACAATATTTTGGTGATCAGACATGTCGCCATCATCAGGTGTGCTGACGAACTGAGCTCCTGAGGATGGACAGCCGTCTTAAATCCCCTCCCCTCATGAGGCGTTCTCTCCACAGTCCACGCCCATGCGTCAGCGGTCGGTGAGATGCCGGTGTCGGCGTCTATGGTAGCGACGGTGTAATTGCCTGGTCTGCCCTGGTCACCTGTTTGTTTCCTTTGCTGAGCTTCTTTTTAATTAGACTCAATGCTGGTTCCCATGTCCTGCTGAGGTTGTAGCCGCAATCTCGGTTGATGAGTTCATACCTGGTATGAATTTCGATAGCCTCTCTAACGATGCTGTCCCAGTATTTAGATGTCTGTGCCAAGACCCTGGTATGTTGGTAGTCCCTTTCGTGATTTTCAGACAAACAGCACTCTGCGACCGCTAACTTGTTGGGGTACCCAAGTCGAGTGTGCCTCTGATGTTCTTGGCAACGATCTTCGATAGTGTGCACTGTCTGTCCAATATAAGTCTTCCCACATTGAAACGGAACCTGGTATATGCAAGCCTTCCACAAACCAAGATCGTCTTTGACACTTCCCAACAATGCTCATATTTTATTTGGTGGTCAAAGACAGTTCCTACTCGGTGTTTCCTCAACATTCATCCTATTTTCTCCGATAGTGCATCAGTATACGGTATATAGGCAGTGGCTATCTCTTTCTCCATGATTTTTTCCATCTCCACACGCCGTACTGTAGTGGCGGGACAAAAAGGACACCTGATTTGCCATTCTGAGTACCCATTTTTCTGGAATACAGTTTTGAGGTGTTCCAGCCCTTGGGGCAGACTCTCTTTATCAGGAATGGTGTGCACCCTGTGCACCAGTGTTTTAGGCGGAGGAGGCAATTACACCGACACCACTACAGATGCCAATGCCAGCATCTCACCAACCACTGACTCACGGGCACGGACCATGGAGAGAATGCCTTGCAAGGGGAGGGGATTTAAGACAGCCGCCCACCCTCAAGAGCTCAGTTCGTCAGCGCACCCGACAATGGCAACATGACTGATCACTGAAATATTGTGCCCGTTGGACACTATGGACCGGCAGTACACCCATGGACATTTCAAGCAAGAAATATGCTGGGAGAAACTGAAGAATCACATCTGGAATGTAATTGCTCAAATGAGTTCTTAACTTGCGGCAAAATACATGAAGTTGAGAAAATGCAAACATTACCGTAAATTACTAAACTATGCAAAACAATTATGTTGCAGCCAGAGGAGGCATAATACAACAAGCAGAATTGTTTCACAGTCTTCCTTGAATACCATATCTCTAAATTTGCTCAGCTGAGTTTTGTGAGAATAACATCTCTTTTATTCCATAAATTCCCTTTTAAGTTCCACAAGCATATATGTTGCATTTTCAAATCAGCTATATTGCCCTGTTACAGTCATAGCAGGGTACATATGAATTTCTTGAAATTGTTGTCGTGTTTGCTTCATAAAGATTCCAAACACTGGGGCAATACTGTACTACTGGTGGTACTAATATCTTGTATGGAATTTACTTTAAGAAATCAACTATACTTACACAGAAGTCATACTAAGTCTTCCATTCACATAGCCTATAACAAATTTTGTCTGCTCATTTCTTTTCATATTGTCTATAATTATTACTCCTAAATATTTAAATGATGTGATATGCTCAAGATGTTCACCATAAATAATGTAATCATAGAGTATCAGGTTCTTTGTCTGTATTATGCGTATGATATTGCATTTGTCCATATTTAATGGAACTGTCATTTATTGCATAAAGTAAGTAGTTACCCAATTCTATCTTCATTTATTAACTCTGTCCAATGATGATATTATCCCATAGAGATCAGCACTGTCTGTGAACAATCTGATTATGCTGGTGACTTTATGTGCGAAACTGTTTATGTATAAATATTATCTAGAATATTAGAGGTCCTATCATTTTCCTTTGAGCACAACCACTGTTATTATTATGTTGAATAATAACTACCCAGTATAATGTACTGGGACCTCTTAGTGGAAATTTCTTTCAGCCAGTATCATATCTGTGCAAGTACTTCATATGACTGCATCTTTATTTTTAGTCACCAACGAGGTGCAATATCAAATGCTTTTTGGAAAGCTTGGAAGACAGAATGTATAAGGGGCAGTCAAACAAAGGTGAGAGAGATGAAAAGTAAGTAACTAAACTGTTTATTACTGTGAAAGTTATCATTGTAGTTGATAATACAGTGATCCCAGTGTGAGACAGGACAGTCAACACCTTCATGGAAAAATGTTTGCAGTTGCCTACACAAGCATTGCTTGTATCCAGGCACTCATCTCTTCATTGGAAGAAAACTGAAGACAACAAATGTCTTTCTTCAAGCCTCCAAAAATATGTAAATCACATGGGAAGAAATAGGGATTGTATGCAGGATGTGTAAGATACTTCTGCTGTGTGCTAAAAAAAAAAAAAAAACTGTGCTAAAAAAATGCCAGCCCACATGTTGCCAAGTTATTTTCACTACATTGCAGAAATTTCACTGAGAAGCCCTTACACATGCTCCATAAAGGCCCAATATATCCCCATCCAGTTCCCATATTTTTGGTGCTCTGAAGAAAGAAATTTGTGGCTGCTGATTTGCTTTGGACAAAGAGGTGCACACCCGTGTGTACAATCATGGTTCCACAGGAAACTAAAAACATCTTTCTATGGATGAATTGATTGTCCTGTTTCATAACAGGATAAATGTATTAATACTTATGACAATTACTTTTAAAAGAATGAACTGTTTACTTACTTTTTTCCATCTGTCTCATTTTCATTTGACTACCCCTTATACCTGTTCACCTGCAGGTATTGTTTTCAAAATATTGTTTACAGATAAAGCAAGCTGTGTTTCATGATGACTTGGGGCCTAATTATGACATAATACTCAACAATGCAGATATCTGATTTACAATTATTATTTCAGTAACCCAAACTGATAATGTAATAAAGAGACATCAGAATCATAATTATGCTTGGCTGATATGAAACATATAATCTCACCTTCAGTGTTTTTGTTACAGCTCTGACTGACATATCAAGTGGCTGGCTATGTCAACTGTGAAGATCCAAAAGTTATTTTGGAGGTCATCAGGATGAAGAAATCAGCAGTCTTCTTTGACCCATTCCCACACAGGATAATTATGATGCCTTGATGGATTAAGTCATTCACTCTCAACAAATATGATCACATTTTGAGAAGAAAGTATAACACTGTCCAACACAAACAGAAATCAAAGCTAATATGATTCCTGTAAGTGGACAGAAGCTCATGTACATCCCATGGAGTTAAAGTTATGGCCATTTAAATAAGCTTCATAACACAAAACCTCCGATACAATGGACTCTATGCACATTGTCTCCATACCTTCACATAGATGACAAAACATACACTCACATTCATTCACATAGTGGAGAAAAGGTCATGACTCGACCGATAGGCCTTTCCCCAGTCATCAGCATCTGACTGGCATGCTCATTTCTTCCGATTACTAGTTTTCATCCTTGGACCAGTCTGTAACATTTTGGGCATTTGTTACTAGTATATGCATGTAAGGTTATAGCAAATGGTAATCAAAACATGTTGTTGGTTTGAGAGCTGTTGTGTTAAGTGGTCAGCTGCTTCACAGTCAATGAAAATTGATACTTATCAGCCACTGCACATGAAGTGAAACACAATTATCAGATTTTCACTGTGTGCTCCATTTGTCAGTGACTTGACAGAAATATCAACACACTTTCATAATGTAGCTACCAAACAATAATTGAATACCCTAGTTCACAGCATTATAAGTAGCAATGATCAACACATGCAGAGCTCTGTTCGTATAGTGTGTAAATAGCTGTGAATCTTTGGAAATCAATAGTTTAATCATATAATGTTCAAGCAGATAATAGTAGATAAATACTAACAACTTAGTGTAACTAAGAAAGTAGCAGCTTTTCTAATTTTAAAGGATTCTTTATAGCCTGTGTAGACACAGGTAGAATATAGTAGTTCGGTGATGGTTGTCGATACAACAGATAGAATTATTTACTGAGGGCTGTGTTGATGTACACATTGATTCATGCAACACCACTTGAAGTTCTTTATTATTACGGCTGCTACAAATATTATGAATGCATGAGTGGTCCTTGCACAACACCAGCCATTTCCAAGATCAAGTCACCATTACTCAGTCTACTTCCATCTGTCTTCTATCAATTCTTTCATTGCCCCTCATACTAGAATGCCATGGCCCACTAATTGGCTAGAACTGTTAACACTGCCTATTTTGTATACAATACTGTTTGCAGTGTTGGTAGTATTTACAATGAATTACCACTGCCATGACTGCTCAGACTGATCTGGGACTGTCCAGGTAAGTTGACTTGCATCATACTATAAAATATATCTTCGCTCCAGTCACAGATTTGACCAGATACTTGACATGACTGTACCTTTATTACTACATAAGAGCAGAGACAAGATTTAAAAGAAGTGAATAACACTTTTGTCCTAATATTTATCACTGTACGTAGGCAGCTACTCTTACAATACCCAGATAATATTTTTCTTTGGATACGTATAAGTATGTCAATGTAAATTTTAAGGATGTAGAGGTAAATTAATGAGAGACAAGTAGTATAACTAGAAAAGCAGCAGCCTTTTCCAATATAGTTGCCTTTCTTACCTCTATCTAAGAATTTCACAATTTTCAAGTATTAAAAAAGTAAATCAGATAATAACAGCAACAACAGTTAATTATCAACAGACTCTCTGAAGCAGTTACTTCTCTAGTTCCAACTTCCCTTGTACTGAGATACAAGTTGCAGTGGAGAGATAATAAGTACATCCGGAACCTGTGGGAACAACAATATCCCTGACCAGCAACAAGTATGAAGTAGACTTTCTCTGATTAGGCAGTTCAGTCTGCGATTTCGTAGTGAGCAGCTGTGCATTCTCATATGTATCACATCACTTTAACAAAGTGTGTTTTGTGTTCTGTACCTACGATGTTCTCTATTATTCATCACAATTATGTATCAGAGTTCCACAATTGGAGACCATGTTTACTGTGTTCTGTTCATTTGTGCGAATTCATTTAATCCCGACAATATGGCCCCCTGCACCCGTTGTGCTGTGACTTTCTCAAATCACGATGCTATTTTACATTCTTCACTACCAATGAATGCAAATAGTGCATCTTGTGCTTTATGAATGATAAAAAGTAACAGTGACATTCCACATTCCTACCCAAGCGCAAAAGGGCAAGACCACCTCTGGCTGATGCAAATTGATATGGACACATGATATGCAGTGGGCATTCAGACACATCAAGGAACCCTTTTGCAAGCTATTGCCATAGCACATCAACTCCCATATGCTCAGCCCTCAATTATTGTAGATGCTTGCAACTTGGCAATTGGTGCTGTACTGCAGCAGGAAGTAACAACTGCCCCTACACTTCTTTTCCTGCAAGTGTCCCACTTACAACAGAGAGCTCTTAGCAGTTTATGAAGCTGTGTGGTACTTTTGACAGGACACTGAAGGACATCCTCTTGTTGTGTACACTTATCACCAACTACTCGTGGATTCTATTAGTAATTGTCTCAAAGACAAGTGCCTTAGATGATGCCAACACTTAAGATACGTAATACACAACCGATGTCCAGCATCTAAAAGGTGCAGATAACATTGTGGCTGACTACCTTTCACACATTGGTGCTATTTCTGTGCACACTGATCATGAGGAATTTTCACAGGCACAACACAGTGACCAGCAGCTACAAGATCTGCTTAACAATCCCATGGCAAACCTTCACATTGAGTCCAGGCTCATACCAGGTGTAACTTGTCCAGTTATCTGTGACACCTCACAGAGCTGGATATATTCCTGTGTATTTGAACATTTCCCTCACCTGATATTCGAGCAATATCACAATCTCACACATCCTGGAATCACATCCTGGAGTGCAACCAACCACTCGCCTTATCACTGAGTGTTTTGTTTGGCCAATCATCAAGAAAGACTGTAAGCTGTGGACAGGAGCATGTGTTTCCTGTCAACAAAACAATTCCTCACGATGCACCCAGCCACCTCTAGGCCATTTTGAAATACTGAAGGGTCAATTCCAGCAAATACATGTTGACCTCATAACCCTCTGCCTCTCTCAGCCAGCTCCTGTCATATCATGTTGGTCATTGAGCATGTGACAAAATACATGGAAGTGATCTTCCATCCAGACATTATGGCAGAAACTGTTGCAAAGGCTCTGCTGTCTATTTTGTTTACTTGCTTTGCATCCACTTGTCCATCATCATAGAGCAAGGCAGACAGTTTAGCTCTTCCTTATTCCTTGAACTTTGAAACTTGTGTGGAATCACCCACTACAGAATAATTGCAAATCATCTGCAAAGCAACTGGGTTGTTGAGAGGTGGCACCCTCCCCTCAAGGTGGCCCTAATGTGCCACACAGGCAAATGGACTGACACCCTCCCCTGGATACTTCTTGGAGAGCGTGTGGCTCATAAATATGATCTGGACCCCTCACTTGCTGAGCTGCTTTACAGTGAGATGGTGTCCCTCCCACACAATTTTGTTTCACACCAAGCTTCTCGTGTGACAACTCCTCTGCCTACCCTAACTGACTGAGTGAGAAAGCACATCTCGCCCCCCCCCCCCCCCCATTTTCCAGCAAAAATGTTCCTGTTCAATGAGCTTGCAGACTGCCAATTCACCATACATCATGACAAAATACTTGCAACCCTACAACCTTCTTACTCGGGACCCAGGGCAAGCCTGTCACTGTCTCCCTCAGCAGACTCAGACTGACCTAGGCACTGAACAGTGAACTCGCAACTACTGACACCTCATCAGCTACTGTGTGTCCATTGCCTCCCTCTGGATGCTTGTTGAAGGGATGCACACAGCCTGCAGGCTTTCAATGACACTGACGAACATCACTTTTGGGAGACATTCCCACAGAGATGTAGATGCTTCAACCCTCTCTACTCACTACAGTGAGAATGCCCATCTCCCTATCATTACGTTGCGCTTCCTGCCCCCCCCCCCCCCCCCCGCCCCACGCCCCAATGCAAGCCTGCCTTGATGCCACCTGGCCCCAACACACACATTAACATGCCCTCTTATCCACTAGCCATGTGCTGTCTTGCATGGGCAGCATCATTCACACATCTGCACATCTGTGTGATTACGACCACTATGCCTTACAGCGTACACCTACTCACCTACTACTTGCGGTAATGCGCTGCCCAGCAGGCAGCTTACCATCGTGCTCAGTACTACCAGTACTACCAGGGGTGGCAAGTGGGGGGACCCAGTAGAAACTACAATATTGGTGACCAACAAGAGATATGAGGGATAATGTAGACTCTCTCTGACAAGGCAGTTTGATCTGTGACTTCGTAGAGAGCTATTGTTCATTCTTATATGTGTTGTGCTGTGGCTAACAAAGTGTGTTTTGTATTCTGTCCCTATGTCATTCACTATTATTTGTCACCATTATGTACTGGAGTTCCACAAATGTTTCCCAATTCCTGAAGGTTCTCTTCCATAATGAAGTAATAACGAATGAATGAAATGGTTGATGAACGTCTTTTGAGGAACTGCGAGTAAAACTGTGAATGTTGGTTTTCAGAATTCCTACTTGATTTGAATGGGCATTTAAGATGACAGTAGCATAGGAAAGTAATATTGCAAGTTTCACTGCATCGTGATAGCATCTTCACAACAGAAACATGATAAATAATTATTTTTGGTCTTGTAAATACAGTGTAGATTTAATTTCTTGTTATTTATTGCTTCAACTGATTTTAATTGGACTACATTGGCATAACTGATAATATTTACAGGATATTTTGTCAATATTTGGAGGGAAACAGTCATTTTAAAAACTGAAGCACACAATATTAATGTTTTATAATAACAGCATCTGACTTTTACATCACAGGTGAGAACTTTTGAACAGATTTTCTTCTGGTTTATTGTTTTATTTTTAAGCCATGGTACAGTATTCCTGTATAAATACTGGAGAAAGTTAAAAACCTGTTTAATATAAACATTAGTGTTATGTGAAATTTAAAACACTACATACAAACATACTGAAAAGTTGTAAATGAAGTGACTGATATCTGAAAAGTACCAATCTCCAGCCTGAGTACTGCCCAACATGTGCTCTGTACCACAATGTACTACTACAGTCAGAATCCCAGACAGGGACATACACTCTATATGGACATTGCTTTTGTTTCTGGTATGTGATGGTGAATTTTGCAGTTCATCCTAAACTGACTCTTATTACCGACTACATACCATTAGTAAGTAAATGTACTGATATGTATGTCAAGACACACTATGACCTTGAAGAGGCTACTGACCTTACATAAATCAGGGAGAGGCAACCTCTTACATATAGAGGATTGGTGCGTGGTGCACAGAAACACGTAACTGAAAACAGTTAACACTAGCCTTTGAGCTCTTGTTCTTTTTCTAGTGAGACTACACACATCTGTACACATACAACAACACAGAAACCCAAATATACACCAGAGTACAACACCCAAATATAAACCACAGTACACACTTTTACTAGCAAGAGTACACACAACCTCACAGCCACCCAGATGTACACCCATGTATGTTTGTGTATTTGTGTGGTTCTGTGTGTGAATGTGCGTACTCTCACCAGGAAAAGAGCAAGAACTCAAAGGATAGTATTAACTATTTTCTATTGCATGTTTCTGTGAGTCACACAGTCCTCTATAGGTAAACCACTGACTTTCCCTTATTTTAAGTATTTTCCCATCCAGGAATTTCAATTATTGTTGTGCAATAGTGTAATATTTCTTGTTTGGTTTATGAGAACAGAATTTGTGAGTCACACTATTTAAATACCTGGGCATAACATTGTGAAGCATTATGAAATGGAACAAGTATGTGAGGATTGTAGTAGGGAAGGCGAATGATCGAATTCGGTTTAGTAGGAGAATTTAGGAAAGTGTGGCCCACCTATAAAGGAGAATGCATATAGGATGCTAATACAATCTATTCTTGAGTACTGCTCTAGTGTTTGGGATCTGCACCAGGTCAGATTGAAAGAACACATCAAAGCATTTCAGAGGTGAGCAGCTAGATGTGTTACTGGTATGTTTGATCAGCATACAAGTGTTACAGTTACGCTTCAGGAGTTCAAGAGGGAATCCCTGGGAGGAAGAAGACACTGATTTTAAAAGAACACAACTAAGAAAGTTTACAGAGCCAGCATTTGAAGCTGACTGCAGAATGATCATACTCCTCCAACATGTGTTTTGCATAAGGGCCACAAAGACAAGATATGGAGGCACATATGCAGTCATTTTTCTCTTGCTCTATCTGTAAGTGGAACATGAAAGGAAATGACTAGTTGTGGTAAAGGATATTTTCCACCACACACCGTATGGTGGCTTGCAGAATATGTATGTAGATGTAGATGCGAGATCCTATATTGCTTTCTCTGTAGAGAGGCCTTCACAGAAGTGAAACTAAAGAGTTAAAAGGCACTATCAGCAAATCTGTTCATTATTACATTGTAAACTATATTCTGAATTATGTTTGAGAGTATTTGAAGAAGGCAGTATGATTCACTCAGAGAGGTTGCTTACTTATCTCTATAGGTGTTAATATTGCATATTTCAGTCTGTCAGTAAATAGTCCTTGACTAACTGGCTGATCATGAAGTTAGCCAGAAGAGTTAATGCTTTTCACTGATATAAGGATTGCAATCTTTTCAAGAGATGATTTTGCAAAAGTTGTTGTCTGGTGTAGTGTGCAGTTTAGTCAATGAAAAACTAATGAATCTCCTTTTAATTGTCCTTTTCCTTCTGTCTGTGATTTCAGCTACCATTAGAAAAAATGGATTGAATTTAGTGGCCAGTGATTTGATTCTAGCAAAACATCTGACTCCTTTTCAGCGTAAGTTAGTTTAAGTTAAATTAAGTAGTGTGTAAGCTTTGGGACTGATGACCTCAGCAGTTTGGTCCCATAGGACTTACTACAAATTTCCATTTCTTGCTAGGAGTACAAAATGAAAGATCTCCTTGACAGAACAAATTGTAGCTTCCCAGCCTTTTCTGATGATTATTATTTGTTACTCTCCAGCATACACACTAATCTGAGTCAAAATTGATACATTACTTTTATATACAAGTTTCTGAACCATTTGTTCTAGGATGATTCTGAAGAACCCCTACAGAACATTTCCACAAGAAAATAGCCATGCAGCTATAAAAGAACAAAAACACTGTTTTCCACATATTAATGAACATATCTCATAAGGAATGGATGTTTTAGCATTAGATTACGATTAATATCATTTAACTGATTGATCTCCACACACTTTCAACTTTCAGTTGACTCTGCTACCAAATTAATAATAGTGGGACTCATGAATTAATTTCTTTTTTGCCCACATTGTTATGACACATCTTTTTGCAAACTTTTAGTATACTGACAAATATGCTGACAAACAAAAACAGAACTTCAGTGGTTAGGTGGAAAATAATAAATGGTAAGATAAGAGGAGATGGACTAGCAAAGTTCATTGCAATGCAGCATCCAGTACACTGATTCATTCATTCACTGATAACACTACCTTTGCAACCTTTACATGAGATCATTGATAAAGGCAAGCACTGCATCAGCATAATGAATGAGAGATACAATTGTTGGGAATTAATGTGTGTTTGCAGCATAATTCCTTGCCACATACATTCCATACAAAAATATCTTGAGAAGGAACAACAGAAGATATGTCACAGATATTGTATTCACTGTAAAGATAACACTTACACATTAGCTTACAGTCAAAGCCATATTCATAAAAAGGAAATACACACACACACACACACACACACACACACACACACACACACACACACATACACACACTCATTCATTCACAAAAGCAAGCACGCTTCAAGCACACTTGACCACTATCACTGGCAGTTCGGACTTAATGTTTTCCAGTCTGACCTGTTGGAGATGGCTGTCAACTGTGCATGAGGTGCACTTGCTTTTGTGTGTGTGTGTGTGTGGGAGGGGGTGGGGGGAGGGGGTGTGTGCACAGGTGAGCTTCCATGTGTATGTTTCCTTTCCTGAAGAAGGCATCAGCCAAAAGCTAATGTGCATGCATCTTTTCATTTTGCCTGTCTGTAACTCAACATGTCATCTTTACAGTGTGTAGCAATCTATCTTTGTCTAAATGCTGAAATGCCATATTTTGTATGAAATTGCTTCTCTTTGTTTCTTTAGTCTTATCTTGCTGGTTCTGATAATGGGATACTGAAACACATCCAGCGATGTAGTATATGCAAACAAAAGTTATGAACACTGAATACTGTATAAAGAAGATAATTAGTCATTCTGAAATAAATTCCAGAAAATTTTAGAATAAATAAAAAAATAGAAAACAAGGTTAAAGGTTAATTCACTCATTTATTAATCATGATCCACAAATTCCTTCAGGGAAAAGAACCTTTGAGGATACAGAGTGAGCCAAGTGATGCTAACAAATCAAAAAAGCTTTTAGAAACTGCAATAATAAGGAAGTTTCTATAACCTACACTAAACTTTACTTAAACTAAGTTTAACAAAGTGAAACTGATAGGTAAGTCTTTGCTTTGAAAAAGGCTGTGCTTCCTGTATTTTACAGGGTGTACATATAGTCCAGGACACTTTCAGTAATTTATTGCACAAGAACTAAACATTGTACAGATGCCATACATACTGCGTTTTGAAGAGAAACTCTGAAAGCTTTTTTTACAAACATTCAATATGCAGACCATGAGTGACCTGGCAGACATCAATACAGAAATCGAATTCTTGCCATACCCATCCCAGCATGGCATTGTCGACTATGGCAGTCGCTTTCCGTATTCTCTCCCAGAGTTTTGCTGTATCACGTGGTAGAGGTAGTACATAAACCAGATCTTTAATGTGTCCCCATAGAAAAAAGTCACACAGAGTAAGATCTGGTGATTGGGGAGGCCATTTCATGAAACAGCTGTCCCCATCTGTAGCACAGCTGATCCATCAATGCGGCAGCTCCATGTTCAGGTACCCAAGAACTTCCTGCTGAAAGATGAACAGAGAGTTCAATTGCATTTGAGGAATCAGCCATTGCTGCAACACATCCAAGTAGGAATATTCAGTGATAGTGTTCTCAGCGAAGAAGAATGGCCCGTACAGTTTTCGACGTGACAAGGCACAAAAAACATTTACCTTTGCGGAATCACGGTCAAATTCAGTCCTTTCATGTAGATGCTTTGTACCTCAGATCTGACAATTATGCCTGTTCACTTTCCAATTAGTGTCAAATGTGGCTTCATTGCTAAAAATTAAGCAATCAACAATGCAATCCCCATCCTCATTCAATTGTTGGAACTGTGAACAAAACTCAAAACGCTTGTCTTTGTCGTTATCATTGAGCCTCTGCACTAGCTCCAATTTGAATCATTTGATAGACAGCTTCTGTTGCAGGACTTTCCACACTATCATTGGAGCCATTTTGAGTTCATGGTATGCAAGACGCACCAATTTCTTTGGAGTCCTTATTAACGTCTCTTGTACATGCTCCACATTAACTTTACTCACACTGGGACATCTGCTTCTCTTTGCCAGGCATAAGCAAACCATCACAATGAATATATAGTGCCAGTGGTAAATGGCCTTCCTTGTTGGTGGTTTTTTACCATACTTGGTTCTAAACATCCATTGAACAGCTGTAGCACACTTGCTTTTGTCAAACGCCAACACACAGAAAGCTCGCACCGTGCCTGAACTTGCCATGTTTGCAACTAGCGCTGACTATCGACAGATTACCAAACTACACTGTGGAGGTAAACATGAAAAAAACTTTCAGAGTTTCTCTTCAAAATGACCTGTGGATGATATCTGTACAATGTTTGGTTCTTGTGCAACAAATAATTGAAAGTGTTCCCAGACATTATGTTCACCCAGTATTTAATGACCATTGTTTACCTCCTACTACTAAAATAATTCCTACACTTCCATATTGTATATTGATCACAGAACAAAAATAAGTTGCTTTTTTCAGCCTAGGAAACAAAAGAATAGTGTACTGCTAACTGTGAAACAATTAATTAAAAAGAAGTAGAGAAGCTTATGTACTTATCTGTGTGCTGTAGGAATAATTTCCTGTTTACTATGAGCAACTCTACTTGTCACACAGCTAACAGGAATCTTTAATTTTTGAACCTAGATAATGAGATAATTTGTCAAAGATGTGGCTAAGAAGGTACATTTCTAATTTTCTTTTGAATTTATAGAGGTTCTCAATATTTTGTCTTATCTTAGTTGGAAGCCTGTTCACTACTTTTGTTCAAGAATACAGAGTTCGACTTTGTACCTTAGACAATGACTTGATGTCAGTGTGAAATTAATTTTTTCTATCTCCTACTGCAATTTTGTAAATCACAATTCAACTAAAAATGACTTTTGTATTACTGATGAATACCATTTTTAACTAAATAAAATGGGGAATATGTCTGACAATTCCAAGATCTTTGAAGAAGCCTCTGCAAGATGTTCAGTTACCTCCTTTACATAGCATTCTTGCCACTTACTTTTGCTGCATAAACATTTTATGTACATTAGTTTCATTTCCCCAGAAGATAATTCCACAAGGCAATGGAAGTGGAAGTACACAAAATAAATCTAACCACCGGTCTTCAAGTCAGCAGGGTGGAAGATACTTCTACGTGTAAAATCTGCTGAACTGATCTGTATTATTTTGTCTCATTTTTTAAAATTTTATCTATTGATTATTTTCATACTGACTTGTTATCCAGAGGGATATAAAGGATGATTCACTTATGAATGGCCATTACTGTCTATTTTCTGTAACTGCAGGACTGAAATAACATTATATGTGTTTTTGATATATTATGACACATATTGTTGGCTGTTAAACAGCTGTAGAACTGTTCAGCAATCAACAATGAATGAAATAAAAATCCTTGGTGATTTTAATATCAACTTAGTCATGAGTGGTTATTTTAGAACTGATGAGTAGAACTTAATGAAATCTTTCAATATTACTGCTGTTGTTGACTTTCTCACAAGAGATGCAAAGAAATGGAAATGTCTCACAGACAACAAGATTTTGTGGGTGATAGTAGGCAAAACAATGGGACAATACAACAAATTCTAAACATGTAAGATCTTGAGGGTTAGCTCTTGAAAGTCTGTGACAATATTCTAGTTAGCAAGACTGCTAAGCCAATAAAAACTTTAATTTCGTACCAGTAAATGAAGAAGTATATGATAATATTCTAGTTAGCAAGACCTGCAAAGCCAATAAAAACTTTAATTTCATACTGGTAAATGAAGAAGGTCTGCACATTTACAGAATATATTTGCAGCATATCGACTGGGATACTGTGTATGAGGCAAAGTATCTTGATGATAAACTTAGTATTTTTCTGAATGACTTTATCTTTTTATTTGAAGAATAATGTAACCATTAGAAAGGCATAAGTAGACAGTAGCTCACAGAGGGAATAGATACATTTTGTAAATTAAAGAGTACATGTATCCTAGAATCAGATGTTCTAATGATCCCAAAAAAAGGATGGACTACCAATTTTTTATTTATTTACAATATTTTTGCACATAATCACCAAACTATGTGCAAACAGTGTAACAAGAAAAAGCATATTCTTAAAAATTGAAACTGAGAATTTAAGCAATAAGTTGGAAAACTATACATATTACCATAAAGAGGGAAACAGGGAAAACTACAAAAGTGGCTAGAGGAAATTTATATTTGTAGGAATGCAGAAGAAGGAAGAGCTCTTATACAAATCTTTAATAAACAATTTTTAGCCCAAATTGATCAGAGTGACTGAAAAGTTAATATAGGAGCCAAAAATTCTAATAAATAAAAAAGACAGTATGAAGAACTATTGCCTTACCAGGCTTCTGTCTGTGCTGCACACAGGTTTTGCTAGAATTTTGACTACCAGATTAAGCACTGCTCGTGACCTGGCTCAACCCACTGAACAAGCTAGGTTCTGTACAGGGTATAGTAAAACTCACTCTCCGCAAAATATGAGTACCAAGTACCTCTTTGTTTTGAGTTTGTGAGTGTTGTTGAGTTTTCCCATTGAAAAGGGTTTAAAACAATATGACTCTATGTTCCAAAATCTTTTTCAGCAGCCTTAGGAAAAGTACTGTCTAAATTGAATTGGAAAACAAACAGGATAAATGTTCTGTGAAAGAGATAAAATAACCTGAGATTAGCTTATGATATTCTTCTGTTTGCAAATAATACCGAATAAGGTCTCGAGTTTGAGTCTCAGTCCAGCGCACTGTTTTAATCTGCCAGGAAGTTTCAATACAGAATAACTTCAAACATAAGTTAGCAAACTTTTGTTAATCTGCTCTGAAGGTAACCAAAAAATGAAATATGATAAAACCAAGATCATGATGACTGAATGGACTCTGGAGGAAAATATGTGTGTCGGAAGTACACAAACGCAAAGGGCCACAGAATATGTCTATTTGGGGCAACTAGCAAATATGAAATGACACTTAACACTAGATATATTTTGACATATTAAATTGGGCTGGCATGATAACAGAAGATGCTCTTCAGTTTTCAAGTCTATGTTGCTGGCTGAACATCACGTTCTACAAACACTAAAACGGCTGACGTCGGCAACATTTGCTTTACGAATTTTGTCACTCTTCAATGACATTACCATCTCAAAGTCAGCTTACTTTGGCTATTTTCATTCAGTCATGTGTTATGGCATCATCTTCTGGGGCAATACACCTGCCGCAAAGAAAATCCTCACAGCACAAAAAAGAGCAATAAGAATCATTTGTGGTGTACCCCCACGAACCTCATGTCGAAATCTTTTTAAACGACTTGATTACTGACAGCAACATCTCAGTACATATATTCACTGATGTGCTTCATAATAAATAACCCCACTCTGTATGAAACGAATTGCCTACATCATGAACATAACACCAGAAGAAAAGAGGATTTCCACTGTGAGTTAAAGAACTTGACACTTATTCAGAAAGGGGTAAAGTACGCTGGAAAGAAAATTTTCAATTCCCTACCCAACAGCATCAAAAGTATAAGGAGTAGTACATCAGTATTTAAACGTAGCTTGAAAAATTATTTACTTGAGACCTCACTTTATTCACTAGAGGAATTCTTTCAGAGAAATAAGTAAAACCCAGATTGGAAAGATATTTTTAAATTTTTTGACACTGTTTACTGTTAAACTAATGTAATAATGCCCTAATGTAAAAATTCCTGTTTTTCTCATTTCCATTTTTGGGTCACTTTTAAACCCAAAGTGGGAAGTTTTGATTACTGTTCAAGGTTAAAATAGATGCAATAATGCCCTAAATATGAAACTGCTATCTTCACATTTATGTTGACTAGTTTTTAAGCTAATAAGTATGACTTTTGTGCACTGTTATTAATACTATAACAATGTCTTTATTCTATGTATTTTATTATGTACATTGACACGTTCCACATCTGAGTGACTTGCTCACATGTACAGATCTGTGGAACAAGTATATAAATAAATAAATATATTTAAAAAGAAAGATGATGAGACTTACCGAACAAAAGCGCTGGCAGGTCGATAGACACACAAACAAACACAAACATACACACAAAATTCTAGCTTTCGCAACCAACGGTTGCCTCGTCAGGAAAGAGGGAAGGAGAAGGAAAGACAAAAGGATATGGGTTTTAAGGGAGAGGGTAAGGAGTCATTCCAATCCCGGGAGCAGAAAGACTTACCTTAGGGGGAAAAAAGGACAGGTATACACTCGCACACACACACATATCCATCCACACATACACAGACACAAGCAGACATTTGTAAAGGCAAAGAGTTTGGGCAGAGATGTCAGTCGGGATGGAAGTACAGAGGCAAAGATGATGTTGAAAGACAGGTGAGGTATGAGCGGCGGCAGATTGAAATTAGAAATTAGCGGAGATTGAGGCCTGGCGGATAGCGAGAAGAGAGGATATGCTGAAGGGCAAGTTCCCATCTCCTTCAGCATATCCTCTCTTCTCGCTATCCGCCAGGCCTCAATCTCCGCTAATTTCTAATTTCAATCTGCCGCCGCTCATACCTCACCTGTCTTTCAACATCATCTTTGCCTCTGTACTTCCATCCCGACTGACATCTCTGCCCAAACTCTTTGCCTTTACAAATGTCTGCTTGTGTCTGTGTATGTGTGGATGGATATGTGTGTGTGTGCGAGTGTATACCTGTCCTTTTTTCCCCCTAAGGTAAGTCTTTCCGCTCCCGGGATTGGAATGACTCCTTACCCTCTCCCTTAAAACCCATATCCTTTTGTCTTTCCTTCTCCTTCCCTCTTTCCTGACGAGGCAACCGTTGGTTGCGAAAGCTAGAATTTTGTGTGTATGTTTGTGTTTGTTTGTGTGTCTATCGACCTGCCAGCGCTTTTGTTCGGTAAGTCTCATCATCTTTCTTTTTAAATATATTTTTCCCACGTGAAATGTTTCCCTCTATTATATAAATAAATAAATAAATAAGAAGAAAATTGTTTTGACCAATGTGTACTATGAGCAATAATTTATGGTTGTGAGACATGGAAACTAAATGAGTTCATTGTTAGAAAACTCATAGCAACTCAAAGAGGGATGCAAAGAGCAAGATTAAGGTGCACAAAACAGACAGAAAGAAAGCACTAGATGTCAGATGTATAACAGAGGTCACTGAAAATGGAAAGAGTAAACACTTTGAAATGGCAGTGGACTGGATGGCAGATGGTCACAACAAATTCTAGATTGGAGCCCAATTTACCAAAAGAGATCACAGAGAAGATCACTAGACAGATGGACAGAAACTTAATAAGGTCAGCTGGATTCAATTGGCAACGGAAGCTCAAGATCGGCAGAAATGGAAGAACTTGCTGATATCTTATGGTGCACACCGACTCAATGAGGTCACAACACCAAGCAACTGAATTGGCTGTGTGCAGGTAATCATTAACCACATCTGTACTGTAGCTTTCACAGTAATAGAGACAAAAAAATATGATTAAAGAAAAGAAGAATAAGCACTTCACTCATGTATCCATTCACTCATGCATGAATTGTTCACTGTAGATGTTACCAAGAAGGCAAATCTCTACATATGTAAACAAGTTATAGTATTTATTAACTAAATCTATACACTGTGTTAACTATGAACTATCACTATAAAATTTAATACCAAGTGGTTGTAACTATACTGATGGTATTCCAAGTGAGGCAGAATGGGCTGTAACATTGCAGGACACTGAAACATTGTAGGTATTTTCATTAATCGAGGCATTCATAGAGTATGCTGAAATAAAATAATAGTTCCACTTTCTGCCACTAGGCAGACCATGAACTGCCGGTAAAGTTGTTTTATCAGAATGACAGCAACAGCAGAGCTGCACTGTGGCAATATCACCGACAGAAACAGCTGTGCAGAGGCCCCATGTCAATTAATGGGCTCAAGAAAATAATAAGGAAATTTGAATTAGGTAGCGCATTTGGGAGAGGGAGGCAGCCCACTCCCAGGGCAGTTGTTGATGAAGTTACTGTAGATATAACCGACTGTGCAGTACTTACCTCAGATTCTGCAGTTACTGCTCACAGGACATATCTCTCCCCTGGTCAACATTTCAAAAGATTTTGTTGCACATATTCCATTGGCATCTCTACAAGATTTAAAATGCGTATCAAATGAAGCCCCAGGTATGCTACAACATCATGATCTTGCCATTTGTCTTTTGGCATGCATGGAAATAGAGCAATATTTTCTTTGAGGAGATGATACCTCACAGGCCTGTTAGATGTGCAGTGACATCTGCATGTTATAACAACCTCCTTGTGCAACATATGATACCAGCTCTGCACGAACACAACTGTGTCCACATCACTATTTTCATGCAAGATGGGGTGATACTACATGTAATTTTCCAGGTGAAATACTTGCTTTGAGAAAACTTCAGTAATGGCCACATCAACTCTAGGCAATTTCAAGATGTGTGTTCTTCCAGATCCTGCACCCTAAATCCAGGTGGCTTCTGGCTGTGGACATATCTGAAAGATCATGTCCATCAGGGATGTATCCAGACTCTTCTTGATCTACAGGGTAGCATACGACAGCATGTCGCTGTGATTACACTGAATATGCTGCGAGCAACTGTCGACCATCCCATGTCACAGGTGTGGCATAATGCTGAGGTGGGAGACCATACTGAACACATGTTGGAACTTGTGACCATACCACAATAAACATGTCAGAACCACCATTATTATGTTTTTGATCATCCCTTCCCTGTTTCTGCACCCACACCACATTCTGACTATTTACATAGCCAAATTTTAAGTGGAGGCAGAAAGTGAAACCTTTTTTTTTTGTCAGTATAGTCTTTGAGCACACTGATTAATGAACATACCTATGATGTTTCAGCATCCTGTGATGTATACAGCTCACACTGCTCCACTTGGAACAGTACCAGTTTAATTATAACCACAAAGTTGTATCTATGCTTATACTAGCTAATTTTAACCTAGTAAATTTGCAGAAAAGCTGCTGCAGTGTAAAAAGCTTATGCTTCTTCCGTTAAGTTATACAGTTTTCAAATATAGCTACTACATCAGGCTGAGTGCTGAAAGACTCTTGTAAATTTATAAGGAAATTTCTCTGTCACATTTGTAATGTGATCTTTAAGCACAGAACTGTACCCAGCAGACTCAAATGTGCACCACCAAAACACTGCTCAAAAATGGGTGCAAAAAGAGCTTTATGAATTACCACCCAAACTCCTCACTGATAATTGTTGAACACTTCCACCAACACAGTATATTTTTCGTATACATAAGTTTGATTTCCAGAAAAGCATTCCAACCAAGCAGGCCAGTTTCTAATTTAACTTCTTAATGATGCTCTAGAATACTACAACAAATAACTAAAATGTCATTGGGCTTCCAGCCACATCAAGTGGTTAAAATACTGTGAAATTTTGACTAAGAACTCCATGGCCATTGCCAAGTGGAATGACTGCCAATGAGCTGTCAGTATGCCCTCATATACTCTTTCTGCTGGCTGTGACATCACTTGTGCTCACATTATTGCCATATATGAACTTACGTTGACTGTGCATTTGATGTGCCCTATTCAACCTCATCATCACTCCGTGCCACTGTCTCTGTTAAGGGTGTTGTCAGTGATTTTCATTTCAACGGCATTTACATTTACATTGTCCCGAAGGCGTTAATGCAAGCCAATGCGTAATATTTTCAACAGGCAGCGCACCTTACCCAACATTGCAATGGCAGAAAGCCAAATTTCTTTATTTGCACCTTGTCAGTGGTCTTCTTATGATTTTTATATTATGTTCAGTTTTGATGTGATGTGGATAGTCTCAGAATACCTAGGGTCTGAAAGTACCTTACACCTGCAGCCAATCCTATATCATAAAAACAGTGTGGATCATAGAACAATGCAGTAAAGAGGACGAGCAGTTTATTACACTATCATGAAAAATCTGCTTCAGCTGAGTATGCTCTAGAGAACTTTCACTGGATTAAAGTTGATTGCATCTCTGTCATGGCTCACACTAATTACCTATTGGGCAGTGTAATTAAAGAAACCACTGAAATAATAATCAATGACAGCACCCTTAATATAGACACAGTGTAAAGCTCAACATGATGTGGGATCCAGCAGTCATGAAGTTTAAGAGGACACATCGAATCCACAGTCAACATATGCATTTACATGTCAATAACATGTGCACCAGTGATGTTATAGCTGGCGGCTACAATATACACTCCTGGAAATGGAAAAAAGAACACATTGACACCGGTGTGTCAGACCCACCATACTTGCTCCGGACACTGCGAGAGGGCTGTACATGCAATGATCACACACACGGCACAGCGGACACACCAGGAACCGCAGTGTTGGCCGTCGAATGGCGCTAGCTGCGCAGCATTTGTGCACCGCCGCCGTCAGTGTCAGCCAGTTTGCCGCCGTGGCATACGGAGCTCCATCGCAGTCTTTAACACTGGTAGCATGCCGCTACAGCGTGGACGTGAACCGTATGTGCAGTTGACAGACTTTGAGCGAGGGCGTATAGTGGGCATGCGGGAGGCCGGGTGGACGTACCACCGAATTGCTCAACACGTGGGGCGTGAGGTCTCCACAGTACATCGATGTTGTCGCCAGTGGTTGGCGGAAGGTGCACGTGCCCGTCGACCTGGGATCGGACCGCAGCGACGCACGGATGCACGCCAAGACCGTAGGATCCTACGCAGTGCCGTAGGGGACCGCACCGCCACTTCCCAGCAAATTAGGGACACTGTTGCTCCTGGGGTATCGGCGAGGACCATTCGCAACCGTCTCCATGAAGCTGGGCTACGGTCCCGCACACCGTTAGGCCGTCTTCTGCTCATGCCCCAACATTGTGCAGCCTGCCTCCAGTGGTGTCGCGACAGGCGTGAATGGAGGGACGAATGGAGACGTGTCGTCTTCAGCGATGAGAGTCGCTTCTGCCTTGGTGCCAATGATGGTCATATGCGTGTTTGGCGCCGTGCAGGTGAGCGCCACAATCAGGACTGCATACGACCGAGGCACACAGGGCCAACACCCGGCATCATGGTGTGGGGAGCGATCTCCTACACTGGCCGTACACTGCTGGTGATCGTCGAGGGGACACTGAATAGTGCACGGTACATCCAAACCGTCATCGAACCCATAGTTCTACCATTCCTAGACCGGCAAGGGAACTTGCTGTTCCAACAGGACAATGCACGTCCGCATGTATCCCGTGCCACCCAACGTGCTCTACAAGGTGTAAGTCAACTACCCTGGCCAGCAAGATCTCCGGATCTGTCCCCCATTGAGCATGTTTGGGACTGGATGAAGCGTCGTCTCATGCGACCTGCACGTCCAGCACGAACGCTGGTCCAACTGAGGCGCCAGGTGGAAATGGCATGGCAAGCCGTTCCACAGGACTACATCCAGCATCTCTACGATCGTCTCCATGGGAGAATAGCAGCCTGCATTGCTGCGAAAGGTGGATATACACTGTACTAGTGCCGACATTGTGCATGCTCTGTTGCCTGTGTCTATGTGCCTGTGGTTCTGTCAGTGGGATCATGTGATGTATCTGACCCCAGGAATGTGTCAATAAAGTTTCCCCTTCCTGGGACAATGAATTCACGGTGTTCTTATTTCAATTTCCAGGAGTGTATAAGGGCATACAAGCAGCCCACTAGCAGTCATGACACTTGAAAATGACTGAGAAGTACTTGGTCAGAACCTCATAGCATTTAGGCACTTGATGTGGGCCGGCCGGAGTGGCTGAGCGGTTCTAGGCACTTCAGTCTGGAACCGCGCGACAGCTACGGTCGCAGGTTCGAATCCTGCCTCGGGCATGGATGTGTGTGATGTCCTTAGGTTAGTTAGGTTTAAGTAGTTCTAAGTTCTAGGGGACTGATGACCTCAGTGTTAAGTCCCATAGTGCTCAGAGACATTTGAACCCTTTTTTGAACTTGATGTGGCTGGAAGCCCGACAAAATTTTATTCAATTTTACCACAGTAAGGCTCTTAATTCTTGTACAAAATGAGTAAATTTCTCCATTTGGATTCTTTTTTGTCCCTTCAAGGCTTTCAGTTGCATGAATCATCAAATTTTACTTAGAAAGGCAGAGAGCTTTATTGGATTACATGGAAAAGTGTAAAGTTACTTGAATCATATACATAAGATAGGAAGTGAAAATTTGTTCTGAACAATTTAGGAAGGAAAATGGTCTCATATCATAGCAATAACATTAGCTGTGAGATCCCACAAGGTTTTTTATATTTACAAATGATCTCCCAATATGCTAAAGTCTATAGACCCACTTCATTCTCTTTGCTGATCACACAGTTATTTTGATTGAGAGACCACAAAACAGCAGCAAAGAGAGCTCAGTTGACATAATGTTTGAAGAGTTCCTCTAATGGCTTACTGCAAATTGTATGGCACTTTATAATGAAACTCCCAATTCAAACACAGTTCATCATGTCACATAGATTACAGGAAACCATAATAATAAAATGTGGGGATAACCCATTAAAGCCCATACAATCCTCTAAATTCCTGAACCTGGTAACAGTAAGTTAAATTGCCTTGTACATGTTTCTGACTTGTGTAAAAGAATGAGGTCCAAAAAATTGTTTTCATTAGCAAGTGAATTCACTCAATAGTGTTTTGCAGCTATATATTCTTTGGCAACAACCTTCATAAAAAAAATAAGTTACCATACAAAATAGAGTGATCAGAATCATGCAAGAAGCTCACTTAAGGAATTCAATGCAAGAAATCATTTAAATCAAACACTATCTGACACTCCAGTAACTTTTTTTCTTTTATTCTTTGTTACTGGTAATTTTACAGTGCACAAAATAAACAACATATGGAGTGTAGTCGTATATGGAATTGAAACACGGATGATAAATAGTTTAGAGAAGAAGAGAACAAAAGTTTTTGAAATGTGATGCTGCAGAAGAATGCTGAAGATCAGATGTGTAGATCATGTAATTAATGAGGAGGTACTGAATAAAATTGGGGAGAAAAGAAATTTGTGGCTTTACATGACTACAAGAAGGGATCAGTTTTAGGACATATTCTGAGACATCAAGGGATCACCAATTTAGTACTGGAGAGAATTGAGGGGGGCAAAATTATGGAGGGAGACAAGAGATGAATACAGTAAGCAGATTTAAAAGGATGGAGGTTGCAGTAGCTACTCAGATGCTTACTAAGGATAGAGTAGCATGGAGAGCTGCATCAAACCAAACTTCAGACTGAAGACCCCCAAGAACAACATATCACAATCATTACACTAGAAATAAGTGTCACTTGTACAGATCTGTAAAAACATTCAGCTAGAATGGAATTCTCTACTCCGTTACAAAGATATTATGATGCTCTGCCTGTCAATATTAAATCTACTAAAAGTGATCTACATTAATTTCAAAAATAGCTTGAAATATGTTTTGATTCAACACCTAAATTTTATGACAATATAGAGGGTGGGGCATATAAAAGTGGCCAGGATGAGTGGATATGACTGGACGTTAATGTATGCATATAACCACACCCATGACATGCACAGCACATGTATGCCTGCCACGTGATCCAGACTGAAACTTGGAGCACATTTACACAATCTTCATGCCTGACAGAGTTGTTAGCAGAGACCAGTCAATTCATGGCCCTAGTTGGCCACCCAGGGCACCTGATCTATAAATATACGATTACTCTGTGTGAAGAGCCCTCAAGTCTAAGATGTGTCACAACAACTCTCATAGTGATCAAGAACTGCAGCAGAACATTTCAGATGAGACTGCAGCAATTCCAGCACTCCAGCTTTGATCTGCCTTCAGCAGCTTGCTGAGCAGGGCCCAGAAGTGCCAAGAGATGAATGGTGGTCACTTTCCACATCTGCAATAGGTAGACTAGTACTGTATTTCCTTTTCTCTACTATGTTGCTCTGTTCTCCAGGACATTTTTATATGCCCCACCCTGCACAATCTGTGTGAACTACAAAGTAATGCACTGCAAGACAATTAAAAAAACACTGAATAGTCTGAGAGTGTATATAGCAGATAATGAGTCACCAAGCAAAAACTGCATCACAAGCTGGAAGCATCCTAGGACAAGAGTTTTCTGTGCCACACACCTCTTTGCCACAGTGCTTGAACTTTTACTCAAAAAGTATTCTACAGGAAGCCCTTCCAACCCAACACACTTCCTGCACCAGCGCCAAGCTTTCCACATGAGTGCAGTTATTACATGTTCCTTAGTCTTTAAAGTTATTAATTTACTACATCTTAACAGCTTGCTGTAATGCTATGAGATAGGTGCATGAACGGAGAAGACATTAAAGGAGAGTTGGTTTTATGTGCCTCTTAAGGAAACAATATTGCAGGGTTCCCTTGACACCTATGGAGAACTATTTGACATAGGACTGACATGACATTTTGGAACTTGAACGGTTTAGCACTGCCTCACCATGGTCTTCCTGATTCTGGAATATTTACTTCATGGAGTTTGTTATGATATTGTAAGTGCAGTGTGATATGACTGCTTTGTAAACTGGGTAAACTGCTGTGGCACCTTGCAAGCAGCTGTTAGAGACAGAATACGAATATTGTTAGATCAGCTCACCAACGGAGCCCTAGTTCATTATTGTGTCATGCAATTACTTTAGTTATTGTGCTAGATTAGTTACTACATTCTTAATATGTAAACTATATATAGCTTCTTCCTTCTTCATTTTTGTTAGATTACACTCACTCATGTTACCCTCGTAAGCCCAGTTATTTTTGTATTCCACAGTTCTTCAATTCCTGTATTAAATCAGTCACATTTGATGCACCACAAGAATGTTAAAGACTTACTTTCATGTCGTCCAGAGAGACTGCATCCACTGATCTTTCCAACGAACAGTGGGCACTCATGGTGTGTGGGCACTCATGATGTGTACTGGTATACCAACTGGTTCCACATTCCTTTGTTCATAGACATTTTTGTAAGTTTGTGCAACTGATTGTGCCTTGTTAATATTCCAGTAAAGGAACTATTCTAATCTGGACATTCTTTCATGACATGTCTTCACAGTGTAACTTTCCTTTTACCCTGCTTTCCTAGCAATACTATTATCTATCCATGTTGTGTTCAGTGAGGAACAAATCCCACAGTATCAAACATTATGGGACTCCACATTCTGTGTTTAGTATTAATCCTGTGTTGCAGTTTGTAAATGTGATATTATAATTTCTGTTATCATGGAAAGGCTCAATCAATAGTAGAAGTAGAAGTAGAAGCATGCCTTGAATGTCATAATATTTTAGTTTGCTAAGTAGAATTTGATGATCCACACAATATAATGCATTTACAAATTCACTGAATATAAAAACAGGATAATATGTACAAATCTGGAAACAACATCTCTGGATTATGAAATTGTTGTTTACATCCTCAGCACTTTACTGCTTAGATTTCATTTGGCTTTCTCTAAAGAGAACACTTCACAAAAGACAGACTGACGTGCACCAAGCAAATGAATCAGTCTTCTAGTGAAGATACACACGTTTAATGGAATGAACATTAAAAAACTGAGCTTTGTTAAGCAAGTAGTGAAGCTAGGTCTGCTTGTAATTTCTACAGTAAAAAAAAGAAAGAAACTAGTCAAAACAGACTGGAATGGAATACAGTATGAGTGTGATGAAAGTTAAATGGAGAGAAGCAAAGGATGTAGCCACGTAAATTGACGGTAGATATACCAGGGAAATTCTTTGCTGGATTTCAAGAGAAAAGAAAAATTCAAGAAGAGAACCCAGTGGAAAATGGGTACATAATGATAATGATGATGATAATAATAATAATAATAATAATAATAAACCAACACCCACCCATCCAGGAACAATGCAAAACATTTATTCTAATGCATGAAAAGATTTGAAGAGGCCCTTTATCCTGCTTTAGATGACAAATGATGATGATGATTATATTAACAACTGCTGAATCAATGTTTTGTTTATTGAGTGCTGTTAGTATAGATTTTGCTGAAACTGAGTCAATGAATGTATGAAGTTCAGACAAAGTGATAATGCATATTGATTACTCCATTCTACAATTTTGTTCACAAGGTATTCATTTTTCAATTCAGCTTGCTCTTTCAATTGATTAAAATCCAATCTTTTTTTTATCTATGGTGATAATTCCAGTGAATATTTTGTAGATTGTGGGCAGGAGACTTTCCTTTTTATACTTTTGTAAATAAATGATTAAATATAATTTCACATTTAGGAAACAATTATCCTCTTCCGATATTTTGTAACAATTTTGCAACTTCCTTTAGTGTTCCTTTGCTTCCAGATTCCACAATTCCTGTCAATTTTTTTAATCCCTAGTCAGGAATTACATTTGAAACATATCAGTGTTTTTATCCACATCTTAAACAATTCTAATGTGTAAAGAAATGCTGAAATAAATGTATAGTTTTCTTCAGTTGTTTATAACTGTTCCATCTGCCTTTTTAAAAGATAAAATACAGAGTACACCCCAAAGTAAGTTACTCTTACATTTTATTCACTCTAGTACTGTTTTCAATTGTTTTTCTTACCAATTCGCATTGGGCCTTCTCACACTTTCTCAACTGTTCTCAAATTAGTTTTGTTTAATTCAACATACAGTATTGTGTATTATTTCATGGAAACACTTATCATCTCTTTAATAAGTGCCTTACTGCATTTGATATTTTCGTTTGCTTTCTTTGTAGCCTATCTGCACCATCGTTTGCTATTTGAATAAGTGTGTTTATTTTGTATGATGGTGAATTTGTTGCTTAGTTTAATTTTTGATATATAATTATTCTTTCAGTCCTTGCCAAGTTCACTTTCTATTGGTTTTCTTCTCAAAGAAGAAGTTACAGAGAAGCATGATGTTCTTCTCAGCAAATTCTACTAATATATGATGTCCATCATTTATAATACTTGTATGTATCTAAATATATCCAGTCAATAATTATTTTATGGTTTTGTTCTTTTTTGGTTTAAAGTTCCAAATTATCATCTTGTGGTGGAATTTGCAGTAATTTATATGGTTCTGTAACTCTCTGAAGAGCGCTTCCACTTCCCTGTCAGAAAGTGATCACGTTGGTTCATAGACCTGAATAATTTTGATAGAATATCTTTATCTATTGTTTATTTTTAAATGAGTCTTGAAATTCTTTGTGCAATATGTATTTCATATTCTGTTTACAGTGAAGCTTACACTTTCATTTCTGCTCTGTTGTTATCTAATAAGAGATATGACCTGTTGACTTGAATTCCCTTATGTTTTCATTATTTTACTACACTTCCATTAACTATCCCATATCCCTTTTAATCCTTCCTTCTATGTCCACTAACCTATCTTTGTATCCAAACATCCTGCAATTTATTGATCCAAAACACAAGAGTTGTAGATGAATTTGGCAAGCTGTCTATAGCATCCCTATTAAGCCAAACTTCAAGTAGAAAGGTAGAGCCACAGATGTAGCTCCACCGGCTCCACGCATTTATGTCATTCCCTAAATTCCTACAATTCTCTACTTCCATTGTTCTTTCATCATAACCACACATTTTCAGAAACTCACTAATAGCCATGGTAAACAAGATGTCAGGTTTCAAATATTTTTATCACATGTGAGAACAATGCTAAACCTTTGCAGAGTTGTCATCACAGTGGTTTTAGCCAAGGTCTGATAGGTTTTAAAATTTAAGAGGCTGGGACAAACATGACCAGTTCATATGCTGACAATGTGCCAGCAAGGGTTCAAGTCAATATTGTTATTTGGCAGTCAGTCAGTCTTTATGAAAATTGTAACTCATTTAGTCCAGAGGGCAGCAGACTTGAAACCCCCATGCTGTCTACAATACAGGTTGGTGAGCAGAAAAACCTTGTTTGTTTCCTGTAAAATGACCCATCTTGGTTGTTAACCTATGGGAACTGATAGCTGCATAACACGCATAAATGGACTGGAAATTAGGATGAAGTCTGGTTAGTCTCTTAATCATCAATAAGACATAACTATGGGCTTTACCAACAGTTCTTAGTCAATTCTGTGCAGTTTCGGGGCTGCAGATGGATGAAATTGACTTTTTGCTGCGATATTTCAGCTGATAAAGATTCAGCCATCTTCATGAGAGTGTTTTATATATTTCAGCTGAAAATCATGTAGCCATCTTCAGGTGAGTATTTTAAATCATAAAACATTCACCTAATGATGGCTAAAAGGTTGTCAGCCAAAATATCGAGGCAAGAAATCAGTGCCATCTGGCTGCAATCCTGAATCTTCATGAACTACTCTGTATACCAGGAAAA
Organism: Schistocerca cancellata; assembly: GCF_023864275.1. Classification (NCBI taxonomy): domain Eukaryota; kingdom Metazoa; phylum Arthropoda; class Insecta; order Orthoptera; family Acrididae; genus Schistocerca; species Schistocerca cancellata. Next base: position 398,044,485 of record NC_064627.1, read on the forward strand.
CTTCATTTCTTTGTGGAATCACATTTCCGAAAACAAATGTATACCATTATTCCTCAACAGACCTGTGAATTGTATTAGAGATGCTAAGGATTATAAAATGTGACTGTGCATTGTTTATCTAATAAATGAGAGAATGACTGTGTATATATTAAAAAATGGATAGTGAAACACATTTTACATGTAATTTGTAGATGATATGAATGACAAAAATGTATATTAATAACTATTAGGAAAAGCTGATAAAGTGGATCAGAGTAAAAATGTGTAACATTGTACATTTATTACACTGATAGTTTTAAAAAAATGCAGGAAATTAAATTCTGGGAGGGAAAAAAAATCATAAAAATACATTAGCAACTGGACTGTAGCATTCTGAGAACACTGTGCAGAAGGATAAAAGTAATGTCAGAAAATTTTTATTCCAATAATCCGCCTGCAGTCACAAATAATTAATGTGGCTGTCTCACAAAATTTCTGTAGAAAGCACAAAGAAAGACAGTGATATATTTCATTAACAGTTGTAGAGAGTACAGAAATGCTGGTAATATGGTGAAATATTTTAAACAAAGGCCAAAGAAACAAGTGCAAAAGAAAAACATTGAGCATTTTCACCATACGCAGCCTAGGCAGTTTGTAACAAAAGAAACTGAGATGGCAATGATGAAAGAAGAAGCAACTACAGTTAAAATTTGCATAGTTATAAGACACACACACACACACACACACACACACACACACACACAATTTATGAACAGAACTAAAGAAATTTTGTGATAAGTTATCATCATCACCAGTCCACTGAAAATTTGCAAAAACAAATTAGATTTCAATTAAAGAGAATGACATTTTGTCCTGTTATGTTATACATACATGACTTTGGTAAACAGTGATTTGCATAAATTAATGTAGTTGGACAGAAGGTCTTATCCAGCACAAAAGGTGAACACCAAGTTTGGTATACTAAACAGACATATATCGCAAAATTCCCATAACTGGAATAATTTCTGAAAGTAGCCAGTTTCTAATATTAATGACAGAGTGTGACTGATTTTTTTCTTCTTTATAGATGCATAAAAATATGCTATTTGTGCTTGTGACACACTTAAAGTCTGTCTGTTACTTGCTATTATTTCTCTAACTAATCATTCATCATCCCACAGATACTGAATTTTCTTACTTTTCACTGATTGATTCACTTACTGACCATCTTATATAGATCCCATAATGAAAGAGAGGCTTTAAACGTGTGCAGTAACTCCAGGTATAAACTAACAGAAAGCAGTAGATGCCACTGTACTAGCAGTACCTCAACTGCTATTATTTCAGAAACAAACAGAAAGTTAAGAATGCCATTGTTACTGCAGTTACAAACAATATTTTCAAGCTAAAAGTGTATATTAGACATCTCTTTAAGTATCAGTAACAGTTATACAAGTACAGAAATTATTTCCATCATGAACAACTGTACAAACTCAGAAATTGCTTTGTGGAAACTTGCTACTATGAATACAGATCAGAACTCACATTTGTGGAGAGACAACACAGATATATGAAACAAATCATAATGTAGATGGTAATTTATTAAGCTGTAAAGGAGACCACTCACTGAATAGTAGGAGCATTGAGTCATTAACAGCCACAAAAAGTTTTCATTCTTTTTTGTACGTCTTTCAAAGAATCAACCCATTTGGTGAGTCCTTTACTCCTAAATTATTCACTGTCTGCCAGATCCTTCCATGCCATATTCAAAATGCAGAATGATTTATGTCAAATAGTAGCAAATGGTATAGTTAGCTTTTAATAAGAAATGACATCCAGTGAATATTAACATTTTCACACATTCCAGATTTATTCATTTCCTTACACACCAATAGTGTCTCTTAAAGCTACAGCTCTTAATTAAATTTAATTTTTAATTCTTTGCTGAAAGAAGACCCCCCTCAAATGTCAAATGAGGTGACAATTTAATTTATTAAAAGACAGATAGATAGATAGATAGAGAGAGAGAGAGAGAGAGAGAGAGAGAGAGAGAGAGAGAGAGAGAGCGAGAGAAAGAGAGGGGGGGGGGAGGACGGAGAATGGGGTGAGGGGAGGTTGTTGGAGAAAGAGGAGGACGAGGAGGAGGCGGAAGAGGAGAAAGAACAAAGGGTTAAGATGTTTTATAAATAACAAGATAAGTAGAAAGGTACCTGTTGCTGAAAGCTGAGATGTTGAGCTGCTCTTCTTGTTCAGGCCTGAAAACTGGCTCCCAGAACTGCTGCCTTTGCTTCCTCCACTACTGCTGCCCCGGTCACCAGTTGATGCAGGTTTTCGGCGTGTATTATCCAAACCATGCAGTTGTCCAACAGCTGTGTCACTCAGACTACCATCTGCTGGCATTAAAGAGATATTCAAATAGATCAAATAATATTTCACATTATGCAGTGACAACACAGTAGGTTACCATATCAATAATTTTTTTAATGGAAGGGAATATGTAAGTAGATCTTTAATAGGTCTTAGACCTCAATATACACACAGAAGTATAAGCACATCATTTGACTTTTGCTGTTCTTCAAACAATGACAGTAACAACAGACCAATTTCTAGAAACCTCAAAAGCATCTCACTATTTCTGTCAGTAGTTCAATTACATTTCAATTATTCTCTGTTCATCAAATTTCCTTTTTGTCTCACTTTCTACCTTAATATATATTGTTTTAACAAATATGTTAAATCTTCACTTTCTGCCACTAGAAGCTTTCTCAAAACTCCTGTTTTAGGCCAAAAAAAATATTGTTTCACCCATGTCCATTACACTTCACCCACACAAAAGACATAGTTGTGAAAAATATGTATGATCTGCTTCATGAAAGGCATATGCATTGGAAAATCTTTCCTATACTCAAATCTACATTTCAATATCTAGTTGAAAATGAAATATATTAGCCTCTCCCCTTATCAAGGACTTTGTCTGAAAGCAAATAATTTCAAAGAGCCTACTTTTAAATGTGCCTATCTGCCACTCAATGCCTCCTTGATGTTGTGAGCAGCAATCTATTCAGTGCATATTGTTATTCCATTCTGAACTTTCCATTGTTTGATATAATCTTTCGCAACTTCTGTGGAAGTATAATTTGAATTTTATGTTTTCAATGGCTTAAAAGTTAAAAGTGTGCTTCCTCGTGTCTGCTGAGTTGTTGTTTTAATTTTATCCACAATATTTTGATGACCAACCAAGTTGTCTTCTTCAGGTGCGGTAAGTTTTGCTGTTTGGATGCCAATCAAATGTGAACTATTGTCAGTCTCACACCACTATTTCTAGATGAGTTCAATTTCCTATGCCCACTATGCCCTTTGATGCTTTTTTGTTTTTCAGAGCTTTCATGACATATCAGTGTGAGCTTAGAAAAACAAAAAGCATCAAAGGGAGATCAGGTGCCAGGAATTGAATCTGACTATAAACAGCAGTGTGAGACAGGCGATTATTCACCATTTGGTTGGAGTCTGGCAGCAAGCATGCACAACAGGACCTGAAGAAGGTAACTGGGTTGATTGTCAAAATATTGTGCATAAAATGGAAACAACAACTTGTCAGGACAGCCAGGAGCACACTATTGAAGAATCTTGTGGAGAAAACCTGAGGTATCATGGTTTAAAATTTCTTTTTTATCATTTTTAAATTCATATAAAGCTTTCTGAAGGTGGCAGGGGTAAAATGCAGGGAGCAAAAGGCTATTTACAATTTGTGCAGAAACCAGATGGCAGTTATGAGTCGAGGGGCATGAAAGGGAAGAAGTGGTTGGGAAGGGAGTGAGACAGGGTTGTAGCCTATCCCCAATGTTATTAAATCTGTGTATTGAGCAAGCAGTAAAGGAAACAAAAGAAAAATTTGGAGTTGGAATTAAAATCCATGGAGAAGAAATAAAAACTTTGAGGTTCGCCGATGACATTGTAATTCTGTCAGAGATAGCAAAGGACCTGGAAGAGCAGCTGAACAGAATGGACAGTGTCTTGAAAGGGGCATATAAGATGAACATCAACAAAAGCAAAATGAGAATAATGGAATGTAGTCGAATTAAATCGGGTGATGCTGCGGGAATTAGATTAGGAAATGAGACGCTTAAAGTAGTAAATGAGTTCTGCTATTTGGGGAGCAAAATAACTTATGATAGTCAAAGTAGAGAGGATATAAAATGTAGACTGGCAATGGCAAGGAAAGCGTTTCTGAAGAAGAAAAATTAGTTAACATCGAGTATAGATTTAAGTGTCAGGAAGTCGTTTCTGAAAGTATTTGTATGGAGTGTAGCCATGTATGGAAGTGAAACATGGACGATAAATAGTATAGACAAGAAGAGAATAGAAGCTTTAGAAATGTGGTGCTACAGAAGAATGCTGAAGATTACATGGGTGGATCACATAACTAATGAGACGGTATTGAATAGAATTGGGGAGAAGAGAAATTTGTGGTACAACTCGACTAAAAGAAGGGATCGGTTGGTAGGGCATATTCTGAGGCATCAAGGGATCACCAATTTAGTATTGGAGGGCAGCGTGGAGGGTAAAAATCATAGAGAGAGAGACCAAGAACTGAATACACTACACAGATTCAGAAGGATGTAGGTTGCAGTAGGTACTGGGAGATGAAGAACCTTGCACAGGATAGAGTAGCATGGAGAGCTGCATCAAACCAGTCACTGGACTGAAGACCACAACAACAACAAAGCTTTGTATCTGTTATATAAAAATGCATGAAAAAAGCTACACAATAATTATTCAAACAATGAAATAAAAAAGTCAAAAGTCTGGATATAAAGGTTTCTTTTGTGGCAGATAACAACAACTTAGCTGAGAGTAAAAAATATAAATTCAGACAAACAAGCCAAAAAGAACAAAGGAACATCAAGGGTTTTAATATACCTTCTCTGTAGAGGCCACTAGAGATGAAATACCAGCTTGGATTCAGCAAATATAGGGAAGGTAAATGGTTGTGTCTTTTTAAAGGAAAAATCCAAGTTTTAAGGGAACCTCAGAAAAACATGGATGGCCTGATGAGGATTTTAATCACTATCCTCCTGAATGCAAGAGCAGTGTTTTCACCACAGGCCCTCTTCGTATGGCAGAGGAACCAGAGAGGGTGGAGATGAGTTAGTCAGAAACAAAATCATATCGAACAAGAAAAATACATGGACTGGGAGAAAAGCAACACTGAGATATGAGACCTTGAATTTAAATTGATAAAAGGTCACTTATGGTCTCAGTAACTTTTGTGTTGCATTCTGTAGTTTGTAAATGTTTGCATGGTGAATGATGGAAAGTGTACACAATGAATGATGAATCAGATGATTACACAAGATGTTTGCACCAACGTTCAATAAATACGGACATGGTGTGGTGTGTATCAAATTATATGGCAGCATAATGGAAGGTGTAATCCAGAATGTTGTCATATATAACAGAACACTCCACAAAATTTAAACTGTATTCTTGGGCTCATGAATAGCCACAACTTCAGAAGTCAGTACATTTTGAAAATATCTCACAATGTTTTCGCAATGAGCACTGAGTTACATCACAGATCAGTCCATCACTATGGTCTGTTTTCTTCCAGTCACTTTTGTTGGCTCAACTCACAACCAGACTGCAGCATTTCAACTTAACTTATACCTTGGGCTATGCTACAGATCATTCCATTGTCATAGTTAGTTTTGCTTCTGTCACATCCATTGGCTTTGCCAACTCACAACCAAATTATAAGCTCATACATTGCTTGATGGGAACTTGCTAGTATGAACACAAAATGGAACTCATGCTTGTGGAGAGACAATACACAAAGAAACCCTATCATATTCTGAGAATCATAGAATACATGAAATACAGACACAAACTCGTAACTAATGTACTATAATTCTTAATAGCCAGATAAATAATCACCACTCTCAAGTTATCCAAGTCAAGAACGAAAGTGATCAATTTGTATGTTCCACAGAAGTTAGTAATTAGACTCAGCAATTCGCATTGGATACTGGATACTATCATCTGATTGGCCATGCCATTGGAAAGAAACTGTGAATAGCAGCACACAGTGGAAGATCTGCTGACACCATAAGTGCACCTCAACCTACTCAGTAATATAGTCACACAGTTTGAAAACAAAAGTAAATGGGTTAAATCCAAAAGGAAGTACAAGAGCCTCTGTTTATCTGTTTGTTCCTGAAAAATATATTATCTAATCCATTGTAATTATGTGATGAGAAACTGTCTCTTTTACAAGAAACTTCATGGTATGTAACTTTGCATTCCCTGTATGTCATAACATTCCTTCAGGTCACATCACCATGTTATATCTATGCATTCAACAAGAATGGACATCTTATTTTCATCCTGACACAGTTCAACTGTTGGGAGGTCCCTGTGGACTGTGTGAAGGGAAGCAAGTGGAAAAGGGTAGGAAGGGGCCAGTTAATCATTGTTTCATCATTATATAAAATGTAAAGCAACTAATGGTACCCCTTACATAAATGGCAGCAATGAATGGGAAAGAACATCTTGTGTGTGGTGTGTGTACCCCAGGATGCATTATACATTTTGAAAATGCTATTCCAACAGACTTTAAAGGAACAAGGTGCTACCAATTGCAGATTAAGGCACACACTGAAATGAAGGTTGCCTCTCAAAGTTATCTGGGTCTACTTGAGTTTTTCCCACAACTGGCAGAGAGCATTGAGAAGACCAGCCTTGCTCAATGGATTCCAATGAAGTTCACAATTTGCAACATTGTCCCCAGAACTGATCATAGCCATCTGGCTCTGAACCAAGTAAAAGGCTTAAGCCAGAGACTTCATATCTTCTTTGACACTCTATGTTGTGATTTTCTGGTTTGTATCATAGGACTGATAATGGTGGGATCCCCCTAAATGGGTCAAGGGAGTACTACAAATTAGAGGTTGATATGCAGGTGGCTGACTTAGTGTGGAGTGCACACAAGAGCTTGTAGATTTAGGCAATTCTCTATTCACTTCAAATGTTGATAATTAGAGTGTAACACCCAAAGTCTCAGAGGGTCCAGGATACTTTGCACCACACACTATACAGTGAATTGCAGAGTATGTATGTAGATGTAGATGAAAGAAATGGCCCAACAGATAAAAAGATAAAAGTCCTAGTGACCTGTTATATCTTAACAACATTTTAATAGAATTTCTGTGCAGATACAGTAGTGCCTTGATTTTCAGTTTTGCATTCAATCATTAATTTGTTAGTCACTCATGTTAAAATATGACTGTACAGAGTTACTGATTTGTGTTCTGTGTTTCATGTGTTTTAATAAACCACCTATTTCAAGAATTACAGTTAATGTGCCTGCTAACCCCACTAACAAACAAACATATTATCAATTGCTGAAGCACTCACAACAAAATATCAGAGTTTGCAGCAGTTCAAAAAAGCAGTGCAACTAGTATAAAACTGTTTGCCACGAACTAGTTAAAGAAAGTTGGTTAAAACACAAAACTAACAACAGTCAGATATTTTAGAAAAATCTAGGCGTACACCTAAAGGATAGAAACTCATATCCATCAAGATAGCAATAGAAATTGCACTGAAATTGTTCGCTCAGGAATCAGTATCAAGGGCGGACCTAAACTTGTAATCGCAGCATTCTATCAACCAACAGACTCACCCTGAGATAGTAGGTAACTTTTTGTATGGACTTTAAACCACAGTATAGTGTGAATAGAAGTGTGCCAGATGGCTAGACAGAATACACTTTTCTGTCATCAGTCAATTTTGCTATGAACACGTAGACATTATAATAATGACTCTACCAGAGTACTGTAACTAAACAATGACTGATAGCTGAAAAATTGTTGTGACCTGAAGGTACAGGACGATTTCATGAAAAATAACACTTGGTGCATTATAGGTCACAATTCAAATACCCCAAGTGTTAGAGAATGTTATATCATGAACAATAAAACTGTACTAAATGACTGGAAGAAGCACAAATTACACCTATCTACAAAAGGAGTAGCAGAAGTGATCCATCACACCACCACTCAACACCTTTGACATCCACCTGTTGTAGAAACATAGATCATATTCTGAGCTCAGATATAATAAGGTATATCATGCGGAAAGACCAGCATGCATTCTTATGGCATTGAGCGAGTGAAACCCAACTTGCACTTTTCTCACATGATGCCCTAATAGTAATGGAGCATGGATCAAGGCTACCCGATGGATGTAGTATTTCTTGACTTTTGAAAAGTAAAAAGAGGTGGGAATTTAAGGAGATGGGACCTGGATAAACTGAAAGAACCAGAGGTTGTACAGAGTTTCAGGGAGAGCATAAGGGAGGAACTGACAGGAATGGGGGAAAGAAATACGGTAGAAGAAGAATGGGTAGCTCCGAGGGATGAAGTAGTGAAGGCAGCAGAGGATCAAATAGGTAAAAAGACGAGGACTAGTAGAAATCATTGGGTAACAGAAGAAATATTGAATTTAATTGATGAAAGGAGAAAATATAAAAATGCATTAAATGAAGCAGGCAAAAAGGAATACAAACGTCTCAAAAATGAGATCACCAGGAAATGCAAAATGGCTAAGCAGGCATGGCTGTAAGACAAATGTAAGGATGTAGAGGCTTATCTCACTCAGGGTAAGATAGATACGGCCTACAGGAAAATTAAAGAGACCTTTGGAGAAAAGAGAGCCACATGTATGAATATCAAAAGCACAGATGGAAACCCAGTTCTAAGCAAAGAAAGGAAAGCAGAAAGGTGGAAGGAGTATCTAGAGGGTCTATACAAGGGCGATGTACTTGAGGACAATATGGAAATGGAAGAGGATATAGATGAAGATGAAATGGGAGATACTATATTGTGTGAAGAGTTTGACAGAGCACTGAAAGACCTGAGTCAAAACAAGGCCCCGGGAGTAGACAACATTCCATTAGAACTACTGACGGCCTTGGGAGATCCAGTCCTCACAAAACTCTACCATCTGGTGAGCAAGATGTACGGGACAGGCAAAATACCCTCAGACTTCAAAAAGAATATAATAATTCCAATCCCAAAGAAAGCAGGTGTTGACAGATGTGAAAATTACCTAACTATCAGTTTAATAAGTCACAGCTGCAAAATATTAACGCGAATTATTTAGAGACGAATGGAAAAACTGGTAGAAGCTGACCTCCGGGAAGATCAGTTTGTAATCTGTAGAAATGTTAGAACACATGAGGCAATACTGACCCTATGACTTACCTTAGAAAATAGATTAAGTAAAGGCAAACCTACGTTTCTAGCATTTGTAGACTTAGAGAAAGCTTTTGACAATGTTGACTGGAATACTCTCTTTCAAATTCTAAAGGTGGCAGGGGTAAAATACAGGGACCGAAAGGCTATTTACAATTTGTACAGAAACCAGATGGCAATTATGAGAGTCAAGGGGCACGAAAGGGAAGCGTTGGTTGGGAAGGGAGTGAGAAAGGGTTGTAGCCTATCCCCAATGTTATTAAATCTGTGTATTGAGTAAGCAGTAAAGGAAACAAAAGAAAAATTTGGAGTTGGAATTAAAATCCATGGAGAAGAAATAAAAACTTTGAGGTTCGCCGATGACATTGTAATTCTGTCCGAGACAGCAAAGGACCTGGAAGAGCAGCTGAACAGAATGGATAGTGTCTTGAAAGGGGCATATAGGATGAACATCAACAAAAGCAAAATGAGAATAATGGAATGTAGTCGAATTAAATCGGGTGATGCTGCAGGAATTAGATTAGGAAATGAGACGCTTAAAGTAGTAAATGAGTTCTGCTATTTGGGGAGCACAATAACTGATGATGGTAGAAGTAGAGAGGATATATAATGTAGACTGGCAATGAAAAGGAAAGCGTTTCTGAAGAAGAGAAATTTGTTAACATCGAATATAGATTTAAGTGTCAGGAAGTCGTTTCTGAAAGTATTTGTATGGAGTGTAGCCATGTATGGAAGTGAAACATGGACAATAAATAGTTTAGACAAGAAGAGAATAGAAGCTTTCGAAATGTGGTGCTACAGAAGAATGTTGAAGATTAGGTGGGTAGATCACATAACTAATGAGGAAGTATTGAATAGAATTGGGGAGAAGAGAAGTTTGTGGCACAACTTGACTAGAAGAAAGGATCGGTTGGTAGGACATGTCCTGAGGCATCAAGGGATCACAAATTTAGCATTGTAGGGCAGTGTGGAGGGTAAGAATTGTATAGGGAGACCAAGAGATGAATACACTAAGCAGATTCAGAAGGATGTAGGTTGCAGTAGGTACTGGGAGATGAATGAGCTTGCACAGGATAGAGTAGCATGGAGAGCTGCATCAGACCAGTCTCAGGACTGAAGACCACAACAACAACATTGGCTCCATACCACATTAATGATTAGTAACATAAGTATGATTACTTAGGTATTAAACAAAATCTGTGACAGAACTGAGGATTTCTTTGTAGGGAGGATACAGAATGTTGAATGAACAGCCATCAACAGAAGTAGATGAAACTTCAGGGTGTACCTGGCAAATATGTTGGAACCCTTGTGGTTCATGTTATATATTAATGGTCTGGCAGACAATATTAATACTCACCTCAGAATTTTTGCAGATGGTGTATTCACATGTAATGAAGTATTATACCAAGAAAAAAAAAAAGCTGTAAAAATATCCCGTTGATCTTGATAAGACTTCAAAGTGCTAGCACAACTCTCACTCACTCACTCTCTCTCTCTCTCTCTCTCTCTCTCTCTCTCTTTCTCTCTCTCTATCAATCACTCCCTCTCTCAAACACACATAAATACCCACCCACCCTCTCCACACACACACACACACACACACACACACACACACACACACACACACTAAAGCTAGGGAGAAAAAAGGTATATGGCAGGAAGAGACAGAGAGCAAGAAAATTTCCATGTTGGTTTTCTGCAAGTTGTGGTAGAAAATATGAACTTCAGTTAAACTGAGTACAAGTAACAGATCATATTTCCTGGTATTAAATATTACAGTAATACTGATAAAAGCATATAATGTATCAACATAATTTTGTTTCAGCAATTCGTGAAGTAATTCTCTTGAGCAAAAATAATACAGCAAAGAATTATCTTTCCCACATCTTTCATTTATTTACTTCTTTTATATACTCTATGCTGAAATTATACTTTCATGGCAGAAATTAGAAAAACCTACTTCAAATAGTAATTAAAAAAGATTTTTGTAAGAATCTTTCATATTGTTAACCTCTCCTCATGAAACACAGCAATAAAGTTTAATCAGATACAGGGCCTTTATTTATTTCTAGATTTTTATAACTTTTTTCTAGCAATCAAATTACTATAAAAACGAATTTAATCTATTTTTGACAATATAATGGAATTGGATAGATGAAAAATCTACTCACTAAACTGCAACAGGAGAACATGCATATAAAAAAGGTTTTACTAACGCAAGCTTTTGGAGCCAGTGTCTCATTCTTTTGATAGAAGGGTAGAAGGGGAAGGAAGAAGGCTGAAGAGAAAAGAACTGGAAAGGTTTAGGAAAAAGGGGTAGAGTTCATAAGTCACCCCGAACTGCAGGTCTGGGGAGACCTACCAGATGGAATGAGAAGGAAAGACAGATGTTGAGAACTGCACTGGACAAGATTTCAAAACCTAAGAACTTTAAGGTGCAATACAAGGTAATATGCAAGACATAGATTACTGCTAAAAATCATGCATGAGTTCATAAGAGCGAAAAGCCAGGTGCATTGTATATAACAGAGGTGGGAGGGGAATGGTGAAATATAGACAGGTTAGAAAATGAAAGATGTAGGAAACTAAAATGGAATGAAGAAAGAAGTAGTTGCTATGAAGAAATGCTGGGATGGAAGAAATTAACGTAGATTAAGGCCAGGTGGGTGGTGAGAAACTAGAACTTGTTGCACTAGTTCCCACCTGTGGAGCTCTGAGAAAGTGATGTCTGGGGGGAAGGATCCAGATAGTGCGTGTGGGGAAACAGGCACTGAGGTCATGACTGTGCTCTGCAACAGGATCTTGTGTGTCGCTGGTATACACCCTCTCCCTATGTCCATTCATTCTAACTGGCAACTTGGTGGTAGTGATGGCAGTGTAATAGACCAAGCAGTGTTTACACAACAGCTGGTACATGGTTCACAGGTGGCTCACCCTTTCATAGTATATGTTCTGCCAGTTACAGGGCTTATATAGGTGGTGGTAGAATGGCGCATAGGGCCAGTCTTGCAGTGGGGACAGTCACAGGGACAGGAGATGTGTGCAGAAGGAGCATAGGGTATGACAAGGATACTGCAAAGATTGCGAGGGTGAGGAAAAGCTATTCTAGGTGTGGTGGGTAAAATCTCAGACAGAATGGATCTCGTTCCAGGGCATGATTTTAGGAACTCATGGCCTTGTCAAAGTAGCTAATTAATACATTCAAGACCAGGATGATACCAAGTCACCAGTGATGTGCTCTGAAGTTGTTTTTTTTAAGGGATCAGCAGTACCAGGATTGGATGTGATAGCCCAGGAAATCTGCTTTTTAACTAGGCTGGTGGGGTAATTACATGCAGCGAAGGCTGAGGTGGGAATGGTGGTGTATTGCTGTAAAGAGTCTGCATCTGAACAAATACATTTGCCTCAAATGCCAAGGCTGTATGGGAGGGAACGTTTGTCATGGAAAGGACGGTAACTGTCCAAATCTAAGTACTGTCATTTGTTAGTAGCTTTAATATGGACCCCTCGTGATGACTGGGTGTTGTGTGCTGTCCTTAGGTTAGTTAGGTTTAAGTAGTTCTAAGTTCTAGGGGACTGATGACCATAGTGCTCAGAGCCATTTTTTTTAATGTAGACAGAAGTGTGTAGCTGGCTTTCAGTGAGGATGAGATCACCATCAAGGAAAGTGGCACGGGATTTGGAATAGGATCATGTGAAATTTAACTAGGAATTTAGCCAGGAATTTTAACAGGTTGGCCTCACCTGATTCATCAATGTATCTGAACCAAACCTGGATGTGAAGGGTTATGAAAGCCCCTTCCAAGTGACCCATGAAAAGATTGGCATAGGAAGGAACTATACTGGTTCCCATGGCCGTTCCCTGATCTGTTTGTGTGTCTGCCCCTCAAAGATGAAGTAGTTGATGGTACGTATAAAGTTGACTAAGGTGAGCAGGAAGGATGTCACATGTTTCAAATAAGGTGGGTGCTAAAATTGGGAAAATATTCAGCAGCAGACAGACCATGTACATGGGGGATGTTAGTACAGAGGAAGGCGGCATCTGTGGTAACAAGCAAGGTGTATGGTGGAAGCAGGACAAGCATCGATTTCAAAATCATGCGGGAAACGGTTGGTGTTTTTAATATAGGAGGAAAGTCTTTGTACTACGTGTTGCAAGTGCAGATCAGCTAAAGCAGACATATGTTTGGTGGTTGCTTTGAAGCCAGCACCTATAGGATGGCCAGGATGACAGGGTTTGTGGATCTTAGGAATAAGGAGAAAAGGGGATGGGGTGGGGGGGAGTTGCATGGTTTGGACGAGGTAAGGAGTTCTATGAATCGAGGTGTTAGTCCTTGTGGGGCCTGAGGTTTTAAGGAGAGGGACTGCAGGTCAGCCTGAATCACAGGGAAAGGATTTTGAGGGCAAATGCTGTATGTAAAGCTGTCAGACAGGTGACATAGGCTTCACTAGCATACTCATGCCAGTCAAATACCACAGTGGTAGATCATTTATCTGATGGCAGGATAATGATGGAGTCATCAGCTTTTAGGGAACATAGAGTACTGCAGAGGACAGGTTAGGATCATGTTGCAGGGACCTGTTGAAGGGTTGTGAAGCAATACTGGATGTGAGGAGTTCTTGAAAGGCTTGTAAGGGATGGTTTTGAGGTAGGGGTTGTGGGTCGAGTTGGGATCATGTTATGAACTGTTTAAGGCAGTATTCAACATCAGGTTTGCTGTTGGAAAGGTTTTCAGATTGGCTTGCAATGTAATATTTCCAGTTGACATTACATGTGGAGGAAAGTAGGTGCTTCATTAAAGCAGTGTGATTAAATGCAGGTTTAGGAGTGAAGCTGAGACCCTTGGATAATACAGACCATTCAGGAGGGGAGAGTGCTTTAGACATGAGGTTGAGAACACTGTACTGTTGTGACTGGTTCTTTTGATTATGATTTATTATTGGTCTGGGAGGCAGTGGTGAAGGCTCTGAGATGTAGGGGATGTTGGTCAAGTTCAGTTTGTAGGAGAAGATTGATGGTTGATGGTGTGGCTATTTAGGGAGGTGCAGAGGGACAGGAAGTGAAACACACTGTTGAGGTAGTTTAGGAGAAGATGGGATAGCTTTCTGAGGTGAAATCTCGCATGTTGTTGCAGTTTGAAGTTGGCTTTGCAGTTAATGCCATCCAAGAAAACATGAGGGGCAGACAAACTACAGGATTTTGTAGAAGGTGAGAACTTTAGTGGAGTGGAAATTGGCAGATGAGACATATAGTTCAAAGATATGTTGGGTAAGTGCAAGAGATTGCGGTATTTCAAACTGTAAAAGAGCCTGATGCAGAGCAAGATTATATCCAGAAGCAGGGACTGTCAATGTTAGGCCTTTGTGAGTTACTCCAGGGAACAAGCAGGTTTCAAGAAACAGAATGTGGGACCTTAGTTTTGATAGTGTAAAAGCGAGTTTTCAATAAGTATGGATGTAATATGTGATGGGATTTATCATGGTAAGAGAGGACAGTTTGGAGTGTTAGAAAAAGTGGGAGTGGCACAAAAGTGAAGCAAGGGTCGGAAAAAAATAGAAAAACAGAAGAAAAGCAAGGAATAAATTAGGAAAAGTCAGAAAAATTCGCACAAAAATAGTGAGAACAGTCAATGGTAACAAAAGGTACTGAGTGGGCGAGAATTTTTCGCCAGAAAAGTGGTCTATATGACATAAAAAAATTATTGTAAAAGAAAAATTCGATAGGAAAAGTAATGAAAAGAGGCTAAACTTTAAAAACTGGGCAAACAGAAAGAGAAAGTCATAGGAGAAAACGTAAACTACATTGCTTGGCAAGTAATGTAGGAGATGGCAGTAAAAGTTGATCAAAGCGGTTTGGCAAAAAACAAATGCAAAAAATGTGAAAGAATTACATTTAAGCAAGGTAAGTGGAGGGTGGGAAAGATAATAGCTGTCAAATTTCCAAATAAATCAGTGAAAGACAATTAAGAAAAAGCTCTGCAGTGCAGTGAACCATAAGAAATTGTTATAACTAAATTCTTAAATAACATAGGAAATGTTACATGTAAAATTGTAATCAACAATAACACTGAAGGCCAGCTACACACTTCTGTCTGCATTAAACCTACTAACAAACAATAGTACTTAGATTTTGACAGTTGCCATCCTTTCCAAATCAAACATTGCCTCCCATACAGCCTTGGCATTCAAGGGAAATGGATTTGTTCAGATGCAGACTCTTTACAGCAATACACCACCATTCTCACCTTAACCTACACTGGATGTAATTAGCTTACAAGCCTAGTCAAGGCAGATTTCCTGGACAACCACATCCAATCCTGGTACTGCTGATACTTCCAAAAAACAACTTCAAAGCACACCACTTGTCACTCAGTATTATACTGGTCTTCAATGTATTAATCAGCTACTTCGACAAGACCGTGACTTCCTAAAATCATACATTTTGTCTGAGATTTTGCCCACCACATCTAGAATAGCTTTTCATCACGCTACCAATCTTCACAGTATCCTGGTCAAATCTGATGTTCCTTCTGCACCCGTCTCCCTACCCTATGGCTCCTACCCCTGTGACCATAAGTGGTGCATGACATGCCCTATGCACCCTGCTGCCACTACCTCTATCAGCCCTGTAAGTAGCGGAACATATACTATCAGAGGGAGAGCCACCTGTGAAACAATATGTCATATACCAGCTGGTATGTAACACTGTTCAGCCTTTTATGTTGGCGTGACTACTATCAAGATGTCAGTTAGTATGAATGAGCAGACGGTGTATACCAGCAACGCACAATATCCTGTTGCAGTGCATGCTCTACGACATGACAGTCATGACCTCAGTGCCTGTTTCACCACACCTACCATCTCAGAACTCCACAGGTGGGAACTAGTACTGCAACATGTCCTTGTATCTTACCACACACCTGGCCTTAATCTACATTAATTTCTTCCATCCCAGCATTTCTTCATAGCAACTACTTCTTTCTTCATTCCATTTTAGTTTCCTACATCTTTCATTTTCTAACCAGTCTATTTTTCACCATTCCCCTCCCACCTTTGTTATATACAATGCACTTGGCTTATCACTCTTATGAACTCATGCATGATTTTTTAGCAGTAATCTATGTCTTGCATATAACCTTGTCTTGTACCTTAAAGTTCTTAGGTTTTGAAATCTTGTCCAGTGCAGTTCCCAACATCAGTCTTTCCTCCTCATTCCATCTGATAGGTCTCCCCTGACCTGGGGTTTTGGGTGACGTTTCCAAACTCTTCCCACTTTCCTAAACCTCTCCAGTTTATTTCCCTTCACCCCTCTTCCTTCCCCTTCGACTGATCTCTCAGAAGAAGGAACCACTGGCTCCAAAAGCTTGCATAAGAAAAACTTTTTTATATGTGTATTCTCCTGCCATCACTTGGCAAGTAGATTTCTTATCTATCCAATATAACTACTATAAAACATAAGGTTAAAAGCAATAGAATTTCAGGATGTAATTTTAAAACAATGCTTTCTGTCACATGAAAATGTAGACATACTCCAAATCACAATAGAAAAATTTATTAAGTTACCTGTTTTTTCATCAGGTGGAACCTCAGCATTGGATAAACTCCGAGTAAATGTTCCACGCTTTGTTCCTGACCCATTGCCACCTGGAGCACTACTGTGGTGGGCCATTACACGTTGTACACCTCCACTGCTTCCACCACCGTAGTCACTGCTCCATTGTAAATCCATGTTGTGTTGTGGTGATGAGGAGGAAGACATAGGAAAGGGTGAACTGTTAGCAACACTAGCATCAAGAGTGTGACTATCACTATGTATTAAGCCTTTTCCAGAAGAGTCACAGCAGGTTTTACTGTGTTCTGTTATACTACTACTTTCACACTGACATGATGGTGTGTTGCAACATCCAACAACACAACTATGATCCTTACAACATTTATCAGTATTAACTGTTTCATCCACACCAAGGCCATCAGGTAGCTGTCTGAACTCAATCTGTGGGGTAAGGGAAGAGAAATTCTGCTGGCATATTTTACATGACACTTTTCCTTGTACTTCTGATTCATATTTAATATTTTCCACACTCATTTCCTTATCAACATCTTTGTTATCATCTGTCATAACCGCGGAGCATGAATATCCTGAGCAAGAGTTATCTGCAGCTTGTACTTCACTTTTACTCTTTTCTTTGTGGAGTTTGTGAATTTCATTATTCACGTGATAAACATATTCACCTAAGAATGTCACATTTTTACTAGGGGTTCTTTCATAATTTTTTATTTCCAAAGGATGCCATCTTGTTTCCATGTCTTTCATAGATAATGTGTAATCTGAGTATGACCTATCTTCTAGAAATATACTCCTATCTACATTTTTATCTGGCACAGCAATTGTGTACCTTCTTCCTTTCAAAATTGAACTTCTTTGGTTTCTAATACTTTCACGTTGTTGATCGCATGTTTCACAATGGCAGCATTTTAGTACTGAAGTTTCACTATCAAAAGACAATTGTGTATGCAATCTCCTTGTATTGCCACTGGAACTTAGCTTCCTTGATGAAATAGGACAGTCTTGCTCAAATGATGCCTGAATTGGAGAGTTACACTCAGCTGTGGGAACAGAATTTTTCCTTCCAATCACTGCCACAGAATTGCACCTGTCTAAAGTACATCTGGATTTTTCTTTCAGTGAATCTGATGATTTATCAAGAGGAAGCATAGTGGAATTTCTTCTATTGACAACAGCCACAGTATTCCGTCTGATCAGCTGGTTTCTGGAACAGTTTTGGTTTGAAGCAGCTTTGATTGTATTGCAATGTATATCTTGTTCTTCATTATTTCCTGTTAGAACATCACTACACGTACAAGGACAGTTATTTCCATTACCTCCTGATTCTTTTGCTGTCACCTCATCATTAAACATCCTCCTAGTGTTTTGCCACTGTTTATTTCTGATGTTATTACTGCATGTATCTTTTACTTGGTAGGAACTTAGAACTTCTACTGAGTTACAAGCCTTCAGATTTTCACCAGATGTCCTGTTGCATCCTAATTTCTGCACTTCTGCGACATTGCACATAATTTTATCACATACATTTCTAGCTGAACTGAAGTTACCATTTCTCCATTTTTGCTCAGATGAGACAAAAGACTTTTTGTGTCTAATATCTGTATGGTTTTTTTTAGCCTGAAATGCTACATTTTGTGTTCTGATATTGTTTGACTCCATTTGGGCATTTTTTAGTTTTCTCACATCATTATGGGCAGTTTGCTCAGGAATGTCACAACTTTGGCTATCAAAACTTTGATCAGAACAATGAATTTCTGTTTCAGCTCCACTATACTCACTGTCATATCCATAATAATGGGGATTTGATGACTGTTTAGAATTTGCAATGGACAAATGGTTACCTGCAGGACTACAACTTGCAGTACACTGTCTGGAAGGTGAGGGGTCACCGAGTGAAAAGCTGTGTACTAAAGAACCATGACGACAGTACTCTTGGCTGCTGCTAGAGGTGCAACTAGCTACGGTTAGGCTTCTCTTCAAAGGAGGACGACTTAAGGAGCTACATGAGTTCTTTCTCAGTCCAGGAGAATACACATTTCCAGAATGTATATGGTATGAGCTGCTGCAACAACTACATGCACCTGAGCCACCTGGTGTTAGATCTTGCAACACACTACCAACAAAGGAATCAGAATTGCCTACTTGGTTATGATATGCAGTACATTTACCAGAGGATAAAGAGCTATTAAGTTGTTGTCTGCAACAAAAAGGAATAGTCTGTAATTAAGATACACAACAGTGATTTGCCTAAAATTCTTATACATAGTTATGACAAATGGCATGTGAGTATTCTTTCATACCTATTACAGAACCAAAAAATATCAAAAGAAAATAATACCATGCAGCTCATAATGAGAAACCTGTACTACATTTAAGTATTTAAATAATAATGCTTACACCAAAGACTAAAAATATATTTCAAAATTGTAAGAATGTGTGTGTCGTTTATGAAACCAGTGACTCTGGACAAACTAAAACTATTTTCAGTGTAATGAAAAGTAATTCTGAATAGCTTGCAACGTGTATTAAAAGTGGTTTTAAATTTGAAGCAATTAGTAATACATACATCCAACAACTACCTCACCAAAAATTTTGGTCAATATCACTCATGTGTTCATAAATTTTAGCCAGTGAAGTCAAGAACACTTTAATCAAACATGCAACTTTTGTGTTACTTTCTAGGGCTATTCAGACTGGAACTAGAAGATAAATTGTCAATGAGACACAATATTTTAAGAGTTTGATCAACAAATGAGCTGGATGAGAGTTTCTCAAAGTTGTCTACTAAGTCAGCTTACATTCCCATGAAAAATATTACTCTGTTTTCCACAAAGTAGGAAAAAATTTCAAAAGACATGACTAGTTTGAAAAAATCACAAGACAATTGGAATGAAAGCTGTTACATGTTGTTATAACAGTGCTTCTGTACAGAACTACCAAATGCAAACCAGAATTGCTGAAATCTGCTAGCGTTACCTGCACACGGGATACAACTTAAATTTGAGACCATGACAAAATTTGGATCTGTGAGGCTGTGACAAGGCAGCTTTTCTAGCCAGCTTATCATACAACAATGAGGGAATGTATCTGACAGGCCAGATACAGGTAATGACCAGCTGGCTGAATGTTCCCTAGCATGACATTCACATTCTATGACAGCAATTTCTAACCACATAATTTTATTGTCATATCTGATCACTTGAACTAGTATAAAGTTCACAGGTTTAAACCCAGCTGAGTTCATCAAAATGACGCAATGATGCTACATATGAGTTTTTTTTCGAAGAGAGTCACTCCCGTTACCTTCTGTTGAAATAATTCTTGGTTTGAGACTGTAGTTCACATTATTAGTATGCTACTATTCCTTTTTTTTTTAAAATATTAAATGAATCGAAGACAGAAGGCAGTATTACCACATGTTATCTCAAAATTTCTCAGGTAATTACAATTTCTGCAACAATATGTGATAATACTACAGGATGTATCAGTTAAGTTTTTGATGATGTTTGACTGTAAAAATAGTCTCAAGAACCAGAAAACCAATTCTGGAGACTATAACAAAAGTTTTGATTGTAAAATTACAAAAATACAACTGCCCTATGTTAATACCGAAAAGCGGGAATGGAAAAATGGCACTTGGTAATAAGGAAACTGCCAAAAATGAGGCAGAAACATTCAATAAACTTTTGGACTATGGAAAAAAACAAGAAAATTTCAAAATTTGTAAAATCACTTCAGTAAAGACCAACCCAGAACACATAAATTTGTCAACATCTCATAAGCTGGAAGCAGCACACACAGAGGCGAAAAACTATAAGGCATGCAAAGTAGGTGAATATTTTGCAGAAATGGGGATATAATCCGACCACAGAGGTTTGACCTGCCTATGCATGGCTCTATCATAAATTTGAATAACAGAAAAACACCTTGCACCCTGGACCATGGCAACACTTTACCCACTCTGCATCTACACACATACACTGCAGGCCTCTGTACGGTGAGTGGTGGAGGGTGCTCTGTACCCCTACTAGTCATTTCCTTTCCTGTTCCACTTGCTACCAGAGTGAGGACAAAATGACTGTCCATATGCCACTGAATTAACCCTAATTTCTGTTGGCAGTATTAGAATTGTTCTGGCATTAGCTTCAAAAGCCGGTTCTCTAAATTTTCTCAATAGCACTCCTAGAAAACAATGTTGTCTTCCCTCCAAGGAGGGAAAGTTCAGAAAGTATCTCTGTAATACTCAAGTGTTATTCAAACCTACAGGTAACAAACCTAGCAGGTTTCCTTCTCACATTTTCTTCAAGGCTTCGCAACATGTTCCAAAAGTACAACTGATTAACAGCTTGTCCCTATGGCAGGAATTGAAGATGAACTACCTTCAAAGTCAATAATAACTATCAGGATAGCTTTGACATTCAACCTGACCTGATGAGCTTTTTTTGGTCTCGGTGAACTTTTCCCAACCCACTGTGTAAATTGAACTTAGGTATCAACATCATAACCATAGACCCACATCTCACCACATTATGATTCTCTTAAGGAACATCTTGTTCTCATTTGTGCAATCCAGAAGCTCTTCACAGATTGCAAGGTAAGGTCTTTCTGGTCTTGACTCATGAGCTGTAGGATGAACTTGGTGGCAATACGATGCACTCCAAGGAACTGTGTCAGGATCTCATGACACGTGATCTAACTAAAATGTTATAGTCCTCTTCAATCTCTCAGAGTCAGTCTCCAATTGGCATTGACAAAGGGCTTCCTGAATGAAGATCATCTTTAACTTCCATCCAGCCATTTTTATACCATGTGAACCATTCGTAACACCAAGTATGGGTTATGTGCTCATCACCGTAGGGTTTCCGCATCATTTGGTGTGTCTCTCTAGAGGTTTTCTTGAGTTTCACGTAAAATTTAATGCAGATACTTTGCTCCTCTATCTCTGCCATCTCGGAATTCACAAACTGTGTGACACAATGCTCTACTCAATACAGCCTTGAATGATAACTAACAGATATACAACAATGAAACTTTCAGCAATTTCACATAACCTCAGCCATGTGCAGGGATGCCAACCACATTTTGCTCCAACACACCATTGGTGCAAAATAATGAATGTTCAAGAATTTTTTCAACCGACCTCGTATATCTTGTAAAAAAAGGGCAAGCTTCATTTCCAAGTGAGGCTTTCTAAAACTATGCTGATTCGAGGATATAAGCAATTTGGTCTCTCGGATATTTATTACATTCAAACTCAGAATATGTTCTAGACTCTGCCAGCAAAATTGGTATTAAGGATATTGGTCTGTAATATTGCAAGTCTGTTCTTGTATCTTCACCTGCACTTTTTTTCAGTCATTTGGGGCTTTCTGCTGGGCAAGATATTCATGGTGAATGCAAACTAAGTAAAACAGCAAATTAGAAGAATTTCTGAATGACAACTCCTTCTACTCAGTAGATGAATTTTTAGATATGAAATAGTAGCTGGAAAAAAAAACATTAGCTGTTTTGTGTAAAGAAAACTTATGTTAAAATGACACTTTCCACATCATTACGGGATGTCTTATTCATGATCTATGGAACAAGGATTAATTTATTTGTATATGTATGTATAGGGGCTAATGCTGTAAAGTACTCTTTGTTAAACCAAACAGGGATTCCATCCACCCCTGGTAACTGATTTGCATTCAACTCTTTCAGCTGTTTCTCTGTGCCAGGTATGCTTATTACTACGTCACCCGTACAGGACTGTGTAGATAGTCAAATGATGTTTATACGATTCTCCCACATGAAAAATTTATTAAATGCAAAATTTAAAACTTCAACTTTGATTTTGCTATTTTCTACTGCCACATCAGGCTGGCCAAAGAGTGATTGGGTGGAAGCTGTAGACCTACTTAGCAATTTGGCCAGATCTTTTGCTAAGGTATGATATAGGCAGTTGTTGTACACTTCAAACACAGATCTTTTCACAGATGCAAGAATTTCTATTAACCTTGCCTATCATGCTTTTTTTTTTAATTGACAGTACAACAACATTTACTTCCTCATCATATTCTGAATTTGACTGTTAAACTATGGTGGGTCTTTTCTGTCCTTAATCCACTTACTGGGCATATACTTGTTCAGTGCATGATTTATGATCTGTTTAACCTTTGCCCATAATTGCTCTATATCCATCATACTGGAACTAAATGATTTCAATTCAATCTCTAAGTGAGATACTGACAACTGCTTAGCTCTTCTTTCTAGCAGAAATACTCTACTAGTCTTCTTGATTTATTTATTGATTTTGTAAGCATGGTCACTATAATGACATCATGATCACTAATCCCCATCTCAATGCTGATACCATTATAAGGTCTGTGTTGGTAGCTACAAGGTCTAACAGAAAAAAGTAGATAAGAATAATGCAAATAATTTCAGAGGTATGTTTCTCTTGGACTGTACATACACGATTTTCTCAGAATATTATATGGTAGGTTTAAAAAACAACTAGAGCATGAACTATACGAATACCAGTGAAGCTTCAGACACTGGAGAAGCTGTGAGTCATCACTTTAAAATTGGTCATAGCATATTACAGGAAATAAAAGAAGCCTCCAACCTTTGTAGATTTTAAGAAGGTATACCGTTGTCCATTGACCTTAAATATTTAAAATCTTGGAACAATTGTGCAATCCACCCAAAATCAGTTAAATTGCTAGGATTCATCTTAATCAACACAAAATCTAAAGCTAAATTCAGAGAAGAATTTTATCTGACAGCCCCCATAAAAAGAGGTTCAAGACAGTGAAACTGACTGTCGCCATTGCTGTTCATATGAGGGCTCAGGGGAAAAACACCAGATAAGTCAATTTTTATGACAATCAAGGAGAAGCTATTTTAATGTTTGAAATGCTATAACATTGATATATTAGCAGACACAACAATTTTTATTTCATAGAGTAAACATTTGGGGTGTATCAAAAGTGGAAATAGCATTATTGGCATCCAGTGTGTTCCCAGAATGAGGTAATTTCCCAAAATGCAATCAAACATCACTCTGTAATGGAAAAGAAACAGGTAAGTCAAGCAAAGCAGATACAATATTCCCACAATAATTGTGACTAAGTGAATTTCTGATTGTGATAACACAGCAGTATCCTCACGTAACATATATTTTGCTATGGAGCAGCTGATTGAAGAACTTCACAGCAGCAGAGCAACAAAACTTCAAGAGGCTTTTTGAAATCTTTATCTTTTAGCCTGGAAAGTGGAAGGAAATCTAGAATAAAGAATGGAATTGTCTGAGTTGCATTACACCAAACACACAATAACTGCAAAACTATTGTGTTCTAGACTAGTAAGGAATTCTGAAATTAATCACATCATTATAAGCAGATACGAGCAGTTCAAAATGCCTGTCCATTGGATGACATTGCCATGATACCCCTGCAGCAAGAATATGGATGTTGAAAGAATACATAGAAAAATGCCACCACTTTAAGAAATGCCATTGGTTGTCATATTTGGCAAGGATATATTTTTTGCTAGGGTTATGCAGATAGCTACCTTCTTTTTGTTTTTGTTTGCCTCTAATTTGACACTCCTTTTAACATCAGAGAATGCTTGAGCCTTTTTCTTATAAAAAATTTTCATTGTCATTAACTGATGAGTCTGTGTCTTATCTTTCTCTGTTGTTAAAGTTTTCTTCATGTTGTTAATGTTTCCCACTCAGCACAAGTGTCTGCATGATGATATCGAAACAAAATAGTGAATTTTGTGTTGGATATCATTCAGTTATTTGTCATATGATACAGATAAGTCAGGAGTAATTTCGTTAAAAAGACTGTACATTTTCTTTATATTTAGATTTTCAGGTAAGCTGGTTTTCTTCAAGTGTTTGAGGCTGTAGTAGATCTAATGACTTCTGAAACTTGTTATGTGATTCTCAATGAAAGTTGTGGTGATCTTCTCAGGTTTCCTGCATTTTGTAGAATGCTTAACCCTCTTACCCAAAGGTACACATCATCCTGTTCTCAGACTTTTCTGCAGATCTCTGCTTATTTATTTTTTTATTTCATGTTTGCTATGCTCTCTTGCGGCTGGATGAGTTACCACTGACTTAACTGTTTCTTTCCCCTGAAAAACTGACTTACCTGGTTATTTCACCTTACAGTAAAACTTTGACTGTTAATATCTCTGGACTCACTGGGTATTTTTTCCAAGTTTTAGCCTCTCAACAGAAGGGTATGATTAGTTTGAATCAAGCTGTAGCAATAACCCAGTTTCAGAAAAAAAGACTTATCATACCTGGTTCTTCCTCCAACCCTTCATATAACAAAAGCATCTTAACAGGCAGAAAATTAAAACAATACAAAACAGTTACCCAAGTGCAACAATTTTCAAAACATCTAACACTCCAGAAATAGACAGATTACCCATGATAGGATGAAGAAAACCAGAGCACAGATAAACAAAAAATTCCAACAAAACAGACAATGGAGACTGTTTGCTAATCAAATACACAGCAAGGGAATGGAGCCAGTAATGAGCGCAACAGGAAGAAACACATTTCGTTCTTTGGTGATATAATCATGATATAAGACAACAGAATAATCAGGAGAGTAACAGAGATATATGGAACAGTATGAGTACCATTAGATCGTTTATGGAAATCAAGAAAAATATGAAGGAACTACAAAGTACAATAGAAAATTTAAAACTGAAAACATTACCAAATCAACAATATTCAAATACAAACAAACCAGACTACAAACTAAGACCAACAAACAAATAATATGCATGGTAATTTCAGATGAAGAAAGAAAGTCAAGTTCAGAGAGAATAAAGAAGTACTGGGGCAACAGGAAAATAAAAACCCCTTTTTATGAAATTAACATAAGTGGTCTCATGAGAGACATAACTGTTAATAATTGAGAAAATAAATACAAATAATGAAATTAAGAATGATTCTACTTAAGTAATTACTGAACATTAGCATATAAATGTTCACTTTTTCAGAAGCACTTTCCTGCCTGTATGAGTAAACATGTAGATGAGAATCAAATAACTCCAATGACATGTGTATTATCTGACATGGTAGGAATGTGCTCTCTACAATTCCAAATTTAATTATTTCTTGCGCACTACTCTACACTACAATGGAAGGTGTATTATAACCCATCTTGATAGTGGGAAAAATGCAAGTGGAGGAACATGTTGATGGGTCTCCTCCAAGACTTATAGTGTAACAATAAAAATTGGAGTACTAATTTAGATGCATTGGTCAAAACAATGTAAAAAAATGTTGAAGCCATATAAGTCTTCAGCAGTAGAGATTTCATATTGATACTTCTTAGTCATATGTATACCAATTTAGATGGCAGCTTTCATATTATAGATTTGAAATTATTTATAATTTAACACTTCCATATTTTTATAATTTGACTGAAAACACCAGTGATAATGTCCTCATTTGTTTCTTCTGGAAACTAAAGGCTGATAAGATCTCATGAGATATACTAGATACACAAAATTTCTGCACATTAAACTATTGAGAAACATATCTGTGTTCTTCCTTAACAACTCTTTCAATAAATCCTCCTCTAACCCGTACCAGAACTCTTTGGACAGTACATTTGTTCAGGGAAATAATTAGATCTCCAGTGGTGTAAAGTTATTACTAATGATAATGAACTCTTCAGTTGAAAGAATTCATCTGTTATTAAAGACTGCATACTGAAAGATTCATACAACAATTGAAATGCTTCTTTACAGTGGCTCTCAGATCATAATTTGTCAGATCATAATTTGTAACCTGAGATTGAGGGGTTCATTATGGACATTTAGGACTGATGGCCAGGGAACTATAAGAAGTGTCTCACAAACAAAGGAGACACTGACGTGCAGGGAATGTGAGTCACCAGGAGAATCAGCTGAACATATGATTGCTGGTTCCTCTGCAGTTTTAGAAATCAACAGACATAATCAGTCTGCAAAATTAATACATGACAAACTACATACTAAACATGGATTACTGTGAAAGGACACACCACTATATTACAAACATATTTCTATTTCTATATTGGAATCCAAAGAATTCCTGTTACACTGGATTCAACCTTGATTGACTGATAAGATCATTGACTGCAACAGATCACATATAGACTGGCAAAATCAATAAGACTTGTATAGCTATTAAGAAGAATACAGATGTCTGAAAAGTGAGATTGACAGGGAGTTTAACATGGCAGGGTGAGAATGGCTGTACAAGAAATGCACAGATGTAGAAGCATGCATAACTAGGGCAGATGGGGAACCTTTGAAGAGGCAGCTGTATGGTGGCTAACTAATGCTGGGTGGAGAAAGGAAGACTAAAAGGTAAACGTAATATATGGAATGGATACAAAAAGGAAATGATCTTGAAGGAAATATTACAGAAAGGGAAGAGAAGTAGATGAAGATGAGCTAGGAAAGACAGTTCTGCAAGAAGAATTTGACAAAGCAGAAAGCACTAAGTTGAAAGAATGCTTCTGGAGTTGACATTTCCTCAGAACTGCTGAAATCCTGGAGAAAGCCAGAAGCCAGCCATGACAAAATTATGCCACATGGTGAGCAAGACATATGAGACAGACAAAATACCCTTGGCTTTAGCTGCATAGATAGAGAAATACTACCCATTAATGATCTAAATATTTGTGCCAAGACTGGGACATGAACCCAAATTACCTACTTATCACGAGTGGTCCCCTGAATCACTTCAACTATCTGTGCATGCTTTCTGCACCAACCCAAACTTCCATATATATCTCAGTGTCTACATCCTTACATCAAAGTCCACTACATTCATACCCTAATGCTTGTATCATTACTGGGATTTCCTCAACAGGGAAAATGATAATATGAGGAACCAAGACCAATGTTGTTATGGGGGGTGGGGGCAAAAATTGAGGAGGTACAACAAGGGCTGAATAAAGTAAGTAGGTTCAAATTGCAGTAGTGTGCAGTAGCTATTTGTTGATGAAGAGGTTTGTACAGGATACAGTTGTATGGAGAGATGCATCAAATCAGTCTTATTACAAAATTTGCCAGAAAATTATGTACATGCATTGGTTCACCTTCTCAGTAATCTACTGAGAGATTTTAGAAATTGTAGTTAAGGTGCTGACAACAAAAAAAGTAGGCCAGTATAATTTAGAAGTACAGGCAATATTTTAGACACCTCATACTACACAAATTTGTTGAAAACACATTCAAAAAGAGAGAAAAGGGACAAATAAAAAAATGAAAACAACTACCATAAATCTAGAGAGCACTGCAATAAAGACAAATAAATTAAATTTTATGAAACAATAGCCACATTCACAACCCATATAGTACTGAAACACAGAATGTTCGGGATGTATAAGACCAGACTGCATAAGAAATGGCAGAATCCAGGAAGAACTGAACATTTTAAGCCAGAATAATATGAGCAAAGACTAGAAACAATGATAACACTGGCTCAAAGACTATTTGTGTGCCAACTAAACAAACAGAACAGTGTGACTGGGGAAAAAAAGACTGGCTGATAGAACAGGTACCTAATCCATCATGAGATTGGAAGTAAGTAATTTAAGTCTCAAAAGACACTACTTAAGCAGCACTACATTGTGCTTTAAAAGTAACAGTGGGGCCATGACAATACAAGCTTTAGCAATTTCCATTATTAGTAAAATAACACATCAGTAGCACTTGTAGCACTTCTGAATCATCTGTTGTCTAACTAGACAGTAGCTGGTAGTCTGGCCTCAGCTGCCAGCTCTGTGTGTGTGTGTGTGTGTGTGTGTGTGTGTGTGTGTGTGTGTGTGCATCTGTTATCTCCTTTTGATGAAGGCCTTGTTGGCTGAAAGCTTATTTTGTGACAGTCTTCCTGTTGTGCCTATCTGCAACTCAGCATCTTCACTATATAGTGAGTAGCAACTATCCTTTCTATAATATTGTAGACAGTAGCATTTATACTTTTTAGTGTATGATATAGTAACCTGGAACCACCAACATGCTATGATTACACTTCAGGCCGATACACAAGAAGGGGGAAAAAAAGAAAAAATAAATTAGTACACTTGGAAAGAAAATGCTGATTTTGATGCAATGATCATATATGCTACCTGCAGTATTGCATATGTACTGATAATGGTTTCATCGTTGTCCACCAATAGACAGCTTAGTGGCATAGCTATCAGAATCAGTGTCTACCCTGTGATGGGGAATGCTCACAGCCAGAAGGCTCAGTGTGGTGCAGACATGTGAGGCAAATTGGCAACCATGCCACAGAGATGCACTCGTGCTTCCTATAGCTAACTGAAAATGGTCAAATTGTGAGAGGATGATCCTCTCAGAGAACTGCCACACTAGTTGTGCGTGCTGCATCTTTTGTGCAATGATGACCAGTGGTCATCTGAACATTATAACACCCGTAAATGTGGTTCTGGATATCCACACAGCACAGACACATGCCAGGACAGTCACATTGTAAGGACAGCAGTGGCAGATCATACAGCTACCACAACACAGACAAACGCCCTGTGAACTCATATGTGTCAACACAAACTGTTGTAAACTGTTCATTAGCAGTGGGACTATGGGTACACACAACTCTAGCCCATCTTCCACTCACACCACAGCATTGATGTCCATGGCTCAACTGCTGCCATCAGAGGATCACTTGAATGATGAAATGGCATGCTGTGGTCTTCTGTGATGAAAGAATATTCTGCCTGCAAGTAAATGATGATAGTTTGCATGTACAACACAGATCTGGTGAGCACTGTCTCATAGAGTACATTCATCCAAGGCGCACTGGCCCATTCCAGACCTTACAGCCTTGAGTGTGATAAGCTACAATTCTTGTTCACCTTTGGTGTTTCTGGAGGGGATTCTAATGAGTGCTCGGTATGTGCAAAATGTTATTAGACCCACTCTTTTGCTGTTC
The DNA here is from genome assembly GCF_023864275.1 of Schistocerca cancellata. Taxonomy (NCBI): domain Eukaryota; kingdom Metazoa; phylum Arthropoda; class Insecta; order Orthoptera; family Acrididae; genus Schistocerca; species Schistocerca cancellata. The sequence continues at coordinate 398,074,246 of NC_064627.1, forward strand.
TTGCAAATGTTGATGTGTTGTTCCAACAGGATAATGCTTGGCCACATACTCTATTTGAAACTCAGCATGCTCGGAAAAATGTGTAGCAACTTCCTTGGCCAGCACGATCTCTGGACTTGTCTCCAATCAAGCATGTGTGGGATGTGATGGGACGAGACATGATCTATACAACTCATCAACCAAGAACACTTACAGAACTACATGAACAGGTCAGGCGGGTGTGGAAAATGGATCACAGGACACTATTCACCAACTGTACGATCTATTTGATGCCAGGGTCAGTGCCTGAATTGCTTCCCATGCAGGCTACAACAAGCACTAATCTGGGTATTTCAGCATATGTCGATACTTGGTACCTCAGAGCCACTTGTGTCACTGATCTGTAAATGTAAGCATTTCATGTACTCTATATGCAATGCTGCAACAATAAATATTGAGAGAATTGGAATTGTCCACAGGAACGTACTAATATTTTTTCTGGGAATGTGTAATATGTGCCTGAATATTTCAAAACACTTATCCGCTTGTGCTTCCTGTAGATTTATTACTCAGAGAATAGTTTTCATTATACATATTTCAATAGTGTACTTGGTTTTACTGGAAACCATGTTAACTAAAAGAAATTGAGAACTGAAATTATAACTATACATGGTAAAGCTAATTTGGACTGAACTAATATGTGGTTTTGAAAATACTGACACTATGAATTATATGACCAGCATACATACTTTACAGCAACATGTTTCAACTTTCCTGAAACTCAGTAACTTAACAGTAAATCCATACAAATACTACAAACGTGAAAGTGTGTTTGTCTGCTACTTCTTCACAACTAAACAACTGAACCGACTTTGCTGAAATTAGGAAAGAAAATTGCTTGAATGCTAAATTAGACCATTGGCTACATTAGAAAGTGTGAAGCACATGATATTTATTGATTTGAAGAAAACTACATGAACTAGGAAAAGGTATTTACTCCTTGACTTTTGATCTTTGTCTTATTTGTGAAAATGATTTATTGGTTGATTTGTTCTATGTAACATTATTCAACATACTGGATAAAATGCTTAGTCATACTATCCTCAATGTGTTTAATCCACACTTCCATACTAATATTACTAAATGCAAAAGGAACTCTGACTGTTATATTTTCATGACTAAACTGCTGAACCAATTTCAACAAACTTTGATATGGAGATAGCTTGAAATCGGAGGAAGAACATGGACTACTTTAGAAGGAAAAACAAGGAAATTGTCCCCAAAGAGGGTGAACTATGGAATGGAATAACTTTTAAAATCAGTGAAAATAACACAGGTTCAAAAATTATTAAATTTGTTGCATAATGTACATGCTGTATAATGAGTATCTACTCCAAAAGCACAATGCTTAGATGAAAGCTCCTTGTCGTTCCCCCCTGCCAGCACCACTCGCCAGTGGCAATACATGTACAGGCCGATACATGAGAGCAGCTGACGTTATTGCAAGCAGAACAGCTTACTTACTCAGCATCCATCATCACAATAAAAAATCAGTGGATAACAGATACTTTGTATTAAAATTCATACACACCCAAAAGTTCTAGTGCAGAGTTAGCCGTTGTACTTACTAAATTCTAGCTTCTACCACAAAAATTTTGTTGCTCTAATTCTTCTGGACCAAATGACAACCTTTACTGATTAATGAAACCACTAATTAATAATCTGTATAATTTATCATAATTTTTAACATGGCAACTGTACTTGTAAATGGGTTATACTCAATGTACATATACAAAATGGTCCTACAATCTTTTGCACATTACTAACTCGTCACATATTTTGTAAACCCTATTACTGTTTTAATATGTAGCCCATCTAAATTAGAAAACTCTAACCTAGCTGTTTTTCAAACCATTATATAGCTTCCAAAATACTAAAATGTTCATATGCCAGTCTTTGTAACCCCTTCCCAAAATCTTTAGTCTGTGCTTATAAATCTTACTGGAAACATCATGCAGCAATTTTGCATAGTAAAGTGTGCTCCTAGCTTACATTATGGAAATATCTATGTAATAAGTTAGCATAAAATCCAATCAAAATGTACATGTCTGTCACCAGTGTATCCATGTGACTTAATACACTAGATTCAACTAATGATGGGTATTAACTTTAATGAATTTTTCCTTTAAGCAAAAGTGTCAATAATATGGACTATGGCTGTGTATTCTGCAATGGAAACAAAAGAAACTATATCTGATTTGGATAAACAGGAAGAAAGTGGAAGGCATGGTACAACAGAAGATGCAAAGAGTGCCAACTCACAAACTTGCTAGACGAGCAAACAGATATAGTTGGGAAAGAACTGTTAAAAGACTAGAGTACGATTTAAATGGAGTTCAAAAGTTTGGATTCAAAATATTGAAAAAAATGTGGAGTGAAATCAAAGACAAAGTGAAGACAGATATAATAACAGGAAAGGAGTGGTTGCACTGTTATACACAGCTATTAGTAAAGAAAAATGAGCCCTTCTGTACCAACACTGTGAATGTTGGTTAATACAATGCAGTCACAATGACAGACCTGAAAAGCAGTTTAATAAATCTATAACTTACAAAATAAGCCAGTAGCAAGAATTTTCAGTATATAAAAGACAGTGGATGAAAAAGATATGTTCACATTACTAGGGCATATCCATTTTAACTGCTGCTCATACAATCTATTCATATATTATTAAAAGGAAACTCCAACCAACAGCAGAAGTTTTTTTTTATGAGAGGAGCGATGCTGATTTCATGAGCAGGGTTTTAAGCAGATGCAACATTTGTTTTGAAACAACTTATAGGAAAGAGAAGATATTTCACCAAGTCACTGTTTCTGTTCCTCCTAGACTATGACAAGGACTAAAATAAGGTTGTTGTTGTTGTTGTGGTCTTCAGTCCTGAGACTGGTTTGATGCAGCTCTCCATGCTACTCTATCCTGTGCAAACTTCTTCATCTCCCAGTACCTACTGCAGCCTACATCCTTCTGAATCTGCTTAGTGTATTCATCTCTTGGTCTCCCTATACAGTTCTTACCCTCCACACTGCCCTACAATGCTAAATTTGTGATCCCTTGATGCCTCAGGACATGTCCTACCAACCGATCCCTTCTTCTAGTCAAGTTGTGCCACAAACTTCTCTTCTCCCCAATCCTATTCAATACTTCCTCATTAGTTACGTGATCTACCCATCTAATCTTCAACATTCTTCTGTAGCACCACATTTTGAAAGCTTCTATTCTCTTCTTGTCTAAACTATTTATTGACCATGTTTCACTTCCATACATGGCTACACTCCATACAAATACTTTCAGAAACGACTTCCTGACACTTAAATCTATATTCGATGTTAACAAATTTCTCTTCTTCAGAAACGCTTTCCTTGTCATTTCCAGTCTACATTATATATCCTCTCTACTTCTACCATCATCAGTTATTGTGCTCCCCAAATAGCAGAACTCATTTACTACTTTAAGCGTCTCATTTCCTAATCTAATTCCTGCAGCATCACCCGATTTAATTCGACTATATTCCATTATTCTCATTTTGCTTTTGTTGATGTTCATCTTATATGCCCCTTTCAAGACACTGTCCATCCATTCTGTTCAGTTGCTCTTCCAGGTCCTTTGCTATCTCTGACAGAATTACAATGTCATCGGCGAACCTCAAAGTTTTTATTTCTTCTCCATGGATTTTAATTCCAACTCCAAATTTTTCTTTTGTTTCCTTTACTGCTTGCTCAATACACAGATTTAATAACATTGGGGATAGGCTACAACCCTGTCTCACTCCCTTCCCAACCAATGCTTCCCTTTCGTGCCCCTTGACTCTCATAATTGCCATCTGGTTTCTGTACAAATTGTAAATAGCCTTTCGCTCCCTGTATTTTACCCCTGCCACCTTTAGAATTTGAAAGAGAGTATTCCAGTCAACATTGTCAAAAGCTTTCTCTAAGTCTACAAATGCTAGAAACATAGGTTTGCCTTTACTTAATCTTTCTTCTAAGATAAGTTGTAGGGTCAGTATTGCCTCACATGTTCCAACATTTCTACGAAATCCTAACTCATCTTTCCCGAGGTCACCTTCTATCAGTTTTTCCATTCGTCTGTAAACAATTCACGTTAGTATTTTGCAGCTGTGACTTATTAAACTGATAGTTCAGTAATTTTCACATCTGTCAACACCTGCTGGGATTGGGATTATTATATTCTTCTTGAAGTCTGAGGGCATTTCGCCTGTCTCATACATCTTGCTCACCAGATGGTAGAGTTTTGTCAGGGCTGGTTGTCCATAGGTTATCAGTAGTTCTAATGGAATGTTGTCTACCCCCGGGGCCTTGTTTCGACTCAGGTCTTTCAGTGCTCTGTCAAACTCTTCACCCAGTATCGTATCTCCTATTTCATCCTCATCCACATCCTCTTCCATTTCCATAATATTGTCCTCAAGTACATCACCCTTGTATAGACCCTCTATATACTCCTTCCACCTTTCTGCTTTCCCTTCTTTGCTTAGAACTGGGTTTCCATCAAAGCTCTTGATATTCATGCAAGTGGTTCTCCTTTCTCCAAAGGTCTCTTTAATTTTCCTGTAGGCAGTATCTATTTTAGCCCTAGTGAGATAAGCCTCTACATCCTTACATTTGTCCTCTAGCCATCCCTGCTTAGCCATTTTGCACTTCCTGTCGATATCATTTTTGAGACATCTGTATTCCTTTTTGCCTGCTTCAGTTACTGCATTTTTATATTTTCTCCTTTCATCAATTAAAATCAATATTTCTCCTGTTACCCAAGGGTTTCTAGCAGCCCTCGTCTTTTTACCTATTTGATCCTCTGCTGCCTTCACTATTTCATCCCTCAAAGCTACCCATTCTTCTTCTACTGTATTTCTTTCCCCCATTTCTGTCAATTGTTCCCTTATGCTCTCCTCGAAACTCTGTACAACCTCTGGTTCTTTCAGTTTATTCAGGTACTATCTCCTTAAATTCCCACCTTTTTGCAGTTTCTTCAGTTTTAATCTACAGTTCATAACCAATAGGTTGTGTTCAGAGTCCACATCTGCCCCTGGAAATGTCTTCCAATTTAAAACCTGGTTCCTAAATCTCTGTCTTACCATTATATAATCTATCTGATACCTTTTAGTATCTACAGGATTCTTCGATGTATACAACCTTCTTTCATAATTCTTAAACCAAGTGCTAGCTATGATTAAGTTATGCTTTGCACAAAATTCTACCTCTCTTTCATTTCTTAGCCCCAATCCATATTCACCTACTATGTTTCCTTCGCTCCCTTTTCCTACTCTTGAATTCCAGTCACCCATGACTATTAAATTTGCGTCTCCCTTCAGTACCTGAATAATTTCTTTTATCTCATCAAGCATTTCATCAATTTCTTTGTCATCTGCAGAGCTAGTTGGCATATAAACTTATACTACTGTAATAGGCGTGGGCTTCGTGTCTATCTTGGCCACAATAATGCGTTCACTATGCTGTTTGTGGTAGCTTACCCGCACTCCTATTTTTTTTTTTTATTTTTATTTTTTTTTTATTCATTATTAAACCTACTCCTGCAGTACCCCTATTTGATTTTGTATTTATAACCCTGTATTCACCTGACCGTCTTGTTCCTCCTGCCACCGAACTTCACTAATTCCCACTATATCTGACTTTAACCTATCCATTTCCCTTTTTAAATTTTCTAACCTACCTGCTCGATTAAGGGATCTGACATTCCACGCTCCGATCCGTAAAATGCCAGTTTTCTTTCTCCTGATAACGTCCTCTTGAGTAGTCCCCGCCCGGAGATCCGAATGGGGGACTATTTTACCTCCGGAATATTTTACCCAAGAGGACGCCATCATCATTTAACCATACAGTAAAGCTGCATGCCCTTGGGAAAAATTACGGCTGTAGTTTCCCCTTGCTTTCAGCTGTTCGCAGTACCAGAACAGCAAGGCCATTTTGGTTAGTGTTACAAGGCCAGATCAGTCAATCATCCAGACTGTTGCCCCTGCAATTACTGAAAAGGCTGCTGCCCCTCTTCAGGAACCACACGTTTGTCTGGCCTCTCAACAGATACCCCTTCGTTGTGGTTGCACCTACGGTACGGCTATCTGTATCGTTGAGGCACACAAGCCTCCCCACCAACGGCAAGGTCTATGAAATTATACCACATACTTTGCCTACAATGTACCTCTAAATTTAATGAGAATGTAATTCTAAAAATCATATGAAACTGGACCTCAAAAGGAACAAATTTATTAACATTATTTTATTTGTATACAACCAAATTCTTTCAGCAGGCAATGAGAGGGCTTTGCAAGAAAATGAGTTTAAATTGTACAATGTTGTACAAACTTTTGAAATGCTTGTATCTGTAAATAAAACAAAAATGATATAAATTGAAGAGAAACATATAACAAGAGCAAAACTAGTAATAAACAACAAAATGATTGAATAGGTAAATTCTTTTAACTACCTTGGGACAAAGATGTGAATATACAAAACTAACTCAAATGTGGTTAAAAGTGTACAGAAATATAATGATATAAAAGGCACTATAATGAGATACCTTGGTAGAACTATGAGGAAAGACATAACACTAAGACTACACAACATGATTGCAAAGCCTGCTCGTATATATGGCCGTGATAACTGGATCCTAAGAAAAGTAAAGGAATGAAATATTGAAGCAGGTGACATGAGGTTCTTGTACTGATGGTAAGAGACAGAGTGTGGAATGAAGATACAAGACAACAACAATATGAAAAAAGAAAAAAAAAGAATAAGAAAGAAAGAAAGTTAAATTTGTTTGGTTTTAGAACGGACTAACAACCATTTCCACTGCCTTAAATGAAAGAATAAGAAGAAAAAGAGATTAGGTATTGTGTCAACATAGATGCTCATTTGTGTAACTGATTAAAAGAGACAGTGTTTCCATTGCTTACATAAACTGAAGCCATCACTGTAAGGTGTTTATTATGTCAGTATAAAATTGTGACAGTGAGCTGTGAATATTCTGTCACTTCAATACAGATGACTATTAAGGTGAAGGTGCTTGTCCGTGTAAACCAATTTTATGTGAGAGATGGTGCTGGTCATCATACCATCTATAGCGACAACAGATGTGGGAAAAGCTAAATTAACTAAAAAATTGTGTTTATTATTTCTCATTATACCAGTTTTATGGAAATCCTATAAACTTCCTTCAATGAGACACTGAGTGCAGAATAAGAGTTTACAGGTAGTTACCCTGACATGTGATGTCTTTCCAGGTGAGATACAGACCCACTCTGGTACAGTCAGTATGAATTTATTCATTTAAAGTCAGTTATATGTGGCAGAACATATGAACTTGTTGACAGTAGTGTTGATGTTAAAGTAGACTGGAAATACAGGAATGGTGTCGCAAAAAGCAGTGAGAAGGAACTGTGTATAAATAAAGATTTCAAGTGGCATCATAATGGCAACATGTATGTAGACATTGAATAGAACAGTGCACTTATATTAATGAAAGAGACAGAACTAACTAAGACACGGTGCAAATGAAAAATAAATGGATGCCACCATACTGGGTGAACCTTCACCAACCAATGACAGGTCAAGGGGAGCAGCAGCATTGCCATTGGAGAAAATTAAGGTAAAGTGTTTCTGTTAGTAAGTGTTGGTCACCATTTTGTCAAAATAAGTGACGGAATATGGCAGACAGTGTGCTTCATGTTGTCAGACAGAAGGTAGAAATTAGTGGAGAAAGAGTACTGGTTAAAAGTGAATCTTATGAAGACAGTATGTTTGTCAATAAGGTACAAGAAATAAAATTTGGAGAAGAACACGAGGTAGTAATTAAATGTAAGCCTTGTAAGGATAGTTGGTTTAGATGGAGTTAGATACGCCAAATATGACGAAGTAATGAAGAAATATCTAGGGTGTCTCCTGCAGAACTTTTAAATGTTAATAACAGTGAAAGCAACATAACAACAACAAAAGAATTTCATATGGATAGGTTCTTGGGAACGTTCACTGAAGTAACTAAAAGCGTCAAAAGTGACATTGTTGATTTAAGAGTAGAAATGAATAAAAATGGTAGTGAAATTAAATAAGAATTGTAAAATTTGAACTAAAAAGTAGACTCTGAGCAAATTAGTTTGGAAAATAAGTTAGAAAAGGTGACTAAAGAAATGGATGTAAAAATGAACACTGTTAGCAAAGAACATGACACTAAAAGAGATCAGATAGTAAAGTATTGTGAAAAGAGGGTGGAAGCAGTTGTTAGTTGCTTTTGGAACAACTCCGAATGGTTAAGAAAGTTTGTGGTGAAAATAATGCTGAGTTAGAATTACAGCTGGAGAAATGCAAAGTAGCTCTGAATATCAAACTAAAATAAGTTGGAAATGATGTAGAAAACAGATATTTGTCAATTACTGAAGAAAAAATTGCAGAGGTAAAAGGAACTGTAGAACTATATGAAGTTGTATATGCATCTAAATTTAGCGAAATCTCTCCAGCTGCTGTATCTGTAAAGATAGCAGCTTCAATGACAGTACTTCTCATTGTTTTAATCTGTGAAAGGATAGGACTGCAAAGTTTCAGATGATTCAGTTTTCTTAGTGGTATTCTATTCACAAGTCAATTAACCATAAATACAGCAATCCTATTTCCTATGAAACTGACTGCTAAAAAAAATTAACCAGCACACCGTTGTCTATATATAAGGAAAAAGAATATATATAAGCACTCCGTCTTCAGGCCACGAGTGGCCTACCGGGACCATCCGACCGCCGTGTCATCCTCGGTGGAGGATGCGGATAGGAGGGGTGTGGGGTCAGCACACCGCTCTCCCTTGACCGAAGCCGCTACTATTCAGTCGAGTAGCTCCTCAGTTGCCATCACGAGGCTGAGTGCACCCCGAAAAATGGCAACAGCGCATGCTGGCCTGGATGGTCACCTGTCCAAGTGCCAACCATGCCCGACAGCGCTTAACTTCGGTGATCTCACGGGAACCGGTGTATCCACTGCGGCAAGGCCGTTGCCAAAAAGAATATATATACAAGTAAAAATTTATCTAATAGTTTACGTGCCCTGGTATCTAAGTTAACACTGACTGTGAGAAAGAAAATAAAATCCCACATTTTCCCAGCACAACATTTTCTTTCTTGCTGTTGGTTTTAACAGAAAATCTTTACATTCTTGTTTAAAAAATGTATATAGTCTACGTCTATCTGAATGTTAGTAGACTATCGTGTAACAATTTGAAGTAAAGTGATTAAGAACTTTTTGAGATTTTATATATACTTCTATATTACATATATTTAAAAAGTATACAGCTGATGCCTGTCCAAATGTTTATTAGAGCATCATGTAAAAACTTGAAATGAATTGATCAAGAACTTTTCATTATTTCTGCTAACAACATTTGCCATTCGCATATTACATGTATATTTATTTACCATATATATTTAAAATATGTAGACTAAGTAAGTCCAAACATTTATTAGAGTATCATGTAAAAATATAAAGTAAAGCAGTCAACAATTTTTTGAACTTATTGCTAACATTTCCCCTTTACTTACTACATGTACAGTACATTTAAATACCACATACATGAAATAAATATGTAATGTATGCCCATCCAAACATACATTACAGTATCATGTAGGCATTTGGATTAAATCGGTCAATAAATTTTTGAGATTTTTTGCTAACCAACATCTCCTTTTTATATATTACACATATATTTACATTAAAAAAAAATATACAGCCTATGTCTGGTCGAATTTTTATTACAGTATTGAGTAAAAATTACAAATATATTGTTCAAGAACATTTCAAGACTTTTGCTAACTATGTTTCTCTTTTACATATTTCATATCTATGTATGTATCATACCCATATTTAAAAAGTATCTAGCCTACGCCTGGCCAAAAGTTAATTGGAGTAGAGAGCAAAAATTGGAAACAAATTGATCAAGAATTTTTTGAGATGTTTACTAACAACATTTTCCTTCCATGTATTACATATATATTTATGTAGCACATACTTTAAAAATATTTACCTGTGTCTACCTGAATATTCATGTAAAAATATGAAATAGATCTGTCATGAAATTTATGAGCTTTTTGCTAAGAATGTTTCCCCTTTATGTATTATAGACACTAGTATGTGCCACATATATTAGAGAAACATGTAGCCTATGCCAGTCCAAAAATACGTTAGAATATGATGCAAAAATCTGAACTAAATTGATCAAGAAGTTTTTGAGGCTTTTCATAACAATGTTTCCTCTTTATATACATTTTTATACCTTACATATTGAGAAAAAAAAAATCAGTACAGAACATCTCAAGATTTTTGCTAACAACATTTACCCTTGATGTGTTTGGTATATATTTATACAACATACACATTTTAAGAAATATGTAGCCTATATATTTCTGACAGTTTATTATTTAGACTATCGTGAAAAATTTGATGTAAACTGGTCAAGTATTTTTTGACATTTTTGATAACAACATTAATCAATGACTTGTCTTATACAGTAAGTATAGATAGATGGATATATATTTATTTGTTATATATATTTAAAAATATATAGCCTGTGTTTGTCTCAATGTTTATTAGTACAGCAGTCAGGAATATTTTGAGTTTATTGCTAACTGCATTTCCCCTTTATGTAGTATATATTTATATACAATATATATTAAAAATATGTATATATGTCTGTCTGAACATTTATTAGAGGATCATATAAAAATTGGAAGTAAACCAATAAAGGACTTGTGGAGAATTCTCCTAACAATATTTCTTTGCTAACAAATTTTCCCATCTATAAAATGTACAGGTATATGTACATGAACATAGCATACATATTTAAAAATGTGTAGCCTATGTTCCCCCAAACATTTTTGAAAGTGCCCTCTAAAAATTTGAAGTAAATCAGTCAAGAGCTTTTCGAGCAATGCTGAAACTCAATACGGTGTTGGCCCACCCTTAGCCATGAAGAGATCTTCCACTCTCACAGGCAAACATTCAGTCACATGCCGGGAGGTTTTTTGGGGAATGGCAGTCCATTCTTCATGGAGTGTAGCACTAAGGAGAGGTATCAATGTCGGCTGGTGAGGCCTGGCCCGAAGTCGGCATTCCAAAACATCCCATAGGTGTTGTGTAGGATTCAGGTCAGGACTCTGTGCAGGCCAGTCCATTACAGGGATTTTATTGTCATGTAACCACTCTGCCACAGGCTGTGCATTATGAACAGGTGTTCAATCTTGTTGAAAGATGCAATCGCTGACTGCGAATTGCTCTTCAACAGTGGGAAGCAAGAAGGTGCTTAAAACATTCATGTCAAGCCCCCTTTATGAAAATCACGACCACACCATAACACCACCACCTCTGAATTTTATTGTTGGCACTACACACAGGTGATGATGTTCACTGGGCATTCACCATACCCACACCCTGCCACTGGATTGCACATTGTGTACCCTGATTCGTCACTCCACACAACATTTTTTCACTGTGCAATCATCCAATGTTTACACTCCTTACACCAAGTGAGGCATCATTTGGCATTTACCAGCGGGATGTGTGGCTTATGAGCAGCCGTTCAACCATGAAATCCAAGCTTCCTCACCTCCCGCCTAACTGTCATTGTACTTGCAGTGGATCCTGATGCAGTTTGGAATTCCCGTGTGACGGTCTGGATAGATGTCTGCCTATTACACATTACGTTTCTCTTCAACTGTCGGCGGTTTCTGTCAGTCAACAGATGAGGTTGGCTTGTACATTTTTGTGCTGTGCATGTCCCTTCACATTTCCACTTCACTATCACATTGGAAACAGTGGACCCAGGGATGTTTAGGAGTGTGGAAATCTTGGGTACAGATGTATGACACAAGTGACACCCAATCATCTGACCACGTTTGAAGTCCATGAGTTCCACGGAGCACCACATTTCTCTCTCTCACAATGTCTAATGACTACTGAGGTCGCTGATATGGAGTACCTGCCAGTAGGTGGCAGCCAAGACTGCATCCTCTGGCACAAATCAGAAAGTGCCTTTTATAACAGAATCCCAGTATGTTGATGCATTAGACAAGACTCTCATGTTTTTCAACTGTATTTTGTGTCCATTTTTCAGGCAATGCTCAGCTATGGCCAACTTGTCAAGCTTCCTTTGTTTAAGATGTCACTTGTGCACTGTAAATGCTCTGCAACTGTACTAACTGTCTGATGTATAGAGATTCTGACACATTTGCAAGAGGTACTAGTACTGTTATTGTCAATTGTAGGCTTAAACTAAATTATGTTCTTTAAAAATTGTTGAGAACAGTAGGCCTATTCTCATTCACAACAATATTACTCCAATTTCATTGTACAATTGTGTGGGAAATAGGGTAGTTTCAGAATTTTCAGACTCTTTACAAAACTATATTTTCTTAAGTTAGCAGTACGAGCATTTTGGATATGTAATTTAATTCTTAGCAAACCAGTGTTTGTGGTTCACAGTTCAGCCAAAGTATACATCATTCCTGAATTTCATTGGGCATCATTGGAAAATTAATTTTTGAGAATTTTCAGAAGCTGCCACTGTACTTTGCATAATCTATGAGCAATTTGTGCCAAATCAGCATTTGTGATTTAGTTACTACAGCAGATTTTCTAACTAACATATTGTGTTATATCTAGTTTTCCTTTAAAGAGGAGTAGCCCTATATGCTACCTGCATTTGTTGTATATTAACTGCATTAGCCAAAATGCAGCCCCACTGTGAATGCATTTCTCAAACATGGGACGGTTGGTTGACATACACAAGCAGCTAGAAATCATCCTGACTACATCAAATGATTGGCAGCTGCTACAAATCAGTGTGTTGGAAGAGTTCCAGAGAGTTGTGTACCTCTGATACCTATACCAGAGGTATCTCAAGTACTATCCCATGCCATTGATCCTGTTTCCTCCCCAGAATGTAAAGGATCTGTCATTACCTGTCCACTTGATTCCAAACGGTGTGTCAGTGGTGGGACTAGGCATCTTCCACAGGGTGGATGGGGACCAGAGAGATCTCAGGCTGTTGTACCAATCCACCTAACCCACAAGTTTGAGGTACTGCCTTTCACTGAAACTGAAACACAGGCAGTGGGACTCACTTAACCTGTTTTGTCTGGTGTCAGGAGGAGGCAAACACAAAAGAGTAGGGGTCTATTAATCGCTGGTAGTTCAAACATATGGCAAATAATGGAACCCCTTAGTGAAATGGCAGCCAGGACAAGAAAGGACACCAGGTGCACTCAGTGTATATAACTGGGGACCTCGTTGAACATGTTGACAGCCACTGAGGGAACAGGGTGCAGTCAGCTGCAGATTGTGGCACACGTCACAACCAATTATGCTTGTTGTGTGGGGTCCGAGATCATTTTTGCGCTATTCCAGTGACTGGCAGATAAGGTTGACAAGACCAGTCTTATGCTTGGAGCTTCAATGAAGCTCATAATTTGCAGCGTTGTCCCCAAAACTGATTGTGGTCCTTTGTTTCTGAGTCTAGTGGAAGGACTGAAGCAGAGACTTTTAAGGTTCTGTGACACACTAGGCTTCGACTTCCTGGACTTGAGCCAAAGTGTTGAGAACTGTGGGGTCCCCCTAAATAGGTCAGGTGTGCACTGCACATCAGAGACTGCTACTCACGTAGCTGACTGTGTGAGGGATACACACAAGGGATTTTTTTTTTATATAGATTAGGTGAGCCTCCATCCAATCTAGATAACAATAGATGTATGAAACACAGGAGGTATCAGTTTAAGATCAAAAGAAATGCCTCCCATAGCCAATAGTATTAAAATCCTAATGGTAAACTGCCAAAAATACACAACAAAGTGCCAGACTTTCAAGTGTTCATGAAAAAAAAATGAAGCTCACATAACACAAGGTAAAGAAAGCTGACTGAAACCTGAAATTGATAGCAGTGAGATTTTGGGGGAACATTTAAGTGTATACCAAAAGGACAGGAAATGGGAAATGGAGCTGGTGTATTTGTTGCAGGACACAATAAACCCTAATCCACTGAGATAGAAATTGAAGCTGTACTTGACACTGTTTGGGGAAGACTCAGTATCAGTGATGGGTATAAAATGAGGGTGTGATAAGACATCCTGTGAAACTTTAATAATGCCTTCTCTGAAAACCACCTCATAATGGAAATATATTTGATTTAATGGCAACAAATAGACCTGTCCTCTGTGAGGATGTCCACATTGAAACTGGTATTAATGACTATGACGAGATTCTGGCAACAATTACACTCCTGGAAATGGAAAAAAGAACACATTGACACCGGTGTGTCAGACCCACCATACTTGCTCCGGACACTGCGAGAGGGCTGTACAAGCAATGATCACACTCACGGCACAGCGGACACACCAGGAACCGCGGTGTTGGCCGTCGAATGGCGCTAGCTGCGCAGCATTTGTGCACCGCCACCGTCAGTGTCAGCCAGTTTGCCGTGGCATACGGAGCTCCATCGCAGTCTTTAACACTGGTAGCATGCCGCGACAGCGTGGACGTGAACCGTATGTGCAGTTGACGGACTTTGAGCGAGGGCGTATAGTGTGCATGCAGGAGGCCGGGTGGACGTACCGCCGAATTGCTCAACATGTGGGGCGTGAGGTCTCCACAGTACATCGATGTTGTCGCCAGTGGTCGGCGGAAGGTGCACGTGCCCGTCGACCTGGGACCGGACCGCAGCGACGCACGGATGCACGCCAAGACCGTAGGATCTTACACAGTGCCGTAGGGGACCGCACCGCCACTTCCCAGCAAATTAGGGACACTGTTGCTCCTGGGGTATCGGCGAGGACCATTCGCAACCGTCTCCATGAAGCTGGGCTACGGTCCCACACACCGTTAGGCCGTCTTCCGCTCACGCCCCAACATCATGCAGCCCGCCTCCAGTGGTGTCGCGACAGGCGTGAATGGAGGGATGAATGGAGACGTGTCGTCTTCAGCGATGAGAGTCACTTCTGCCTTGGCGCCAATGATGGTCGTATGCGTGTTTGGCGCCATGCAGGTGAGTGCCACAATCAGGACTGCATACGACCGAGGCACACAGGGCCAACACCCGGCATCATGGTGTGGGGAGCGATCTCCTACACTGGCCGTACACCACTGGTGATTGTCGAGGGGACACTGAATAGTGCACGGTACATCCAAACCGTCATCGAACCCATCGTTCTACCATTCCTAGACCGGCAAGGGAACTTGCTGTTCCAACAGGACAATGCACGTCCGCATGTATTCCGTGCCACCCAACGTGCTCTAGAAGGTGTAAGTCAACTACCCTGGCCAGCAAGATCTCCGGATCTGTCCCCCATTGAGCATGTTTGGGACTGGATGAAGCGTCGTCTCACGCGGTCTGCACGTCCAGCACGAACGCTGGTCCAACTGAGGCGCCAGGTGGAAATGGCATGGTAAGCCGTTCCACAGGACTACATCCAGCATCTCTACGATCGTCTCCATGGGAGAATAGCAGCCTGCATTGCTGCGAAAGGTGGATATACACTGTACTAGTGCCGACATTGTGCATGCTCTGTTGCCTGTGTCTATGTGCCTGTGGTTCTGTCAGTGTGATCATGTGATGTATCTGACCCCAGGAATGTGTCAATAAAGTTTCCCCTTCCTGGGACAATGAATTCACGGTGTTCTTATTTCAATTTCCAGGAGTGTATTACCAGAGTACAAAGGAAAACTAAACCAATCAGAAAGATATATATGTTTAGCAAACTAGATACAAAATCAGTAGTGCCATACCTCAATGCGAAACATGAAACTTTCACCACAGAGCAGGAGCATGTAAAGGAACTATGGCTCAAGTTTAAAAGAATAGTTGACAATGCACTGGATAGATATGTGCCCAGCAGAACAATTCATAATGGGTAGGAACCTCCACGGTATATAGCCACTGTAGAGAAACTTCCAAGGAAACAGAGATTACTGCATAATAGGTACAAACAAAGTGTAGGGCTATAAAGAGATGCTGAATGAAATGTGTTTGGCTATCAAGAGAGAAATGTGTGATGCCTTTAATGACTAACATAGCAGTATATTGTCAAATGACATTTCATTGATTTGAAGAATTCCTGTTCGTATATATGCTTTAGTGGCACCAGAGTTAGTGCACAGTCCCCAGTGAATGAGACGGGAACTGAAACTGAGGATAGCAAAGCAAAACTAATATGTTTAACTCCATTTTCAACCATTCCTTTATAAAGGGAAACCCAGGAGAACACCCCAATTTAAGCCTCATACCACTGAAAAGATGAAAGAAATAAGTATTACTGTCAGTGGTGTTAAGAAATAGCTGAAATCATTACAATTTAACAAAGATCCAGGACACAATGGAGTCCCTGTCAGATTCTATACTGAGTTCATGGCAGAGTTAGCCCCTCTCCTACTAATAATCTATCATAGAACCCTCAAACAAGAAACCATGCCTAGTTCTTGGAAAAGGTGCAGGTCACACGCATCTATAAGAAGGGTACTAGAAGTGATTCACAAAACTACCGTCCAATATTCTTGACATCAATTTGTTGTACAATCTTAGAACATATTCTGAGCTCAAACATAATGAGGTATTTTGAACAGAACGATCTCCTCAATGCCAACCAGATGGATTTCAAAAACATCGCACATGTGAAACTCAACTCGTACTTTTCTCACGTGACACACTGAAAACTTTGGGTCAAGGCAACCAGGTAGATGTAGTGTTTCTTGATTTCTGAAAAGTATTTGACTCAGTACTGCACCTAAGCTTATTGACAAAAGTATGATCATATGGGGTATCAAGTGAAATTTGAGACTGGACTCAGAACTATTTAGTAGGGAGGACACAGCAGTGTTGTCTCCGTCATCATCAGATGTAGACATAACTTTGAGCATTCCCCAGGGAAGTGTGTTGGGATCCTTGCCTTTCATGTTGTATATTAATGACCTTGCAGACAACATTAATAGTAAAATCAGGCTTTTTGCAGATGATGCAGTTATCTATAATGAAGTACTATCTGAGAGAAACTACATAAATATTCAGTCAGATCTTGATAAGATTTCAACGTGGTACAGGGATTGACAACTTGCTCTGATTTTTCACAAATATAAAATTTTGCACTTCACAAAACCAAAAGATGCAGTATCCAATGACTATAATATCAATGAGTCACTGTTGGAACTGGCCAACTCACACAAATATCTGGGTGTAATACTTCGTAAGGCTATGAAATGGAATGATCCCATGGGTTCAGTTGGGTGTAAAGCAGGTAATACACTTCAGTTTATTGCCAGAATATTGGGAAGTGCAATCAGTCTACACAGGAGATTTCTTAAAGATCAGTCGTGTGACTGGTTCTAGAATATTGCTCAAGTGTGTGAGATCGGTACCACGTAAGACTAACAGGGGATATTGAAGAAGGGCAGCATGAATGGTCATGGGCTTGTTTAATCCATGGGAGAGTATTACAGAGATACTGAAGGAACTCAACTGGCAGACTCACGAAGATGGACATAAACTATCCCAAGAAAGGCTTTAAATGATTACTCTAGGGATATACTACAACCCCCAATGTATTGCTCACATAAGGATAGTGAGGAGAAGTTTAGAATAATTACTGCACACACAGAGGCATTCAAACAATCATTCTTCCTGTGCTCCTTACATGAACCGAACAGGAAGAAACCCTAACAACTGGTACAATGGGATGTATCCTCTGTCATGCACCTTATGGTGCTTTGCAGAATGTAGATGTAGACATAGATTTGCAAGTACACAAGAAGGAAACAACATGAAGATCTAAATCTGAAATTAATGAAACAATGTTAGAATTCATATGACATTGTAAAGGCAAAACAGTATTATATAGTAAACAAGGGTTTATTGTTCAGAGGATAGACTCTGCATGAATCAAAGTGGAACTTGTACTTCCCTGAGCAACATTTGGATACACTGATTCATTACCTACATGACAGCTGTGGTTATTATAGAGCTAGAAGAACTGTGGCCAAAATTCAGGAAATTGTAATATTCAACAACTAACAGAGAAGAGTAAAGAAAAGATTGGCTATATGTAACAGATGGAAAAGTGTAAAGACCACAACAGTAACATCAAAAGGATTAATGAATTCAGTCTTTCCTAGTGCCCCAAAATAATTAATCACTATGAATTTGCTGGGACCATTGTAAACATACTTTTGTAGTTCTGGATACTTTTTCAAAATGTATAAAACTGTACCCTATCAAGACGGCCAACACTAGAACTATTGCATAAAAACTAGAAACTGATTAATTTCACAATTTGGGCCTACCAAAGTCACTTTTGTCAAACAATTGGAATCAATTTATTTCTGAAAGAATTATGCAATGTATAGGGATATCAATGAACCATGGACCTTGCCATTAGTAGGGTGGCTTGCATGCCTCAGCAATACACAAGACCAACTGTAATTACAACCATAGTGGAGGGGTGTCTGTTGAGAGGGCAGACAAAAATGTGAGGGCACAGCCTTTTCAGTAGGTTCAAGGGCAACAGTCTGCAGGACTGATCAATGTGACTTTGTAACATCAACCAAAATGACTTTCTTGTGCTGGTACTGCAAATGGCTGCAAGTGAGGGAAAATTACAGCAGTAATTTTTCCTGAGGGCATATGGCTCTATTGTATGGTTAAATGATGATGGCATCCTCTTGGGTACAATATTCCAAAGGTAAAATTAGTAACCCATTCAGATCTCCAGGTGGGGACTATTCAGGAGGATTTCATCATCAGAAGAAACAAAACATGCATTCTATGGATCGGAGCATGGAATGTTGGATACCTAAATTGGGCAGGTACTGAAATGGATAGCTTGAAGTTAGATATTGTGAAAATTAGTGAAGTTTGGTGGTAGGAGGAACTGGTCTCCTGGTCAGGTGAATACAGGGTTAAAAATACAAAATGAGATACGGGCATTGCAAGAGTGTATTTAATAATTAATAAAAACATAGGAATGATGGAAAGCTACTACGAACAGCACAGTGAATGCATTATTGTAGGTAATGTAGACACGAGGCCCATGCCTAACACACTAGTGCAAGTTTATATGCCAACTAGCTCTGCAGATGATGAAGAGATTGAATAAATGTATGGTGAAATAATAGAAATTAATGAGATGGTCACAGAAGATGAAAATTTAACTGTGATGAGGGACTGGAATTCAATACTAGGAAAAGATATAGATGAAAGAATAATAGGTGAATATGGACTGGGAGAAAGGAATGAAAGAGGAAGCCACCTAGCAGAAATCTGCATAGAGCATAATTTAATCATGGCTATCACTAGGTTTAAGAATCATAAAAGAAGGCTATGTATGTGGAAGAGGTCTGGAGACACTTTAAAGTTTCAGATTGATCATCTAACGATATGGCAGAGATTTAGGAGCCAGATTTTAAATTGCAAGACATTTTCAGGTGCAGATATGGACTTGAACCACAATTTATTGGTTATGAACTTTTAAACTGAAGATTGCTTTCCCCTTACAGAGGCATCCAGAAGCTTTAAACTGCGCATACCATCACCGAATGGAGTTAGCAGTTGGTGGATCTTTGTTAAATTTCGTCCTGAAGTGTCGTTGCACTGTTATGACTGACTGATGTGAGTGCATTTCAAGCACGACGTACGCTTTCTCGGCTCCTGTCGCCATTTTGTCTCACTGCACTCTCGAGCGCTCTGGTGGCAGAAACCTGAAGTGCGGCTTCAGCCGAACAAAACTTTATGAGTTTTTCTACGTATCTGTAGTGTGTCGTGACCATATGTCAATGAATGGAGCTACGGTGAATTTATGAAATCGCTTCAATCATTTCTAATAGCCCTGTATAGAAAGGGAAGTGGATGTCAATAAACATGAGATGGGAGACATGATACTCCAAAGAATTTGACAGAGCTCTGAAAGATCTAGGTCAAAACAAGGCCCCAGTGTAGATGATATTCTGCCAGAACTGCTGATAGCCATGGGAGAGCCAGCCATGACAAAACTCTTCCATCTGGTGTGCAAGATGTATGAGACAGCTGAAATATCCTCAGACTTCAAAAAGAATGTAGTAATTCTAATTCCAAAGAAAGCAGTTGCTGAAAGGTGTGAAAAAACCAAACCATGAATTTAATAACTCATGGTTGCAAAATATTAACATGAATTCTTTACAGAAGAATGGAATAATCATAGAAGCCCACCTTGGGAAATCAGTTTGGATTCCAGAGAAATGTAGGAAAAAGTGAGGCAACACTGACCCTATGAATTAGCTTAGAAGATAAGGAAATACAAACCTACATTTATAGCATATGCAGACTTGGAGACAGCTTTTGACCATGTTGATTGGAATACTCTCTTTGAAATTCTGAAGGTAGCAGGGGTAAAATATGGGGAGTGAAAGGCTATTTACAACATGAAACATAGATTATAAGCAATTAAGACAAAAAGAGAATAAAAGCTGTTGAAATGTGGTGCTATAGAAGAATGTTGAAGATTAGATGGGTTGATCACATAACTAATGAGGAGATACTGAATAGAATTGGAGAGACAAAAAATCTGGTGATCCACTAAACCACAAGAAAGTATCAGTTGATAGGACACATTCTGAGACATCAAGGGATCACTAATTTAGTACTTTAGGGAAGTGTGAGAGTTAAAATCACAGAGGGCGATGAAGAGATGGATATAGTAAGCAGATTCAAGAGGATGTAGGTTGCAGCAGTTATTCAGACATGAAGAGCCTCATACAGGATAGAGCAGCATGGAGTGCTGCATCAAACCAGTCTTCAGACTGAAGACCACAACAGCAACATAGGTATGTAGAAAATTAATGTCATAAAAATTTACACATATTTTCTCCAATCAAACAATCATGAAAGGCATCAATACATTATGCAGAACACATTACAATAAAACACACTGCTTGGGGCAGTCATATGTAAAATTTAGAAAATGTTATCAACAACCTGTGGAATATGTTTACTGGATTTGCTACTTATGAACTAAAGTCTGGGGAAGACCTACCAACACAACAAACTGAATTTCCCATCTTAAGTGAAATAGTTCAAGAAATGATGAAGAAACATGCTCTGGAAAGAAAAAACACGCATGAAAAACTGTACAACCAACCAGTTTCAACATAAGTGAGCCATTAAAAAAATGTTCACAGTAGGGTAAATGAAAAGATAATAAATGTGTGTACCATGACCCTTTAAAGGTAATCATAACTGCTCATACAATGTTTATGAACTATTTCATCCATGATCTAATGAAATATTTGGCTTAAAAAGAGAATTAATTTTGGACCAATACATCATGTTTGTAAACATTTGAAATTTTACCCACCCCTTCCTGAAGTTAGGTTTTTTTTTTTTTTTTTTTGGGAAACATCCACTTTGTTAATGAAACTGAAAACATTATGGAAAATGAATAAAGTGAATAGGTGAACACACTGTGTAGCAAGTAGTGCCTTCCCCATGGAGTGTTTCCATATTTTTCTTTCTGGCGCATTCCTTGCATTCCTTCACATATCGTTTCAGTAAAAGATTCTGTCCCTGAATCCAAGGTTCTGTTCTAGGTTTTATTCTATGTAGGGTTTTGTAGCACTTTATGGTTCAAATCTGTCCTGAAATGTTACTTTGATGGGGGTCAGCAGACTTAAGAAGAGTAGCTCATAATGGAAATAAGTATTGAATAACTTAACCTGCTTCACACACCCATGTACAACATCAAAACTCACATAATCACCAAAAGCATCTTAGTCAACCTCTATAGCAAATTTTGAATTTTCTTCATGTTTCCATACTATACCTTCTGCAGCCAGTTGTCAGTGCTAAGGAGCAATGTTTCTACCATCCATATATGCTGCACGAAGTAGTCATGATTACTAGATCCAGTGAAGTAAATTCACATTGGAAGCATTGGAATTATGCTGCTGATAAATATATTACACTGGTCAATCTTTCATGACAGTGGAAGTCAATGAATTGAGGTTTAAGTCAGCTTGCAGAAGATTCTGATTTTTGTGTAGCATATTTTTGTATGCAGAAAAAACATGTTCATATGATGAATGGTAGGAGAGAGAGTATGGAAGATTTTATTTTATTGTGTCATCTATGAGAAATAAGAAAACACAATCATTTTCTGCTATTTTAAATTTCAAATATATCTAAAATATTTATTTCAAAAATTATCATGTTGTGTATTGGTGAACATAAATGCCAGTAATTGAGATTTACTGTGTGCTAATAATTAGAATTTTGTTTACTGAGGCACACTGATAGAATATGTGAGTGTGGAGGCAGATGTCTAATGCTATTTCAGTAGAAATTTGATGAAAAATATTTAGTCTGTTCGAAATGAACAATAATGATATCTTTACAAATAACTACAAAATCTTTTTCAGCTTGATGACATCAAAAGTCAAAGAATGTACACTGAAGTGCCAAATAAACTGGTATAGGCATGCATATTCAAATACAGACATATGTAAAAGGAGAATACAGTGCTGCAGTAGGCAACACCTATATAAGACAAAAAGTGCCTGGCACAATTCTTAGATCACCTACTGCTGCTACAATGGCAGGTTGCGAAGATTTAAGTGAGTTTGAATGTGGTGTTACAATCAGCACATGAGCAATAGGACACAGCATCTCTGAAGTAGCGATGCACTGGGGATTTTCCCGTATGACCATGAGTGTATAATGAATATCAGAAATCTGGTAAAACATCGAATCTCCAACATTGCTGTGGTTCGATAAGATCCTGCAAGAATGGAACCAATGATGACTGAAGACAATCATTCAACATGATAGAAGTGCAACCCTTCTGCAAATTGCTGCAGTTTTCAATGCTGGGACACGGACAAGTGTCAGTGTGCAAACCATTCAACAAAACATCATCAATGTGAGCTTTCAGAGCTGAAGGTCCACTCATGTACCCCTGGTGACTGGAGGACACAAAGCTTTGCACCTCACCTGGGCCCATCAACATCAACATTGGACTGTTGATGACTGGAAACATGTTGCCTGGTCGGGCGATTCTCATTTCAAATTGTATTGAGTGGATGAACATGTACGGGTATGGAGACAATCTCATGAATCTGTGGGCCCTGCATGTCAGCAGGGGACTGTTCAAGCTGGTGGAGGCTCTGTAATGGTGTGGAGCGTGTACAGTTGGAGTGATATGGGACCCCCAATGCATCTAGATACAACTCTGATAAGTAACATGTACATATGCATCCTGTCTGATCACCTGCATCCATTCCTGTACATTGTGCATTCTGATAGACTTGGGCAATTCCAGCAGGACAAAATGACACCCCACGTGTCCAGAATTGCTACAGAGTGGCTCCAGGAACACTTTTCTAAATTTAAACACTTCTGCTGGTCACCAAACTACCCAGACATGAACATTATTGAGCATATCTGTGATGCTTTGCAACGTTCTGTTCAAAAGGAATCTCCACCCCCTCATACTCTTACAGATTTATGGACAGCCCTGCAGGATTCATGGCGTCAGATCCCTCCAGCACTACTTCAGACATTTGTCACGTCCATGCCACATCATGTTGCGGCACTTCTGCATGCTCGTGGGAGTCCTACACGATATTAGGTAGGTGTACCAGTTTCTTTGGCTCTTCAGTGCATAAGCTAGTATCATAGTAGCAGTTAAAATAATTTAAAGTTATTTGTTTGAACTGAAGGAAAATCAGAATCACTTTAGTATCATAAACAGCCAGTTGTAGATACATGTGCCATGTTATAACCATAAAAGAAACTGAAGTAAAATCAGTGGCCTACATAAAAATAGAGATGAATGTTTGTTGTTGCTCAGCCATTCAGGCAAGAGTTGAGAACAAGTGAACCGTTTAAAAATAGAATAAATGCTCATTTGGAACATAAAAGTGCTGGCACTGAATTACTATTATGTCTGTAATGTGGAAGAAAGATAAAGTTGTATGATTGGTTTTTGCTCCAGAGTGGCATGTAATGGTCATTGTTTTTTGCTGTAAAGTGGCATGTAATGCTCATTGTTAATTCCTTCCCAGCTCCCAGTCCAGCACTATACATCATTCTAGCCCACTAACACACCCACATGTCTCTCTCTCTTTTCCCCCCTCCTCTGCTTCTCTCTTTCTTTCTCTTCTGCTACTTCTCCCTCCCCCCTCCAATCTGACCTTCCAACTGCACATAGCTTGCTATAACCTGTTCCTCCATGGCCCTACATCATCCCATAAGCAGTACTTTATTTTCTCCATCCTTACCTTGCTAACCCCCCTCCTCTCTGTTCCAGCCTCCTCCTTACACCCACTGTCCAGATTCCTTCTCCCATTATGTGCAGTTTCTTCCAGTCTGGCCTCAGTGGCCAGAGGCAGTGGTCATGTGTGTGTCAGTTGTGCTTGTATGAATGTGTGTTTGTGTGTGTGTGTTGTTTACTTTAGAAGAAAGCCTTTTGTCTGAAAACTCATATGTTTAGAAGTCTTTTTCATGTGCCTGTCTGCAACTCAATATCTCCTCTATATGGTGGGTAGAAATCTATTTATTTATATAATTTATGATATGAATATAATAGAGGGAAACATTCCACGTGGGAAAAATATATTTAAAAAGAAAGATGATGAGACTTACCCAACAAAAGCGCTGGCAGGTCGATAGACACACAAATAAACACAAACATACACACAAAACTCTAGCTTTCGCAACCAACGGTTGCCTCGTCAGGAAAGAGGGAAGGAGAAGGAAAGACAAAAGGATTGGGTTTTAAGGGAGAGGGTAAGGAGTCATTCCAATCCCGGGAGCGGAAAGACTTACCTTAGGGGGAAAAAAGGACAGGTTTACACTCGCACACACACACACATATCCATCCACACATACACAGACACAAGCAGACATTTCAAATGTCTGCTTGTGTCTGTGTATGTGTGGATGGATATGTGTGTGTGTGTGCGAGTGTAAACCTGTCCTTTTTTCCCCCTAAGGTAAGTCTTTCCGCTCCCGGGATTGGAATGACTCCTTACCCTCTCCCTTAAAACCCAATCCTTTTGTCTTTCCTTCTCCTTCCCTCTTTCCTGACGAGGCAACCGTTGGTTGCGAAAGCTAGAGTTTTGTGTGTATGTTTGTGTTTATTTGTGTGTCTATCGACCTGCCAGCGCTTTTGTTGGGTAAGTCTCATCATCTTTCTTTTTAAATATATTTATATAATTTTATAAACCATTTGTAGGAAGACTATGCACTTCACATGAGATACACACAGTTTCAGAGTGAATGGTCATTTGCTTGCAGCTGAAGCGATTTGCAGTGCACTGTCTATATTTAACAGGGATTACAGATTTTACCCTCCAATTTGTAGGTTTCTCTAAAAAGTTTCAAGAGAAGCAGGACATTCCTATGCACACTCATTTTCATCATAAATAATTCCACCAAAGATTTCATTCCTCACACAAGTTACCAATTTTCTTGCCACTCCATCATGCTATAAGCCAATTGCAATACTTACTGTAACTAATGGCACTACATGGAGAACAAACATGATATGCCAAATGTGAGAGGATCAAGACTGTAAATTATGGTATGATCATGATAACCATTTTAATAAAAAGTCCTACTCATATCACATACATACCTGAGACCCCTGGAGCCACGCGGTCGCTCAGATTGGGTTGAGAAGGCACTGCTTGTCACACTCACAACACTCTCAATATCACTGTCACCAAAGTCACCCATTATATCTTTGTCTGGTGACCGATGCATTCTGGATGGTGGCATTGTACTTCGTGGTAAATCACTGTCACTAAGTCCAGTGTAATGATGATCCCATCCTAAAAAAATTAATGCATTTGTGACAAAAAAGGTAGTCAAACAAAACTAAAAGTACCTCTATTAATGAACCATTACAATAAAATGGGAAAACATGGAAGACAGATAGCTGCAATTCAAACTAGGAAACTCACTATCACCTACAAACCAATTATGATGCTTTATTCAAAAAATTTCATTTATTCATTTATTGAAATGAAATTATCATTTTAAAAATTATGTAAACTGAAATTGTTCGTTTGTCAACAAAATGACTAATTATTATTCATTCCATGAATATCTGCACATAGCTCCCCTGCAGTAGTGGGCACCAGATGTGATTGCCAACAAGTTGTACCATTCTCACTGTCAACCAAATGTGTTCTAAAACATTTCAATAAAAAATAAGTAAATGATCTGTCAAACATAAAATTAACTAGGTAATTAAAATCTATATCACCTCCAAAAGTGGAATTTATTTTTCAATATTTTTTTATTTGTTAAGTTCAAAATGGCTTTGAGCACTATGGGACTGAACATCTTAGGTCATCAGTCCCCTAGAACTTAGAACTACTTAAACCTAACTAACCTAAGGACATCACACAACACCCAGCCATCACGAGGCAGAGAAAATCCCTGACCCCGCCGGGAATCGAACCCGGGCGTGGGAAGCGAGAACGCTACCGCACGACCACGAGATGCGGGTATTTGTTAAGTCATATTATACTTGTAACCTGACAGTATCTCCCATGAGAAAGAAAACATTCTTGCTAACACATTTTAGAATCCTCAAACTGTTTCTAGAATGTAATTTTTGCTGTGGAATTTGTCTCCTGTAGTGATTTCGTGTTTATTTATTCTATGTCAGCAAAACATCATTCTTTCATTATTATTTTCAACTTCAGAAAAAGAAGTAATCACAGCATATCATGTCTAATAGAGAGTGTTGTTTTTGTTTGAAGATTCATGAAAAATTAGTAATTTGCTCTGCAATTGGGGCGAGTTGTTTCACCATCAATTTGAATATTTTATTGTATTGTTTGATGCAAATGACACAGAACACCCAAATAACAATTTTTATAAATTTTAAAACCTGGTGACAAGAACATCTGATATACAATGCCATTTAAATCAAAGAGTGTAGTATGCACAAACTTCAAATTTCATTGACATGTCAGTTTACTTTCAACATTGGCTCCTCAGGAAGATTTGTTTTTGACAGCTTATCTTCATCATACCCATACATCTGTGTTCCATCACCACCCATGGCCCATTAATACTTTTAATTCATCAGCTCATGAGCAATATTTATTCAGCACTGTTTTAGTTGAAACGTAACAATTTCAGAACAAGTGTTGGTGACACATTTAATGTGCAAAACACTTAAAAAAATTTCTTTGCATGAAACAAATGATATGCTAACATCATCAACAGCCTCCATGATACTGATATGATGACTGTGAATAATCATTTTCTTCACTTTTATGAAATTGTTATCAGAGTTTGACTTACTGGGACAGCAAAGCCACTCTTCATCTTCAGCAGTTCATGACCACCTTCATAATGTTTAAGACCCTTGTAACTACTTGCATCATTCACAGAACATACATCAAAAGCAACAGTCAGATTTTTAATGATGTGGTGAACTTTATTCCATTTGCAATCTCTAATGCAATTTTTTTTTTTTTTGTTTTACCACAAATTAAAACTCATTGAGGATACATCAATACTTCCAATTTTTTTGAGAACATGTAGTCACCAGAGAGCGTGAGTGAGTGAGTGAGAGAGAGAGAGAGAGAGAGAGAGGTGGAGGGGCAGAGGCACATGGCAACAGCAACCATATTTATCTTTTGACATATTCTGACTAATCAAAATTACAAACTTTCTCTGCCTAAACAGTTAATATAAACCTATTCTACACTTGTGCCATTTATTGATTTCTTTGATAATACAAGGAGAAACAACCACAGGTTGTAGACAGCTGCAGGGAGAGTTTAGGGAACGATTGACAAGAATGGGGGAATGTACTTGAGGACAATATTATAGAAATGGAAGAGAATGTAGATGAAGATGAAATAGGAGATATAATATTGCGTGAAGATTTTGACAGAGCACTGAAAGACCTAAGTCGAAACAAAGCCCCAGGAGTAGACAACATTCCATTAGAACTACTGACAGCCTTGGGAGAGCCAGGCCTAACAAAACACTACATCCTGATGAGCAAGATGTATGCGACAGGCGAAATGCCCTCATACTTAAAGAAAAATATAATAATTCCCATCCCAAAGAAAGCAGGTGTTGACAGATGTGAAAATTACCGAACTATCAGTTTAATAAGCCATGGCTGAAAAATACTGACACAAATTCTTTACAGACAAATGGAAAAACTGGTAGAAGCTGACCTCGGGGATGATCAGATTAGATTCCATAGAAATGTTGGAACATGTGAGGCAATACTGACCCTACGACTTACCTTAGAAAATAGATTAAGGAAAGGCAAACCTACGTTTCTAGCATTTGTAATAATAAAGGTTTCGACAATGTTGACTGGAATACTCTCTTTCAAATTCTGAAGGTGGCAGGGGTAAAATACAGGGAGCGAAAGGCTATTTACAATTTGTACAGAAACCAGATGGCAATTATGAGAGTCAAGGGGCATGAAAGGGAAGCGTTGGTTGGGAAGGGAGTGAGACAGGGTTGTAGCCTATCCCCGATGTTATTCAATCTGTATATTGAGCAAGCAGTAAAAGAAACAAAAGAAAAATTTGGAGTTGGAATTAAAATCCATGGAGAAGAAATAAAAACTTTGAGGTTCGCCGATGACATTGTAATTCTGTCAAAGACAGCAAAGGACTTGGAAGAGCAGTTGAACGGAATGGACAGTGTCTTGAAAGGAGAATATAAGATGAACATCAACAAAGGCAAAACAAGAATAATGGAACGTAGTTGAATTAAATCGGGTGATGCTGCAGGACTTAGATTAGGAAATGAGATGCTTAAAGTAATAAATGAGTTCTGCTATTTGGGGAGCAAAATAACTGATGATGGTCGAAGTAGGGAGGATATAAAATGTAGACTGGCAATGGCAAGGAAAGCGTTTCTGAGGAAGAGAAATTTGTTAACATTGAGTATAGATTTAAGTGTCAGGAAGTCATTTCTGAAAGTATTAGTATGGAGTTTAGCCATGTATGAAAGTGAAATATGGATGATAAATAGTTTAGACAAGAAAAGAATAGAAGCTTTCGAAATGTGGTGCTACAGAAGAATGCTGAAGATTAGATGGATAGATCACATAACTAATGAGGAGGTATTGAATAGAACTGGAGAGAAGAGAAATTTGTGGCACAACTTGACTAGAAGAAGGGATCAGTTGGTAGGGCATATTCTGAGGCACCAAGGGATCACCAATTTAGTAGTGGAGGGCAGCATGGAGTGTAAAAATCGTAGATGAAGACAAAGAGATGAATACACTAAACAGATTGAGATGGATGTAGGTTGCAGTAGGTACTGGGAGATAAAGAACCTTGCACAGGATAGGGTAGCATGGAGAGCTGTATCAAACCAATCTCCGAACTGAAGACCACAACAACAACAACAACAACAACAACAACAAGGAGAAATAAAATAAAAAGGACAATTTTTATTTTCACTGCCTCTTTTGTTAACTTCGACTGCCATCTGTTGTATTGCTACTTTTAATCATCATCGCCATCATCGTCCTTGACAGGAGCAGCTGTGAAATTTATAGCTTCATTGTTGCAAATATTTTGCTGTTTCTGCTGAATATGTTGTGATTTCTGAGGTTGTGGTTTTGCTGGGTCCTGAGAATACAGCAGTTCCTCCTCCTTTGAAAACAGTGAATATCAATGTCTCTCCTTCCAGACATATCTTCAGTCCACCATTGTATCATTGGCTGTGTAGAACCAGCAGCTGACCCTTCCTTCCTCCCTTCATTCAAAAGTGGATATTTTGTAATGGAAGCCACCTAATCTATATGCGGAACAGTGGAAATTAAAATGTCCTGCAGGGTGTATACGGGGACTAGGAAAAAAAATTCCCGTATTA
This sequence comes from Schistocerca cancellata, assembly GCF_023864275.1. Classification (NCBI taxonomy): domain Eukaryota; kingdom Metazoa; phylum Arthropoda; class Insecta; order Orthoptera; family Acrididae; genus Schistocerca; species Schistocerca cancellata. Next base: position 398,104,163 of record NC_064627.1, read on the forward strand.
TTCCCGGATTTCTCCCGGATATCCCGTTTAAAAAATATGCTTTTTCCCGGGCGAAAATACACTTTTTCTGTGCTAAGTGACAGTAGGTTTTCCGTAGATTTTCCCTCGGAACTGTAAAACTTATCAATCCTTTGAATGGTTAACGTTTTATATAATCGCGTAGAACTTCCCGAAAAAAAAAAGAAAAGATGGAGCATTGATTTGCAGCAACTTATATGGTGCATATTTTCGTATTACGAAAGTATAAATTCGAATTGTACCAAACACAGCGCGTTAGTTTCCGGAGCGTTGCAACCGAGGTTGCGATGTCCTTTTGTAAGCGAGTCATCTCAAGCCACGAGATCTCGCCAGCCGATGACAGCAGCTATTCAGAGCATAGGACATGTGTTATAGTCAGACAATAGCAAAGATTACTGGTTACACAGCGCTAACACACAGGAGGAAAAGTTAACGGTTTACATTAATGTACACAGTACCGTATATCTACAAGAAAAGCTGAGCTTTCACATACGATATTGGTCTCTAAGATTAACATGCTACAATAGAAGCTAAGCTTTCACATGTAATATTGATCTTTTTTTTTCGTGTGTTATACTTTAAGATAAATCACACAAATGTGCCAGTAAATTTAAAAGTATGAGAAATTCTTGTAAGTGGCTGGTCCTCAAACTGTTCAGTTTCGAACGATCTGTGATTTAGGTATCCATTCCACTTTCTCACAGGTAACATAATCCATCTTGTGTAAAAAGAAATTAACTTTGAAAGTAAAGCTTTTCTGACCACCGTTCGCAATACTGTTAGAAATAGGTTCGATTTATCAGTTGCTAGAGAGCGCCAGAAAACGCATTATTGTGTGTGTGCAACTGCAGTGGTGTAGGAAGCCCGCATGTTCGTGTGTATAAAGCACTAAGAGAGCTTACATTACATCATAAAAGAAACAGGGCATCAGAGGATACTCCAAAGAGCATCGAAATTTCTAAACCATACTAAAATGCATAATTCGGCTTGAAGTGCAAATTGGCTTTTTCCAGATTCACAATGAAGCAGATCCCATCTGATATTAAGCTTTTCAGTGTGGTTTTTGGGATGTAAATTTTCTTGGAGTACCAGTACTCTACGATCTCATGTTTGGTTCTTTAATATGGCATAATGCCATACATGGCAGAAGATGATAACGTGCACTTGAAATTCAGCGAACAGTTGGAACTAGCCAATACTGTAGAATGAAACACTTCGTTTCAAATAAAATGATTGCCTCAGCGGAATTTCTTTAGCAAACTTGCAAAAATAACTTCATTCTTCTGCAAGGCAATTAATGCTTGACTGCTACTAACTTGGAAAGAAAAGAAAATCAGAAAACTGAAATTAATAATATATTTTTGCCCTCCGTAATTATGTGAATGTATTTTAATTCACTTGATAGCTCCCGGCCACAGAAATCCGTTTTGTTTTCATTTGACGTGGGAGCTGTACACGAAGAGAAGCAGCGAAATCACTTAACGTCAACACGGGTGACGTGGAGACTAACCCCCTCCCCACTACAACTCAGACAACTCTGTGCAAGCGCGAATCTGGCAGCTAGGGGGCGCGAGAAAAATTTTTCTCGTTTGCATCTGGTTGCTTGCTGCTACTACCGATACAGCTCACAGCCAAACTTCAAGTAGCGGGAAGCGGGAGAAGGTACTGCTTATACGCGAGTCAAATGCGCATGCGCTACAGACCGCTGGCAAGTGGTCAAACGAACCTAATGTGAACAGTTGTGACGTCATGCTCATAGCAAGCAGTTTATTGTTACGACGAATTACAGTCTGCGCCCTACGGCCTGTGACATATTTTTGCTATCTGCAGACGCTTGTGCGTGCACGGTGTTTTGTTGTCGTAAATTGTACATTTCCGTTGCCACTAAAGTTATTTTTTTCCGTCTCGTTTATGTTTATATCCAGTAGCAGGATACAATAACATTCTTTGCTAGAGAATCAATTCTGCAGTCAAAATTACAAAAAAATAACTCAAAGCTAAATAAATGAAACATTCCCGGAATTCCAGAAATTCCCGGGTTTTTCCTGGATTTCCCGGTTGTCCCGGGTCGTATACACCCTACTCCCAGTTGGCCAGTTTGACATCCTAACCCCCTTAAAAAAAACTCATAGTTAATATTGGGTGGGATTATCTGTGACCTTCAGAAAATATGCACTCTTTGTTGCCTATTAGCTAATAATTTTCTCTTTTGTTTGACCTAAAATTAAATATAGGAAACATAAAACCAATAAAGACAAGAGACAAGCAGGACAGTATACAGTTCTTCAATCCTTAGGTCCCAGCACTCTTTTCTCTCTAATCTTTACATGACCTGCTTTTGTATTTGTGAAAGAATTTATTACCTCATCAAGGTGTGTCAAATGTTTTGCTACATGAAAAAACAAAATGTTGTCTAACACTGAAAAAGCTGTTAACACAAATAGCACCCAAGACTGGTGTGGTTTCTTGATTGATTGCGTCTATTTTGTCACTGTCTGCTAGATACAATGAAACACGCCTTTCTAATATTGAAGCAATTGTAACACATGCCTAGTAGGCAAGACTGCTTTGGTGTAAATGATCATTTTTATGTACCTCATTTACATAAATAACACAACAAAATATAATTCACAAAGTACCAATATCAAAACAAAGTACCAATATCAAATGCCTTTTAAGCCTACTACAAGCAAAAAGTTTTACATTAGGAAATAGTTTCACATTTCATACATACGATTCAATTTCTCACGCATGAGATCAAAAAGTAGTAGTACAAAACTTTTATATAAATTTGGAATCGTCATATTCTTCCATATAATTTGTGTGATATCCTCAATTCTTCTCATTTCTCGTTCCAACAAACACTCTTGTCATCACTAATTTTGAACTATTCCTGCCATTGTCAAAACTTATTCTCCAGTTAACTTCATTAACTCTGCCAGAATCACAGGTACACTTATACCGCATTTATTCTCCAGTTAGGTGTTATTACATGTTCATACATCGTGTTAACTATGATATTCCAACAATAGAACTTAAAGTGGCTGCCAACTGGGCACTGTACAACTGGTGCCGAAGAGATCTGGCACAAATTTTCTTGGATACACCGAGAAAATAATATGTAATCTATCTTACATGTTATTCCTGTTAGTAATTTATTTCCACTCTGAAATCTGAATCTATGGATTTCACTAATAATTATAACAACACCGATTATTTCTACATCCAATCAAACCACATACACAAACAGCAATTGGCATTCATTCATTCAGGTTTATTCGGCTCAACTTCTAGAGCTCTGTCCCCTTTTGCCTGCAGGAAAGTTTTTTGTTTCTAGATGCGAAGGGTATTCCCCTGGCAGAAATCACGTACACTATGCACACATCGAAAAATCAATTTATTATTCATTCAGAAATCATCTTAGAATGTGTTAAAAATGTTCAAAAATCAATTTGGATGTGTTTCAAAATAATATGAATAATTGATAGACCAACATGTGCTGGATGCTAGGTGCTTTGTGGAACAAGGTTTTTTCCTTGAAGAATATAAATTTGGTGCCCCATGAAATAACTGCCTGGGGCAAATACACCTGCTTGCCACCCCCCCCCCCCCCCCCCCCCCGATCTGGGCCTGTTTTATGAGCTAGTATTCACTCAGACGCATCCCCATGAACCATAAACCTCGCTAAGGTGGTGATGATACTGATAGCTGTACCACAGGCGCAACAACAATGGAGGGATGTCTGTCAAGAGGCCAGAGAAATATGTGGTTCCTGAAGAGCAGCAGGAACGTTTTCAGAATTTGCAGGAGCAACAGTCTGGATGTTGACTGATCTGGCCTTGAAACATTAGCCAACATGGACTTGATATATTGGTATTATGAAATGCTTGAAAGGAATAGGAAACTACAGCCATTATTTTTCCCAAGACATGCAGCTTTATTGTATGGCTTAATGGTGATGGTATCCTCTTGGGTAAAATATTCCAAAGGTAAAATAGCCCTCCATCTAGATTACTATGCAAGAGCTACTGAGGAGGATGCTGTTATCGGGAAAACTAAAACTGGAATTCTATGGATCAGAGCATGGAATGTTAAATCCCTTAATTGGATAGGTATGTTAGAGAATTTAAAGAGGGAAGTGGATAGTTTGAAGTTAGATATAATGGCAATTAGTAAAGTCTGGCGGTAGGATAAACTGCACTTGTGTCCAGATGAGTACACTAATATAAGTACAAAATAAAATATGGATAATGCAAAAGTACATAGGATAATGAATAAGAAAACAGCAATAGGGGTAAACTACTATGAGCAGCATAGTGACACAATATCATAGCCAGCAGACAAGAAGCCAGCACCCACCATGGTAGCATAAATTCACATGCCTGTTAGATCCGTAGATATCAAATAGATTGAAAAAATCAACAATGAGTTAAAAATAAATTAGAAAAGAGAGAAAAAATTTTACTGTGATATTGTACTAGAATTTGATGATAGGAAAAGGAAGAGAATGAAAAATAATAGGAAAATATGGTCTGTGAAAAAATCAACAATGAGTTAAAAATAAATTAGAAAAGAGAGAAAAAAATTTTACTGTGATATTGTACTAGAATTTGATGATAGGAAAAGGAAGAGAATGAAAAATAATAGGAAAATATGGTCTGTGGGAGATGACGAAAAATTGGGAAACCACCTGGTAGAATTTTGCACTGAGACAATTTAATCATTACAAACATTTGTTTTAAGAATCATGGCAGAAGGTGTATACATGGACAAGAACTGGAGACACCAGGAGGTTTCAGATAACTTATATAATGGTATCACAGAAATTTCACAATCAGGTTTGGAACAGCAAAATGTTTGCAGGGGCAGATATGGACGCAGACCATTATTTAGTGTTTATGAAGTATAGACTAAAACTGTAGAAACTCCAGAAAGGTAGGACATTAATGAGATGTGGCTGGATAAATCGACAGAACCAGTGGTTTTTGACACTTTCAAAGAGAGCATGAGGCAATGAATGCCTGAAACAGGGAGCATAATAAAGGATGAATGGATAGCTTTGAAAAATAAAATAGTGAAGGCAGCAAAGGATCAAATAAGTAAAAAGACAAGGCCTAGTAGAAATCCTTGGATAGACAGGAGATACTGAATTCAAATGATGAAAGGAGAATAGATAAAAATGCAGCAAATGAAATGGGTGAAAAGGAACACAGATGTCCAAAGAAATGAGATTCACAGAAAAAAAACAAAATGGCTAAGCAGGAATGGCTAGAGGAAAAATGCAAGGTGTAGAAACATATATAACTAGGGTGAAGATAAATGCTGCACATAGGAAAGTTGAACAGATCTTTGTAAAAAAGAGAAGCAGCTGATCTGTGTGAATATCAAGTGCTCAGACAGAAAGCCTTTACTAAGCAAAGAAGCGAAAGCTGAAATGTAGAAGGAATACACAAAGGGCTATACGAGGGAAGTGAACTCGAAGGCAATATTATAGAAAGAGACGAGGAAGTAAATGAAGACAAGATGGAAGATATGATTCTGTGAAAAGAATTTGTTAGAATACTGAAATATCTAAGTCAAAATAAGGCCTCTGGAGTAGAAGCCATTTGCTCAGAATTACTGAGATCCTTAGGCAAACAAGCAGTGACAAAACGTATCCACCTTCTGTACTACATATATGAGGCAGGCAAAATGTCTCACACTTAAAGAAGAATGAATTTCAGGGAGAAGAAATAAAAGCTTTGAGGTTTGCTGATGTCATTGTAATTTTAGACAGAAAGGAACTTGGAAGAGTAGTTGAACAGACTGGATAATATTTTGAAAGAGGTTGTAAGATGAACATCAGAAACAGTAAAACAAAAGTAATGTAATGCAGCCAAGGTTCAGCGAGAAGAAATAAAAACTCTGAGATTTGTTGATGTCACTGTAATTCTAGAGATGGCAAGGGACTTGTAAGACCAGTGGAAAGGACTGGATAATGTCTTAGAAAGATGTTCTTAGATGAAAAATCGAAAAGAGTAAAACATAGGTAATGCAATGAAGTGGAGTTAAATCAGGCAATGCTGAACAGATTAAACTAGGAAATGACACACTAAGAGTTTTGCTGTTTGGGTGACAAAATAATTAATGATGGCCAAAGTAGAGATGATATAAAATATAAACAGGCAAAGCAACAAAAAGAGATATTTTGTTAGTATTGGATGTTTGGCAGCCTTTTCAGAAAGTCCTTGTCTGAAGTGTAGAGCAATGTGGAAGTTAACTGTGGAGGATAAACAGCTCAGACAAGAAGACAATAGATTCTTTCAAAATGTGGTGCTACCGAAGAACGTTGAAGATTAGGTGGGTAGATTGGGTAATCAATTAAGAGGAATATAATGAAATTGGAGGGAAAATAAATTTATTGCACATTAGTTGATAGCACACATCCCAGGTATCAAGGAATTGACAGTTTAGTAATGGAGAGAACTGTGGGTGGTAAAAGTCGTAGAGAGAGACCAAGAGATGAATGCAGTAAGTTCAAATGGATACGGGTTGCAGCAGTTATTCAGAGATGAAGAGGCTTGCACAGAATAGAGGAGTAATGGAGAGCTGCATCGAACCAGTCTTCAGACTGAAGATCACAACAACAGTTATTCGAACTTCTCATGACATACTATAAATGTCAACTGTTGCATGAATGCATATGAAATCATCACTTTAGTCCAAGAACAGATACAATCTTTAGAATACATAATTTAAATTTCTCAAATAGCTTTTGTACCAAAAAACATATTTCAGCAAGTTTTCTGAGTCATAAAGACAGAAGTGATTAATGTATAATTCATATCCTATGAGTATATAATCACTGAATAAAACTGTCACATTTAATTAATTTCCTTACAGTTTATGGGTTTAGACCACATCACAACTGACAAAGCACAGTTCTAAATTAGAGTGAAGAGGATAAAACTCAGATGGGAAGAACATGACAGTTATAAGGAATGGCAGCATCATTTCTGAATGGTGCAATACTTTTTTATTATATTGAGGACATTATAAACAGCATCCATGAACACAAAGCAGCATACACAGAGCAAAAAAACGATGATGGAAGAGTAGCAAGTTTGAAAGGAAGGGATAAATATATTACAGAATGTTCTGATAGAAAGTAAAATATTTTGGAAGTAAAAGTAACAACTGATTGAATAATAGAGGCAATGAGTTGCGATGAATCCTTTTGCGAACTAGAGTACACACACACACATACATGCATGCCTGCATGCAGGCACACACACAAACACACACACACATACACATAGCAAAATTGTGCCAGTTGAATGAAATTTGCTGGGACTGCAACATGATTGAGTGAGAAATGGTGTCAGGGTCAAGTGGGTGAGGGAAGAAACATAGTGAGAAGTGGGATAAGAGTTTAGAGAGACAGAAGGAGCCAGCGTATAGGACAGGAATGCAACACAGCGCAGGCATCAGTGAAATTCGTGCAGGATATGATGACATAAATTGTCGTTTGGGGGGGAGGGGGGTTTACAGGATGTAGGGAAGGAAGAGAGTGTGGGTGCATGATGAGTGAAGTTGAGTTCCTGGATCAGGTTGGACATGGGGGACAGGGGGGGGGGGGGGGGGCAGATGACATGTAGAGATTGAGGCTATGAGGCTTAAGGAAATGTAGGACATACTGCAAGTACAAACCTCATTTCTTTCCTCCTCCTTAGTGACACCCCATCCCAAATGGACCCCAGCTCCATCAATCTGTTTCAGTTCAAATACCTGATTCTATCACTAGCTAAAAACCAGTCCTACACACTGTTCTGCATACGCAACCCACTGCTCTCTCTGGATGCCAGCCTCCTTTCACAATAGCCTCAAAATTTTCTCATTCCACCGACCCCTGTCCCTCAGAAAGCACAGTTCTATCTGGCACAGACATCCTCCATCAACTACCTACATCATAGCTCCCAAATTGCTCTACTGCAACTGAGGAAGATATACAAACAAATCTATGATATGGACATGGACACCTGCATAGCACCCTCCTATGACAACTTATTTATGTGCCATCTACATGTTCACTGATGAAATTTTCATGATATGAACCTGGGACCAAGACACCCTATACTCTTACCTCCACAGTCTCAATGCTTTCTCTCCCAACATTTTGCTTTCTTTCCACCTTTCTGGATGTTGACCTAAATCTCTCTGAATGCCTCATCCCTACTTCTGCCCATATCAAATGCAGTAACAATCAACAGCACCTGCATTTTGCCAGCTATCATTCCTTCTACACAGAAAAATCACTCCCACATAGTCTGGTCATCAATGGATGACACATCTTCAGCCCAATAATTCCCTTGACCCATATGCTGAAGGGGTCACTAGAGCTGTCACTGACAGACACTACCCCCAAACTTAGCCCATGAGCAGATTACTGTGCCACATCCTCATGCTCCTGCCACTGCCATCTATACACCATTATCCTGCACAATGATCACAGCTTCACTAAACCCACACCCATCCCCCTCACTTCCGATCTTCCTCACTTCCCACTGGCAAGTAACCTCTCCATGTCATCGTCATTGTGCACGTCACAAACACCCCGGTCCCAGAGTCCATTTTTCACTCCTATCCCATACAACTACTGCCTCTCCTACCCACATTCCTATGCTGTGCATCTGTTGCCTCCTTCACAGCCATCAGAATCATCAGCCATCCTTAACTAAATGTCCATCTCACTCCCGTACTCTGTTTATACTCTTCCATCACCCACTCCATCCTACACAGCTCTTCACCTCAGTCAAGCTGGACAGGAGCAGTCCTGGCACAGTGTGTTCAGCCTAACAGTGTAACCATACAGATATGTGTGTGAATGCAGCAATGTGTCCTGTAGCTCAAAAAAAGGATTTACCCAAAAGCTAGCTAAACTTTCAATTTTGTTTACATGCCTGTCAGTGACTCAATGCCTCTACTACTCAGTGAGCTGTTACTTTTACACCTAAATTATTTACATGCTATCAAAACAATCCATGACATACAAGGTGCATTCCATAAGTAATGCGACCAAATTCATAAAAAAATCATTTATTGAATATATTCATACAAATAATAAAAAAAATTCAAAATAGCACCCCCTTGCACTGATACACTTCTGGAGGCAGTGTTTCCATGCCTGGAAGGCACCCTGGAATGCCTTTTCCAGAATGTCCTTCAGAGCTGATCTAACATGTGCCTGGATGCTTTCAATCGTGACCCAATGTTTTCCTTTCATGACTTCTTTTAACCAAGGAAACAAAAAAAAGTAAGCAGGAACAAGGTCAGGACTGTAGAGAGGCTGGGGGAACCAATGGGATCTTAGTTATGGCCAGGAAGTTGTTGGCAATGAAGGCACTGTGACTCGGAATGTTGCCATGGTGAACTTTCCACGTGTACTTGATGTTGCTTCGACAGCGCAAGACCCTCCTTTTCAGTCTTTTGAGCACTTCCAAGTAGAAAGCTGAGATCACTGTAGTCTCAGTAGGTACAGATTCATGGTGGACAATGCCTCTGACATCAAAGAAGACAGTGAGCATGGTTTTGATCCTGCACTTGCTCATGCGTGCCTTCTTGGGGTGGGGTGACGATGATGTGTGCCACTCTGATCTCTGCCTTTTTGTCTCAGGGTCATACTAAAAAATCCATGACTCATCACCTGTGATAACTGAGTTTAAAAAATGAGGATCATTTTCACAAATTTCCAACTTTTCTCGTCACCAAAGTACTCGCACGTGCTTGTGTTCATTGGTCAACACCTTTGGGATGAGTTTGGAACACACCTTCGTCGTGTTAAAATCTTCTGTCAAAATGTGGGAAACGGTTGTTTTTGACATGTTTAGAGTTTGTGCTATCAATTGAAGGCTCAGCCATCTGTCAGAGTTCAAACAATCGCTCACACGTGTCACATTTTCGTCAACTCGTGCGGTTGATGGCCGTCCACTGCGAGGTTTGTCGGTAATCTCCTCTCGGCCCTCCATGAATGACTTGTACCATTGGAAAACTTGTGATTTGGACAAGCAATCAGTCCCAAAGGCATGCTGAAGTAATGGAAATGTTTCGGAGGTAGACTTCCCAAGTTTAACGCAAAATTTGATTGTGTACTGTTGCTCTACAGAATGATCCATTGTGCCATGTTACATAAACTCAAAAGAGGGTTGACAGAAACGCACATCCTGACTCTCCAGCAGCTCGCACCCAAATGAGACAAAGAGCATTTTGAAGCCAACACCCCCCCTCCAGTTAGCCCAGCTGGTTACAACATGTTGTGGTGTACCATTGCGTCAGAAAAAAATTGGTCGCATTTCTTATGTAACGCAATCTGTATTTATATTGTCATGTAACTGCGTTCAATCATAATTGTCATGTCATCCTCCTTTGTTACTGTATCATATTTTATATCTGTTTTACCTCTTTTTTTTTGTCCACTGTCTCTCACCCTACATTTTCCTTCATACCTTTATTACATATACATGTTATCAGCTGCAACTAGCATGTTTATGTGGGATTTGTCAGAAATGTGTAGGACTAGTTGCAGTTGATTCAGCTGCACTGCACACAATCCAGCTGCCTGACAGACTGCCACATCACAGTTAAGCATTATCTAAAAAGCAAATTACTGCAGTTTATCCCCAAATTGATTCAGTCCTGCTCTACACATTGGTCCTGTCATCACTTCAAATCAATCACTCAGTTTTCCATGCTTGGTGATAGCTAATGTGTGAACAAATATTCTCCTCATTTCCATCTCCCAGTACCCTTACATACCCATAGTTCCACTTAGAAGTATCTAATTCATTCATCTGCTACATCCATTTCACGGTTTTGATTCAGTTTTTTCGTTTTCCTCATCATATATCACCCAATTTGAGCCTCCAGTATTCCCATAGAGTTAAAAATAGCTAAATGACATCAGTTATGTTACATTCCTCCTCCCAAGCAACATCCTATCTCAAATAGACTCCAACTAAAATCCAATTCCACAACCTGCCTAAGCCCTGGAATCTCTCTCTCTCCTCCACCCCACCCCCACAACTATGGACAAACCATAACCATAAGTCCCCTCTCTGAATACCATCCCTCCTTTCAGAATGACTTCTCTCAGGTACCTGATACTAAAGAAACAGATCTCCATGACACAGACAATCCTGAGCCATGTGTGTTGCCTCCGCAACTCCCAACTACCTATAGAATATCTGCCAAAATGAAATCCTTGCTCTCAAATACAACCTCCAAAACATATCAACTTAATTGACAACATATTGCCACCATGGAGCACCATTATGTCTCAATACCTATCCTACCACCAAACAACACAGTTTTTAAATCTCTCGTAGTAACCAAATACTGTCTTGCTGACCATTTCCAACCGCTTACCCAAAACTGCTTACCAAAAACTAACTTAATCATAGCTAACACTTGGTTTAAGAATCATAAAAGAAGGTTGTATACATGGAAGAATCCTGGAGATACTAGAAGGTATCAGATAGATTATATAATGGTAAGACAGAGATTTAGAAACCACGTTTTAAATTGTAAGACATTTCTAGGGGCAGATGTGGACTCTGAACACAATCTATTGTTTATGAACTGTAGATTAAAACTGAAGAAACTGCAAAAATGTGGGAATTTAAGGAGATGGGACCTGGATTAACTGACTAAACCAGAGGTTGTACAGAGTTTCAGGGAGAACATAAAGGAACAATTGACAGGAATGGGGGAAAGCAATACAGTAGAAGAAGAGTGGGTAGCTCTGAGGGATGAAGTAGTGAAGGTGGCAGAAGATCAAGTAGGTAAAAAGACAAGGGCTAGTAGAAATCCTTGGGTAACAGAAGAAATATTGACTTAAATTGATGAAAGGAGAAAATATAAAAACGTAGTAAATGAAGCAGGCAAAAAGGAATACAAACGTCTCAAAAATGAGATTGACAGGAAGTGCAAAATGGCTAAGCAGCGATGGCTAGAGGACAAATGTAAGGATGTAGAAGCTCATCTCACTAGGGGTAAGATAGATACTGCCTACAGTAAAATTAAAGAGACCTTTGGACAAAAGAGAACCACTTGAATGAATATCAAGAGCTCAGATGGAAACCCAGTTCAAAGCAAAGAAGGGATAACAGAAAGGTGGAAGGAATATATAGAGGGTCTATACAAGGGCAATGTACTTGAGGACAATATTATGAAAACTGAAGAGGATGTAGATGAAGATGAAATGGGAGATGCGATACTGCGTGAAGAGTTTGACAGAGCACTGAAAGACCTGAGTTGAAACAAGGCCCCGGGAGTAGACAACATTCCATTGGAACTACTGATGGCCTTGGGAGAGCCAGTCCTGACGTAACTATACCATCTGGTGAGCAAGATGTATGAGAGAGGTGAAATACCCTCAGACTTCAAGAAGAATATAATAATTCCAATCCCAAAGAAAGCAGGTGTTGACAGATGTGAAAATTACCGAACTGTCAGTTTAATAAGTCACTGCTGCAAAATACTAACGTGAATTCTTTACAGACGAATGGAAAAACTGATAGAAGCTGACCTCGGGGAAGATCAGTTTGGATTCCGCAGAAATGTTGGAACACGTGAGGCAATACTGACCCTACGACTTATCTTAGAAAATAGATTAAGGAAAGGCAAACCTACGTTTCTAGCATTTGTAGACTTAGAGAAAGATTTCGACAATGTTGACTGCAATACTCTCTTTCAAATTGTAAAGATGGCAGGGGTAAAATACAGGGAGCGAAAGGCTATTTACAATTTGTACAGAAACCAGATGGCAGTTATAAGAGTCAAGGGGCATGAAAGGGAAGCAGCGGTTGGGAAGGGAGTGAGACAGGGTTGTAGCCTGTCCCCGATGTTATTCAATCTGTATATTGAGCAAGCAATAAAGGAAACAAAAGAAAAATTCAGAGTAGGTATTAAAATCCATGGAGAAGAAATAAAAACTTTGAGGTTCGCCGATGACATTGTAATTGTGTCAGAGACAGCAAAGGACTTGGAAGAGCAGTTGAACGGAATGGACAGAGTCTTGAAAGGAGGATATAAGATGAACATCAACAAAAGCAAAACACTGATCATGGAATATAGTCGAATTAAGTCGGGTGATGCTGAGGGAATTAGATTAGGAAATGAGACGCTTAAAGTAGTAAAGGAGTTTTGCTATTTGGGGAGCAAAATAACTGATGATGGTCGAAGTAGAGAGGATATAAAATGTAGACTGGCAATGGCAAGGAAAGCGTTTCTGAAGAAGAGAAAATTGTTAACATCGAGTATAGATTTAAGTGTCAGGAAGTTGTTTCTGAAAGTATTTGTATGGAGTGTAGCCATGTATGGAAGTGAAACATTGACGATAAATAGTTTGGACAAGAAGAGAATAGAAGCTTTCGAAATGTGGTGCTACAGAAGAATGTTGAAGATTAGTTGGGTAGATCACATAACTAATGAGGAAGTATTGAATAGAATTGGGGAGAAGAGGAGTTTGTGGCACAACTTGAGTAGAAGAAGGGACCGGTTGGTAGGACACGTTCTGAGGCATCAAGGGATCACAAATTTAGCATTGGAGGGCAGCGTGGTGGGTAAAAATTGTAGAGGGAGACCAAGAGATGAATACACTAAGCAGATTCAGAAGGATGTAGGTTGCAGTATGTACTGGGAGATGAAGAAGCTTGCACAGGATAGAGTAGCATGGAGAGCTGCATCAAACCAGTCTCAGGGCTGAAGACAACAACAACACCTAAAACTCTCTCCCAACACCAAACAAAATGACATAGTGATCAACACACTGGCCTTGCATTCAGCAGGATGATGGGACAAATGCCCATCCAACCATCCAATTTTGGTTTTCCATAATTTCCCTAAATTGCTCCAGGCAAACACTGCGATCATTTCTTAGAGAAGGGAATGGCCAAAATCCTTGCCCATACTTGAAGCTCATGCTCCATCTCTAATGGCCTCAGTGTTGACAAGACATTAAACCCTTATCTTTCCTCCATCCTTCCTTCCTTTCCTTCCAAAAATCCCACAAAAGTCAGAACCTAAACAAATGCAAAACTCTGTTGCCATTCTATCCACCAAAAATCCCAGTACTTCCAGGAGTTTTGTCCTGTCCAAAGGCCTCACCTTCTGCCTCATACCCAAGGTCATTCATGCTGAATTCAGCAAAGACTGTCTTTCTTTCCAGATTCCTACAGGAGAAACTCTTTTTTGCTATCAATTTTTCATATAAAAACCCACTTAATCCCAGCACTAAATCTTGCTCACCTAGTTAATACCACAATTGAAGATTTAGCCCCCTTCTCCCAATGGTAACGGATTAATTTCTATGAGAACTTGTAGAAGTCAGAGCTCAGAATTGCAATGAGGCCACAGCCAGACAGCAGGCACTAGTCATTGAACTGTGTGTCAATCAGAACTTTTAGAGTAACTCTTTCAGCACTGAGTCGCAAATGAGAGACCTCTACCAATCCGCCCACCTCTGCTCTTCAGCATTAGTCCAGACTTCAACCCTGCTCAGTGCCATCACTGTGCCAGAGAGGACATGGTGGCTGCCTGTGATTGCAGCATGGTGATGTCCTGCCACCTCAAATCACTTGGCATACTAGAGATGCCAGCACAGTACTCTTTCTCCCAGGCAACATTTGCACCCTGATCACTGAACATCATCGCCTGCAGCTAAAATGTCAAAATATTGTGAGGGAACACTGGGAAGCTCTCCAATACCATCGGCAAAATTTATACAATTTTCTGTAATCCTATTCCCCATCTCAAAGCAACACACTACACATTAACACCTCGTAGCATCAAAACCCTGCCTTGCTCATTGCTCCACTGTAACATCATCTCCCCCACTGACTTCAACTTGTCCCCCTCTTCAGCCCAATAGGCCCCCTTGGTGGACTTTTAACCTCCAAAACTCTGAAAGCTCCATCCACACTTCTGCCAACATCAAGCCAATTAACTATTAATACCACCTGAATTTTTATAGGTCATCCCTTCCATACTGAGTAATCACTCCAAAATGTTCTGGCCATCTGTGGATGTAAATCCAAGAATTCCCTCAGCTAGTATACTGAGGGTCTCACTGAAGCCTTCACAGACAGGCACAACCCTCAACAATCTTGGCTTGGCAACCAATTGTAATGGAGCTCTCGTTAGCCACTACAACCAGGTGCTAAGCTCATGCAGTTATTCAGTTTCTGAGTGCAAAAGGCATTAAACCAGTTGACATTCATGAACAGTTGACAGAGTTGAACGGAGAGTCGTGTGGATGTCAAAAATGTCTGCAAGTGGTGGTCGTACTGGAATTCATGATGATGAAAGAAGCTGGAGGCTGACAGTCCCAAAGAGACAATTGAAAGGTTGAACAAATCTTGCTTCAAGATTGGCCGAACACTCTTGAAAAGCTTTGCAATGTTGTTCCTGAGTTTTCTCAAAGCACCATTCACCAGACACTGACTGAAGTGTTGAAAGTTTGGAAGGTTGCACAAAATGGGTCCCAAGAACACTGACACGAAGACCACAAATGCAATGGGTTGAAACTTCCCATCAAATTTCACCAATGCTATGCAGATGAAAAGGACAACCTTTTGTATTAAATAGTCATGGGTGATGATACTTGGGCTTTCCACCTCACACCTGAGGCCAAACAACAATCACATGAATGGTGGCATTACAACCCATCCAAGCCACAAAAGTTCAAAAGAACACAGTCTGCCGATATAGTCATGACAACTGTGTTTTGGAATTGAAAGAGGATATTGCTGGTTGACTTCATGGTTCCTGAGGCAACAATAAATGCCAATAGGTATTGTCAGACATTATAAAAAACTCAGGCAGGTGACACAGAACCAAAGAAGAGAAATGTTGAGCAAGGGCATAAGCCTTCTCCACGACAATGTTCATCCCCACATCGCCTGTCAACCTGTGGATGTTCTGCAACAGTTTGGCTGGGACATTATCAACTATTCACCCTACAGTCTGGACTTGGCGCTCAGTGACTATCATGTGTTTCCCAAGCTGAAGAAAGACTTAGCTGAAAGACTCTTAAGTGATGAAGACATGGTGAAAGATGAAGTTCGACACTTCTTCAGTAGCGTGTTGGTGGGTTGGTATGCCACGGGCACAAAAAACCTGCAGCAGTGTTTACAAAAACGGATTGAGAGAAATGGTGATGATGTGGAAAAATAGAAAAACGTTCAAACTTCAAAACTATGTACAATTTATAGTAAATAAGTATTTATTTATATTTAAAAAATGGAGACCTCATTATTTGGATCACCCTTGTAATCGCATCCTCACACATAAATACTTCTTGTCTGAAGGGAAGATTGACAAAAAATGCATGGAATGGCCATATCACCATCATGGCACAATCCTATGCCAACCTGTTTATGTGCTATCCAGAGAAGACCATACCAGCTTCACAAAACCCAAAACCCCTTGTGTGGTTCATGTCCCATGACACTATTCCTGCAGTCCCACATTCTTCCCTGCAAACTCCCCATCTGTCTTTTGTCACTCCCTCCTAAAACATTTCTCAACACCATCACCATAGTGTGCTGCACAAACTTATGCGCTGGTGCTCGTGTTGCATTTCTGTTGTCTGTACCTGCTGCTTCCTTTACAACATTCACATTTGTCAGCCATCCTCCCCCAACCCTTCCTCCCACTTCCCAACTCCTTTCTCCCATAAATCACTCCACCCAACACAACCCTTCATCTGTTACAAGATGCACAAATATGTTACAAAATGTCCATCTGTGACATGGCAATGGCAATTACTAAAAGCCTCATCATTTGGATGATTCAGAAAAGATTCATTAGTAGAAATTTAAATACTGCCCAGTTGAGAGATATATCTATTCCACCATATTAAGCAAGCAGAAAGCAATTTGCGCTGATCTGACACAATCGTGTAAAGTAGGAATATAGTAAATGTGAAAAGAAATATAGAACCATTGATCTAACATACAATAATATAATGATGTCCTTTTCCTGACTGAGAGTACAATTTAATATGTCAGCAACTTGTAATCTTTCATCCAACATTCTGAAATTAAGGTATACTAAACATTCATTCAAATTATCATTAATTAATAACTGAGACATTTTGTGGTAACCTTAAGAGAGATATTGTTCATTTTTCCTTCTTTCTCCTTCTGCAAGGGATACAGAGATATAGAGAAATTCTTTAGGTGGAACAATGCAGCTTATTAGAGTCTTTTTAATATCCTCTGTACATCTAACAAGCTAATGTTGCTCTATGAATAGCTTCAAAATCTTTAAGTAAGGAAAATGCAAACTCTCTTTTGCAAGGCTGAAACTTACAATCTGCTATAAGAGGAGTAGTTAAGGGTTTAACATATATAAACAATGTTTCATGCAGACTATATGTTGATGATACTTGGAGAGTTGAAGTTTCTTCAAAGTGCTGTATTATCCCAAAAGTAAATATACTAATATGATATTTACAGAAACAATCAAACAGTGAAACAAACAAGGAGTTGTGAAGGACTATTGCAAAATATTGTTTTTCTTTTCCACTCGAATAGTGTTCAAATCTGTCTTTTGAAGATTTCTTTCTGTACTTTATTTTTCCTTCTAATTGCATTTATTAGCAATTTAAGTTAAAACTTTCTACATAAAACTCTGTGGAAAACGACATCTACCTTCAAAATTATTTTTGCTCATCCCTGCTTACTCCGGTACTCACAAATGTGCTCTATCAGTTGGATTGTCAATTTTTGAATTATTGTTAAAACTGTTTCCAGGACCAATATGAACAGTTTCATTAAGCCCAGGGAAAAAAGATAACTTTTATTTACAAGAAAAGCCAGTTCTGAGTGCTTTTTGATTTTATTTGTTCACCTGGGATAATTTGGCTTCTCCCCAAAATATCAATAAATGTTTCCCCAATTTTTTATCATATTTTGCTCTGCTAATACAGAGCACTTCTTCCTTGAACTGATTAAACTGAACATCATACACAGTACTGCCAATGGGTCATTGCAGTCACCAATGAAATTATGTAACTATTTTTTAAATGAATTTGCATGAGGCTCCATGAGTCCTCATTTACAAATGGAAAACTGCTAACTGTCAGACAACTACTGACAGCCATACTCTTCCATTTACTTAACTCTACTTTGCAATTTCATTATATCTTGCTTTTTGATATCTATGTTTTATTTGACATGACACACTGATTGTTATTATGTCAACAGCAAATAAAGAAGTGGAATGTCTGTGCCGTATACTGATGTAATATCATTTCTTTAAATGGAATTAAGAAGGGTTATTATTTCATTACACACAATACCTATTTCAGTTTGCTATAAACTAATTTTAGCAGGAGTTCCCACAAAAATAATTTTTGAAATCATACAACATGCAATACAAATGATTTTGTTGTTGTCGGTCACTTTCTGCATACCTATACTATTTACAAATATAGAGACTTCCAGAAGCAAGAAGTAAATTAGTTTTGGTGACAAATATACTACAGGCAGAGTGTATTAACTGAAACCATTACTATTAATTCATACTCGAGTCACATGTTTACAATGAACATATTTTTATTAATTTTTCAGGGCAAAAATGACATGCATCATATTATTTTTTCAGATATTTCTTTATATAACACACATCTACTCGTAAGTGTATTAATGGTCATTATTCATTACTGTTAAGCAAAAGAAGTGCAGTTACTTTAAACCAGTTCTAAGTAAGTTATTTATCCATATAGTTTTCAGATCTGACCTTGAGAACATTTTATGTACTGTTACAAAACCACTGTCTCCATAAAGAGTTAAGGTAATCCATATAAATGGGTTAACATAACAATGTTTCTGCAGTATTATTATATGGAACTCTGCATCACCTATATTTGTGTACACAGACATCTACATGAATCACACATGAGCTATTGTTCCTTTGCTAGACTTCAAACATTTTTATTCTTATTCACAAAGTACTATGACATGAAATTAATGAAGAATATTAGCCCCATAGTATAAACATTAACAATTATGTATCACTATCTGTTAAGCTCTCATTGAATTGTAAGCCAAGATTTTAAACATGGCTGAAAACAGCAACTGTTGAAATTCTTCACGGTAAATGATAACAGCCAAACAGTTGCTGGATAAAGATTTATTAAAATCCTTGACCACAGTTTTGGTATATCTAAATATATCTTCATCAGAAGTAAAATACACTAAAATCACATCCTGCAGTGGAGATAGACAAAACAATTGTGCCAAAGGTGTCTTCAGTAATTAAAACATCATCTCCATTATTACAATGTAATTATGGACAGAGGGTCGATGCAGACACAGCATACATCAGTGCTTTGCCTCTGAACTGAATTGTAAGTATTCTGTTACAGACTGTCATTTCAGCATCTTCACATATAAAGGTGTTATTTCACAATAAACAAGAAATGACCTAAGCATCTTCATTTTAATATTCAAGTTGTCTTACTATTAATTTCGCATATATTTTTGGTTTCAGTAAATGTACATAGAACAACAAAAATTCATTCTTTTGATATGGATGAAAGTTTTTTGTAAAAAAGCCAAGTCAATGAATGGTTCTTAAATAGAAGAAATTCAACACCCTAAATACAACCGTTCTGAAATCATTAAAAGAGAAGTAGTCTATACCCCACTTGCCCTGGACATAGTAAAAAATTTAATAGGCTCTAAGAATCCAATGATATTAATGATACTATGAGCATGGTCTTCACTCTCAATGACAGCTAATAATAACCACTTATTATGTTTTATGTGGTGTGTGTAGGGAATGGTAGGGAAAAAGGGTGTGTGTTTGTGTGTGTGTGTGTGGGGGGGGGGGGGGGGGGGGAGACCATTCTCGGAATTTACTACATGCCTGCATCTCTTGTATTAAACCAAGTCTATTTTTTGTCCTTTATTACAATTTTCGCTGTTCTAATCCAAAATGTCTATATCCCACAGTCCTGAGGGAAATACTTCCCACTAACAAATACATATACAACACCACCTTAAAAAAATGATCCTACATATTAACATTGTATTGGCTCCATGTGAAGGCATTCACAAGGGAGGAGGCAAGATGGGCATTTCCTTCCCCCCCCCCCCCCCCCCCCCCTCCCGAAATCTGGAGTACAGAGCATTTATTCATTACAGAGTTATCATATACTTCTAGAAGTGCTTTCCTGTGAATCTGTTAAACCTCTTGTTTAGCCAGTTGCAGCATCTGGTTAACTTAGTTCTTGTAGCATGAGACTGACAAACTCACTCATATCAAAAATCATAATTTTATTCTTGTCCTCCACTTGGATAAATTTCTGCAGATAGCCATGATCACAAGGACATTCATCAGACTTTTTTGTCTCTCTCTCATCCAACAGAGCCAGAATACAGAGCCCAAACTGATCAACAATAATGTAGATAAACTATGTATGATTCTCAGCCCTACAGAATGATCAACAATAATGTAGATAAACTTTGTACGATTCTCAGCCCTAAAGGCTTCACTTTTAGCCCTATTCCTTAATTCATTTATGATTTAATCTGGACTGGAAACACATCAGAATTCGCCCAAAATCACATCAAATTCTGCCTAGCTCAGGGTGTAACACCATCCACCCAATAACTTCCACACTCCAGACAAAATACCAAGATTTCATGAATTTCTGGGTTCCACATTCTCCTCATCTTGTTTCCTTAGATTCCTAGTTGCACGAGTAGGATTAAAAACTTAATGTGTTCATTAATGTTAATACTAATAATGTATATGTATTCCATAAACTGACCCGTTCCATATCATTTTGATAAAAGAATTGTTCAAATGTTCCATGGAATATGTAACTAACCAACTATACAACCTACCTCATGAGCTCACCTTCACAACTGCAGAAATAACTGCTGTTCACCACCCCAAGTCTTCTCACATACTGGTCACAATTTTACCGTTATTGTTGTGGATGATAGTGACCTTGTAGGAGGGGTCTCAAAGCTGCCCGACAAATGCTCCTACAAGACCTGCTACAGACATCTAATCCTAGACATCCATTATGTTC
This sequence comes from Schistocerca cancellata, assembly GCF_023864275.1. Lineage (NCBI taxonomy): Eukaryota > Metazoa > Arthropoda > Insecta > Orthoptera > Acrididae > Schistocerca > Schistocerca cancellata. The sequence goes on from NC_064627.1 coordinate 398,125,266, forward strand.
TCCAGTCTTTTCTTAAATCTCTGTGTCCTTCCTGCAAACCTCCTCTAGTATCTGTCTCCCTCCTCACTTGCAGCACCCTCTCGACACCTACTTTCTCCATGTTTCCCATAACCCATAAAATCAACGAGCCCAGTTGCCCAGTCATGGCTGGAAACTGCATCCAAACTGAAAGAATCTCCACTCTCATAGATCAAAGCTTTCAATTGTTTGGACACAGCCCTCTACAATACTACAGAGACTAACTAATTCCTCCACAGTCCCTGACATTTCACGACCTAGTGACCTGCTGGTCACTATCAAATGGTAACACTTTTCTCCACCCCAACATCCCTTTTTCTCATGGGCTTGTAATCACAGAACTTCTACCAACCCCATCTGCATTGAACACATAAACCACTTCCTAGAAACCATGACAAACTGTATTCTTATTCACAATTACTTCCCAATGTGTAATCTTACGATTTTACGTTTGGTAACCTGTTTGTGGATCACTCTGGTGAGTCCTTTTTAACCATACAAATCCTGTATCTCTCATTTAATGCATCAAACATGTAGGATAATAGGTTACTTAATGAGGAACAGTTATTGTTAGAGATAAAAAGTTCACTGATGCTTCCCAGCAATGTTAGGTCTCTGTTTATTTGGTTATGCTCTGGAGAGGTGGCAGGATGTAGGCAGTCTGCAATGTGTGTATCCAATGTGTCTTGCCAATAATCCAGTCATCTGCTCCATGTGACAACCTGTGGGTCCCCCACCTGCTCTAAGAGGAATGGGAATGGGAATAACAACTGCAGTTGACTATATGTGCTGTGTGCTGTTTTTACTTCCCATCCCACCAACAGGTGCATCATTTCCACTGGCTAAGTCAAAACAATTGTGTGTTGACAGTCACTGTCTGTTGTACACCAGACCAATCATGAACACTTACTCCTTAGCAGAGATGGCAGATGTGCATTTTTTGTACTGTGAAACTACAGGCTGCAGATGCTGATAGTGCAGTCCAGGAATGATGGCAGTCTGCACAGCTTGAGACATGGATGGGGATTGCATTGTTGCTAGTTCCAAGTGAGGGTTGTGGAAAGTGCATACACATGCTCTGTGGTTGAAGAAAGCATGTGTACTACAAACTATGTCTTTCACTTGATTGTGCAGATTTTCAGCCATGACAGTTTCAAACAAGTGGAATAAAAATTCACTGAATAACTCACTATGATCATGTTTAATGTTTGTATTGGCTAAGACATTCACAGCACAGTGCTGAGAATACTACTGAATGCTCATTGGCTGACCAAGAATGCATGGCATAGATGTACAGAATGAACCTAAACTCAATTGCCATTGTTCATGACTCCAACTATAGCAGCATGTCTGCATTAGAAAAGCTATCCCAATGGATGACAACCATATTATGCACAGTTCCAGGAATTGCATGAGTATGGCACTCTACATCCACAGCATGAGGGTACCAACACAACTTGGATTGGCTGACTTTGAGCTCTGCATGCAATTCTCATGGCAATTTATTCAGCTATCTATTGCCAAGCCAGAGTTTGCATTGTGTGTGTTGTTTACAGACAAAAAAGTTTTATGAGAGACAGCCATGTAAATATCCCGCAAAGTCAAATGTGGGCAGAAGAAAATCCACATGTAATCATGTCCACATGTCATCAAAAACAGTAAGTAAGTGGCAAATATGTTATTGGATTCCTTATTCTTCCAGCTCATCTAGACTGCCAGATGTATCACAGCCACCTGGCTAAAGACCTATCCAATCTGCTATAAGATGTTCTGCTGATCTGAATTTTTCCGTAACCAGCAGGGCTCTCAGTGTTTATCGATTTTGCGAATTAATTTCGTTGGGACAGCAAACATTACCATCTCATAACATTGGCAAAATAGAATCTGGAGGACAATTTCTGAAAACACTACAATATGTGATCAGTGAGGTAAAAGCTCAAATAATTGTTAATGAGCATTGCTATAGGGAGAGGTTATTATATGTTATAGAAACTAAACCACTGACTAACATTCTCAACTGTCTTAAGATTAAATCCACAAAAAAGGTAACCAATGTACATGGGCATGCTGAAAAGTAATGGCTCTGAAAATTTTATGTAAAAACTCTTAAAACTTTTTAAATAAAATAAATGTTATTAATATGCTACCTCTTTATTCTTCATGTCTACACATTTTCAGCCTTCTGCTGCAAGAGGACTCTGAATTGTAACATGTAACATGTTGATGTGTGATGTAATTGTGTCAGTGCATGAGAATCAGTGAGCTGTTCACATGGCACACCCTATCCTTCAGCACAAGAATATCAAACAAGAATGTTAAACCATGAATGAGCACTTGACATCTGCAACAATTCAGAGGCTTGGGCTCGCTGTCATCGATCACCTTCTGCATAGTCCTGACTTGGTCCCAGCCAATTTTCGTTTGTTTCCAGAACTTAAGGAACACCTTCAAAGACTTCACTTTGATAGTGAAGAAATGGTGCACACGGAGGTGACATTGTGATTCTGTCAACAAGTCAAACATTCTACAATGATGGTATCAACGAAATGGTCCTCATTGTGAGAAGTGTGTTCATAACCGGGGGGACTATGTTGAGATATTGAGGTATGAACGTGCAAACATGAGGAATAAAGATGTAGAAAGTTAATTACTGTTGTTTTATTTACAAAGCTTCTAAGAGATATCACATAAAAAATTTGGAGGTATTACTTTTCAGCATGCCCTCAAAGCTACCGATGAAATGGGAGCTATAATTAGAAATTATGATGACCTACTAAAACTGAAGAATAGAATCCAGCTATATTGCTTGGTGAAGGAAGCTGAAGGGAAACAAACAAAAAGTTCATTCTTCAATATAAACAGTTTTCATAACATGAAATTAGAATGGGATAATACTACAGAGCACCACAAAATATTCGGAATAGCAGTTTATAAATGAAATAACAAATTTTACAAATACCCTCTTAAAAATGTTGCAGTAAATTGAAATGAAATGTTTGGCAATATTACAGGGATACCGAAAGAAGAACGAAACGTGGAGGGTAAAACCGACCAATTTTCTTATACTGTCAAAGGCATTAAGTCTAGGCAAATTCTCCCTACACATTTAGATATTGCCAAGAATATTACAAGAATTGTTTGCTGACTCATATAGAGAACATACTTAAAGGTATCCATTGGTACAACAATCTTTTAGTGTAGTTAAGGAGGCAGCATAGACATTCAACAGTAGGCTATGAACTTACTCATCAACAGGTGTTAGAAAACCTTCCAGAAATTCCCTGACAGTATTACAAACTTATTATTTAATGCAACCAAGCCTGCGAGTCTAGATCCCATTTGAAGTAAAAATATGTTAGAACTTCTGGTGTTAAAATATTCTGCAGTCAAAGAACACATAAATATACAGAATATATAACCAAGACATCTACCCCTCAAATAATAAACAGGAATAACATGAAAAATAGAGCACTGCCATAGAATCAAATAAAAAATGTATGAGTAGATGGAAAACATTAACAACAAAGTTTCAACAACAAAATTAAAGCCTATTTGGTACAAGCTGACTGATGATGTTATACCAACAAATGATAGTTTGCATGTCACATGACGAAGCGACATCAACTTTTATCTCAGATGTGAGTCAGTGGACATGTTAATATATCAGTTTGGTTTCAAGGATTACAGCATTATATAGAATGATTTAAAACAGTGGTAGTCAATGTGCTCCCTAGTGCACGCTAGTGGGCGTTTCAGCTTTTATAGTGGGCAGCAACCATTAGAGATTTAAAAAAACATTTTCATTAGGTTTCATAAAAAATTGACATAAAGTATTCTGTAAGTAACTATTATTGTATGTTGTAAGTTACTGTAATTCTGTTTTATAAATGGTATAAAGTAAAGTTACTTCCCTACTTTACGTAACACCATTACTGGTTGGTGTTTAGAAAAGGTACAAAAGTGGTTGATAAGTAAACAAAGCTACTACGCCTGGTTTAAAGGAACAGGCATTATTTATATTAAGAAATGATGAGGGATGCACCAGTACAGTTGAACTGATTGCACAAGATGTGGTGTATTTTTCAAAACAAAAGAATAATGTTATTAAGTTGATCTGTGGCAACTTTATTAATAAAGTGACACATAAAAGAGAGTTAGAGTCAAACAAAGAATACAAATTTTAAATCAAAACTGAATTCTATAAGAAATATAGCAGAAAAGATCACAATACATATTTAGGCAATACATTAAAAATAATATTTCATAACTAAGGAACAGAATAAAATTTAATTAAGCTGAAGCAGGACAACAATCTGCAACCATAACTATTGCACAATGAGGACCACTACACATTAGTGAAGTTTATATGTATTATATTTGTCATATCATCTGTGAGTGCTTGGTTGTTGTTTGAACATCATCTTCAAATAGACAGAAGAATAAGTGAATGGTCAGTTAAAAAACAAATGGTAATACCGTTATCCAAGAGAAATATGTTTTACACATGAGTACGCAGAATAGGATAATATGATTTAAAATTTGTTTCCCTTTGATTTATCGCAGACAAATTTCTGTTTCATTTTATTATGAAGAGCTTTTATATAGAGTTGAAATTTGTGATGTGTAAAATATTTTATGAACAAAATAAAGTGTCAATAAAGGCTGTGAAAAATAGTTAGTAAATGAAAAACTACAAATAAAAAGGTCTGGGTTTTAACCCCACCAGTCAGTCTAAGGATTTTTTCTGTCACTAACTGCATCTCTGGTAAGGATTTGTTACTGTGAAAAATTCCAAGCAGCACTGAGGTTTGGTGTCCACAAATAAAATGTTAATCCGCTCCAGCTGCCTGGATAAATCAGTTCAAACACTGGAGGACAGAAAGTACACACCTCCTCCAATAGGACACTGTGTAGTAAAGCACTGTGATGTTCAAATTAAACTTACGACTGTTCTGGCTTTATACTTTGAGTTTCCTTTCTTGTGTATTTCTGACCTACAAATGCAATAACTGAATCTACTTGACCAACAATGCAAACTGTGAAATACAGAGGAACATTGGAAATGGGTTAAAACTTGCAAAATCCATGAAGAAAAGGAAACTTCAACTTCTCATCCATGAGATGAAGGATACCTTCTTAAACTCACATTTCAGTGTAATTCAGTTTCCTATCAATGATAGCTAGAAACAAAATTTTTCATATGATTGGGCACTTGAAAAGAAGGCTGTTTTGATTACAATTTCAAGAATTTATCAAAAGTGTTGAGAGTGAGATTTCAGTTATGTATTACAACCTGTTGTTAAAATTTAGTGTCGGCCAGGATGGCCGAGCAGTTCTGGGCACTACAGTCTGGAACCACGCGACCGCTACGGTCACAGGTTCGAATCCTGCCTTGGGCATGGATGTATGTGATGTCCTTAGGTTAGTTAGGTTTAAGTAGTTCTAAGTTCTAGGGGACTGATGACCTCAGAAGTTATGTCCCATAGTGCTCAGAGTAAACATTTGAACCATTTTTTAAAATTTAGCCTTCTTGTCTCAAAATTTCAGGTTTCTAAATAGTACTCAGTTTTCCCCTTTTCCTCTTCTAATTTTAACATAACATTCATAAGGCAAACTCAAATAAAATATGTAAGAAGATTGGAGGAAACATTATCTAGGTACAAGATTTAACACCACCAAAAATTTAAGCATATACTAGAAAATTGCAGGAAGAACAATGAGAAGAAATATATAGAGGACACAAACAGCTAGCTCCTTCTTACAAACATTTAAATTTGATTTCTCATATCTTCAAGATGTACGTGGTGCAATGTGTTTAATTGTGAATTCTAGCCAATTATGTTTTATAATTGAGTTATTTATTGAATGCTCAATTATAATGGGTTTACTATGAAAACATTTGAAAATGACTTCACAGCCATAACTTTGCAGCAATGAAACAAAAAAGAAGAGATATTTTAGTGTATCGAATTGCAGTCAGTGTAGCAGACCGTTACCCTTCAAACAATCCTGGTAACCTTGAACCCTGTGACAACTAAAATGTTGTTTTGACCTTAATTTAATCACACAATTTATTCCTAATATTAGTATTGCAAATTAAACCAAATCAGCTTTTCCCTTGGTACAGTCTGTAGTTCCTAGAAATTGTGCCTCCAGATGGCAGAGCATGTAATGCCATTCACATGTGACAGACAGGAGCGAAATAAAAAACTGCTCTTGGACCCATAGACCAGGCACAGTGTATTCATTAGCTGACGTAAAAGCTGGTAGTTCAGTACTGGAACAAGTCTCCAGATGACAAAGCATGTAATGCCATTCAGATGTGACGGATGTGAGGGAAATAAAAAAACTGCTCCTGGACCCATAGGTCAGGCACAGTATATTCATTAGCTGAGGTAAAAGCTGGTAGTTCAGTACTGGAACAAGTTACACAAACTAAAGGTTCCTCAGTTGATGCTGAGTGTTCCAGTTCTGTTAAAAACAGGGTATTAGTGTGTAAAAATTTATGAGTAATAAGCAGAAAATATATTTACTTTTAAAGATAAACAAAAATGTCCCATGAAACTCACTAAAAACCACAAGACTGAAATGACTGTACCATAGATAGAAGAGGATTTTGCAACAGAATTGATGTGTTTAAAACAGTGAATGTGAAAACATAGAACAGTTAATGAGTCATTAAACTGCTAACAGAAAGAAGCAAAAGTTCTGAGAGATGAGAAGAATATTTTAAAAAATTGCAGAGTGCTTGAATGATAGGACCTTGTTTAATAGCGGTTAACAGAAATGTAAGGAAATTAAGCCATAAAGCTTGATCATGTGATGGAACAGACATGGGAAATTGGAAAATCAATAAATTTCCTTTAATAAAATGCCTTCACAGGAATATTAGTGCTACTTGGAAGGAATATCAGGCCTTACATGATTGGAAAATTGTACTGAAATGCAGGAGGATCTGCAGCGAATTGACGCATGGTGTAGGGAATGGCAACTGAATCTCAATGTAGACAAGTGTAATGTGCTGCGAATACACAGAAAGATAGATCCTTTATCATTTAGCTACAAAATAGCAGGTCAGCAACTGGAAGCAGTTAATTCCATAAATTATCTGGGAGTACGCATTAGGAGTGATTTAAAATGGAATGATCATATAATGTTGATCGTCGGTAAAGCAGATGCCAGACTGAGATTCATTGGAAGAATCCTAAGGAAATGCAACCCGAAAACAAAGGAAGTAGGTTACAGTACGCTTGTTCGCCCACTGCTTGAATACTGCTCAGCAGTGTGGGATCCGTACCAGATAGGGTTGATACAAGACATAGAGAAGATCCAACGGAGAGCAGCGCGCTTCGTTACAGGATCATTTAGTAATCGCGAAAGCGTTATGGAGATGATAGATAAACTCCAGTGGAAGACTCTGCAGGAGAGATGCTCAGTAGCTCGGTACGGGCTTTTGTCAAAGTTTCGAGAACATACCTTCACCGAAGAGTCAAGCAGTATATTGCTCCCTCCTACGTATATCTCGCGAAGAGACCATGAGGATAAAATCAGAGAGATTAGAGCCCACACAGAGGCATACCGACAATCCTTCTTTCCACGAACGATACGAGACTGGAATAGAAGGGAGAACCGATAGAGGTACTGAAGGTACCCTCCGCCACACACCGTCAGGTGGCTTGCGGAGTATGGATGTAGATGTAGATGTAGATTGGAAAGAGTGCATTATTTGCCTTACATACAAAAAGGGATGTTAAAAATACACAGGAATTACAGAACATTTCTTGAACTCTGCAGAGAAGTGTACACTATTTTAGAACTTGCTGGAAGATTAAAACTGTTTGCTGGGCTAAGACCCAAACCTGGAAGCTCACCTTTTGAAGGAGAAGTTCCTACCAATTGACTCCGCTCAGGCATACCTCAAAACACATCCTTATAGTCTGACTCCTGCCAGTATAGCAATTGCCTACAAAGCTTACTAATCTCCAACTGCTCCCTAAAAACTGAAAGGGAATCATGAATTCTAAGATGTAATAGATGTTGGTCTCATGAAAGCTGTCAAAAATGAGTTACTTTCTGAGGAAACTATGTTGCACAGATATAAATAATGAATCATACCCCTTGCAGTGCATGGATCTGGATCATATTTCAGCACATATTTTCTTCCTATTATTATAAGGGCAAATTTTAAAATAAAACTAAAAATAAATTCTATAGATATATAAACAAAGATGCTGTAACTTACCAAACGAAAGCGTTGGTATGTTGATAGAGACAATAAAAAACACACACGCAAATTTCAAGCTTTCGCAACCCAAGGTTGCTTCATCAGGAAAGAGGGAAGGATGTGAGTTTTAAGGGAAAGGGTAAGGAGTCATTCCAATCCCGGGAGTGGAAAGACTTACCTTAGGGGGGAAAAAAGGACAGGTATACACTCGCACACACACACACACACACACACACACACATACATCCACACATATACAGATGCAGCAGAGATGTCAGTTGAGGCGGAAGTACAATGGTAAAGATGTTGTCGAATGACAGGTGAGGTACGAGTGGTGGCAACTTGAAATTAGCGGAGGTTGAGGCCTGGTGGGTAATAGGAAGAGAGAATATATTGAAGGGCAAGTTCCCATCTCTGGAGTTCTGATAGTTTGGTGTCAGTGGGAAGTATCCAGATAACCCGGCGGACGGTGTAACACTGTGCCACGATGTGCTGGCCGTGCACCAAGGCATGTTTAGCCACGGGGTGATCCTCATAACCAACAAACACTGTCTGCCTGTGTCCGTTCATGCGAATGGACAGTTTGTTGCTGGCTTCACAGTGTAGGCATGTCAGGTGGTAATCCTGATGAAGCAACCTTGGGTTGCGAAAGCTTGAAATTTGTGTGTGTGGGTTTTTTATTGTCTCTATCAACATACCAATGCTTTCGTTTGGTAAGTTATAGCATCTTTGTTATTCATAAAAATAAATTCTGACAGACTACTGAATGTTTCACTTCCAGAATTTCAGTTTTGACTCTTCCTGTATGACATTAAATATTATTAGTTCAACCTATTCATAAATTATACACATTTTCTGTGCTATTTTCACATGCACCTCGTTACCGCTTTGCCAACCACCTCATTTTCTTTTCCTTCAAATGTAATGGAACATCTCACTACATGTCCATTCAATTTTTCATTGCTTTTGCTAATGCCCTATATGTATCATTTGATACTGACAGATAGTTATTTATATGCATGTTCTGTGGATATAGTTGTGAACTCTTGTTGTGATATAAGAAGAGTCAGTTTTACAACCACACTACATTCTTCAGTGGAGTAAAAGATGTCATCAAGCAGATAAGATTCCAGGTTGTGTTTTATCATTCATTCATTAAATTCTTTATATCACTGGATAGATGGCCAAATACTTTTAGTGCTGAACACTTCACTCATTTCTATGCCACACTAATGCTGAGAGATGGATAACGTAAATCATTTCTCCTTCTAGAATTCTATTAATGAACGTCTGTGTTGTTTTCAAACTATGATTGTTGACAACCTCATAAAGTAGTAAGTACTAAATGTACTGTGAGGCTGTTGTGAGTATGCCCAATCATTTTAAGATTAGCCGACAGGAGGTTCTACAGTAGACACCAAACACTGTCCTTACTACATGCTTCTGTGTAACAAATGGACATCACACATTATCTTTACTACATGTTTCTGTACAACAAACACTTTTTTCCTTAAGTTACTTCATGACACCACACATTATCCTTACTACATGCTTCTGTACAACAAACACTTTTTCCATAAGTTACTTCATAACATGAAGCCATAAGACATTAAAGAGAGCAATGAGAGAAGCATTCAACGAATTCGAACATAAAACATTGGCAAACAATCTAAACAAGAACCCTAAAAAGTTTTGGTCATATGTAAAATCGGTAAGCGGATCTAAATCCCCTATTCAGTCACTCGTTGACCACGATGGCACCGAAACAGAGGACGACCGAAGAAAGGCAGAAATACTGAATTCAGTGTTCCGAAACTGTTTCACTGCGGAAAATCGTAACACGGTCCCTGACTTCAGCCATCGCACGGACGCCAAAATGGAAAATATTGAAATAAACGATATCGGAATTGAAAAACAACTGCTATCACTTAGTAGCGGAAAAGCATCCGGACCAGACGAGATACCCTTAAGATTCTACAGTGATTATGCCAAAGAACTTGCCCCCTTTCTATCAGCAATTTATCGTAGATCGCTGGAAGAACGTAAAGTACCTAGCGACTGGAAGAAAGCGCAGGTCGTTCCCATTTTCAAGAAGGGTCATAAATCAGATGCGAATAATTATAGGCCTATTTCGCTTATGTCAATCTGTTGTAGAATAATGGAACATGTTTTGTGTTCTCGTATTATGACGTTCTTAGATAATACAAATCTCCTTCATCATAACCAACATGGATTCTGCAAACAGAGATCATGTGAAACTCAGCTCGCCCTATTTGCCCAAGAAATTCACAGTGCCGTAGACACTGGCGAGCAGATTGATGCCGTATTCCTGGACTTCAGGAAGGCATTTGATACGGTTCCGCACTTACGTTTAGTGAAAAAAATACGAGCTTACGGAATATCGGACCAGGTTTGTGATTGGATTCAGGATTTCCTAGAAGAAAGAACACAACATGTCATTCTTAACGGTTCAAAATCTGCAGATGTAGAGGTAATTTCGGGAGTACCGCAAGGAAGCGTGATAGGACCTTTATTGTTTCCAATATACATAAATGACTTAGTTGACAACATCGGTAGCTCCGTGAGGCTATTTGCAGATGACACGGTTGTCTACAAGAAAGTAGCAACATCAGAAGACTCGTACGTACTCCAGGAAGACCTGCAGAGGATTAATGCATGGTGCGACAGGTGGCAGCTTTCCCTAAACGTAGATAAATGTAATATAATGCGCATACATAGGGGCAGAAATCCATTCCAGTACGATTATGCCATAGGTGGTAAATCATTGGAAGCGGTAACGACCGTAAAATACTTAGGAGTTACTATCCGGAGCGATCTGAAGTGGAATGATCACATAAAACAAATAGTGGGAAAAGCAGGCGCCAGGTTGAGATTCATAGGAAGAATTCTAAGAAAATGTGACTCATCGACGAAAGAAGTAGCTTACAAAACGCTTGTTCGTCCGATTCTTGAGTATTGCTCATCAGTATGGGACCCTTACCAGGTTGGATTAATAGAAGAGATAGACATGATCCAGCGAAAAGCAGCGCGATTCGTCATGGGGACATTTAGTCAGCGCGAGAGCGTTACGGAGATGCTGAACAAGCTCCAGTGGCGGACACTTCAAGAAAGGCGTTACGCAATACGGAGAGGTTTATTATCGAAATTACGAGAGAGCACATTCCGGGAAGAGATGGGCAACATATTACTACCGCCCACATATATCTCGCGTAATGATCACAACGAAAAGATCCGAGAAATTAGAGCAAATACGGAGACTTACAAGCAGTCGTTCTTCCCACGCACAATTCGTGAATGGAACAGGGAAGGGGGGATCAGATAGTGGTACAATAAGTACCCTCCGCCACACACCGTAAGGTGGCTCGCGGAGTATAGAGAAAAAAAAAAAAAAAAAAAAAAATGAATGAAAATAGGAAAAGTAAGCCAACTTTTTGACAAATCTGGTATTATATATTACATGTTTAAAAAGATCTGTCGCATATGACTTCCTGTTCAGATTCCTATCAATACAGACTTTAGAATATTTAGTTTGATTTATTGATTTACCCTCATGCAGTATTTCTAATGGTATGGTCAGGCATTGTGCAATACTGAACTGCAGGTGTTGTTTTTAATCCAAATTTAATAACATTTCATGTGCAGAGAAATAATTTCTAAATTTCAAGAAAATGTTATTTAATTTTCAAGTATTGAAGTTACTTCATTAGGTTCTTCTATAACACCTTCACCGTCAGGCAGCAGAGCTATTTCAGTTTCTAGCATATATGAAGGAAGATCATTTATATATAATTAGAACAAAAGCAGAATCAATATTAATTCTTGTGGCACACCAGCAATAATTATTCACCACTGAAGCTGGTTTTATTGTGTACATTCCCTGAGTTTCTTGTTGCAACACTGTGTATCCTTTTAGTTAGATGGGATGAAAACCCTTTACCAGTATGTTACTTCACTCCAAAATATTTGAACTTCCATAGGGGAATACTGTGAACTGCTACACAATCAAATACCTTTGGTAAGTCACTGAATACATAGTTGGAAATATTTTGTCATTTAAATTTTGCATAATTTGATTTGTGAAATGAAGAATGTCATGTTATGTGGAGAGACCCTTTTGAAATCCTAACTGAGACAATCTTGCTTTAAGAAAGTGTTGAGTGCCAGACAGAGACAATGAAAAAGACTGCTGCATATTATCAGCTGTCAGACTACATCTGTAGTAGCCACCAGAAAGATCGCGGGAGGCGCACATTGGCACGGCGCGTCACGGACGGTAGTTGCCGCCAGTAGAGTCCCGTCCACCAGAGGGCACGCGAGAATTCGGACGCGACCTCTGCCAGCGTAACAACAAGAACAACAACAACAACTCCGGCAGGACAGGCCGTGCGCAGGCAGTCAACATCGGGCATGCCTAGGACACAGTCCCGGTCTACGCTAAGTGAAGTGCGACGTAACGTGAACAGTGTTACTACACAATTGGCGACGAGTAGGGTCGTTCTTTCGCGTGTTGCGTCGTTGTTCCGATTTCGCAGTTTCTCCACGGTATGGAGGATTTGGTGCGGGTTTTGGTTGCGCAGCAGACGGAGCTCATGGCCACCATGAAACAAGTGATTCCGGCGTTGCTCTCCACGCCGTCTGCTCCGGCGCAGTTCCCTCCTCCCTTTCCCCCGTATGACGAGACAGCGGAGGATTGGGATGCATATGAACATCGCCTTTGGCAGCATTTCCAGGCGTTTCATGTTGCCGATGCGGAGGTATGTCGTGCTCTCTTCTTGTCTTGGATATCTCCCTCGCTGTATCAAGTTTTGCGGCAGCTAGCGCCGTTGCGGGAACCCTCGTCCTTGTCGTTTGACGCATAGTGTTCATTGCTGTCTTCATATTATCGCCGCCGCACACATGTTGTGGGGGCTAGGGTCGAGTTCTATCAATGCAAGAAACAGCCCCATCAGTCTTACCGGGCGTGGGTCGCTACCCTGCACGGTCTTAGTCGCAAGTGTCATTTTGTCACGGAGCAGTCGCGGGAGTCGTATGCCCATGTTATGGTCCGCGACGTCATTGTTCGTTCGGCCCCTGATCGGGAGGTCCGGCAACGGGCCCTGCAGTTAGAAGACCCTTCCCTCGAGGAAGTCCTGTCCATTGCTCAATCGTATGAAGTCTCTCACGCAGCAGGTCAACAGCTGGAGGCGTGGTGCGACGTCGCGGAGGTTCAGGGCGGCGCGGCCGCGTCCACTGTGTCCGGGGTGGACGACGGTACAATCCGGCCGTTACGGCCGCTCCCGCGCGGCGCGTAAACAGAATTCCGGCCGCCGGCCCCTGTTGCCGTCCTGTGCGTCGTGCTATATACATCACGATCGGTCAAAGTGCCCCCAGCGTTGGGCCGTTTGTCGCAAATGTCATAAAAACGGTCACATTGCTAAAGTTTGCCGCTCCGCCTCAAAGGAATCGAAGGAAGCAAGTACAGAGGACATGGACGTTGACATTCAGGAAGTTTCATCGGGCCAGGCTCCCAACGCAAACTCTTTATCGAGGTGTCGGTTCGGTCGCGCCGGTTACAACTGCTGGTAGATACGGGCGCGGCAGTTTCGTTGTTGAATGCACAAACGTATTCCGACCTTGGATCGCCCCCGTTGGCGCCAGTTTACCGGCGTCTACGCGGTTATGGTAAACAGTTCATTCCCCTCCTGGGTCAATTCACTACCGATGTGACTTACAAATCAGTCACTCGGCCTATTACTTTTATTGTTGTCAGTGATGCGAGCTCCGCTAACCTTTTTGGCCTGGATGCCTTTCAAGCTTTCGGTTTTTCTATTGATGACACCATACAGTTGGTCTCTGAAGACGTTCCCTATCACTCATTGGAATCTTTGATCTCCGACTTTCCAGATATTTTTGAGGAGGGCCTGGGGCGTGTTTCAGATTTTGAAGCTCATTTAACGTTGAAGGCGTCTGCTCGCCCGCGTTTTCTACGCGCGAGGCAGATCCCCTTGGCTCTCCGCCCTCAGGTAAAGGAAGAGCTCGACCGGCTGACAGCCCTAGGGGTCGTTCTTCCCTTTTCTTCCAGTGAGTGGGCTTCGCCCCTCTTTATTGTCAAGAAGCCCTCGGGAAAATTACGTCTTTGTGGCGATTTTAAGGCCACCATTAATTCCCAATTGGTGGTGGACACCTATCCTTTGCCTCGTGCTGATAAATTGTTCTCCGCCGTGGCGGGAGGCCACTATTTTTCGAAAATCGATCTGTCAGAGGCTTATCATCAGATACCACTTGATGAGGACTCCAAACGGCTGGCAGTCGTCAACACCCCGTTTGGCCTTTACCAATACCAGTGGTTGGCTTTTGGGATATCCAGTGCCCCGGCGATATTCCAGCGTTATCTTGAGCATGTCACGTCGACAATCCCTCATTGTATTAATTACCTGGATGACATCATTGTCACGGGCCGCAGCACGACGGACCACTTGCACAACCTTCGCACCCTCTTTCTCAAATTCAGGTCTGTGGGCTTGCGTTGCAACCTGCATAAGTCAACCTTCTTCCAACCGTCCATTGAGTATGTGGGCTACACCATATCTCGGCACGGCATCCAGCCACTAGGAAGTTTGGTCCAAGGTATCGTCAACCTTCCTCGGCCCACTTCGCTGAAGGAGTTACAAGCTTTTTTAGGCAAGATAGCCTATTACCACCAGTTCATTCCCAGGGCACACCCCCTGTACTACCTTCTGCACAAGGGTGTTCCTTTTGATTGGTCGCCTGCATGCGAGCGAGCGTTCACCTCGTTGAAGGGCCTCCTCACGTCAGCCCCTTGTTTGGCTACTTTTGATCCCCATAAGCCATTGGTCCTGGCTACGGATGCTTCGCAGTATGGGGTGGGGGCAGTCCTGGCCCATCGCAACGCAGATGGTTCCGAGCAACCACTGGCGTTTGCGTCGAAAACGCTTAGTCCCGCGCAGGCCCATTACTCCCAGGTGGAAAAAGAGGCTTTGGCCATTGTCTACGCTGTTACCAAGTTTCACACTTTCTTGTATGGCACGAAGTTTCAGTTAATCACTGACCATAAGCCGTTAATATCGTTATTTGGCCCCGCCTCTCAGATTCCGGATAGGGCGGCCCACAGACTACAGTGCTGGGCCTTCTTCCTCTCTAAGTACCATAATGACATTCGTTTTCGCCCTACAGGCCAGCATGCCAACGCCGACGCTCTTTCCCGTCTTCCGGTGGGCCTGGACCCTACATTTGATCGGGAGGAGATTATGTGTTTTCATTTGGATGTGGCATCCCACCAAGCGGTTGATGGCTTCCCGATCACTAGTTCTCGAGTCGCCAGGGAAATGGCGGCTGACCCGGTTCTCCGGCAAGTAGTTCGCCTCATTCAGCAGGGGTGGTCGGCCCGCCCTCCGGGCCGGGCCTCGGACTCTCTTCGTAATTATTTTCTTCTACGAGACCGTCTCTCGGTGTTGGAAGGAGTTCTCCTTCTGGCTACCGATGATACAGCTCCTCGCGTGGTTGTTCCTGCAAGTTTACGAACGGAGGTCCTCAAGTTATTACATGCGGGGCACTGGGGTGTTTCCCGTACTAAAACCTTGGCTCGCAGACATGTGTACTGGCCCGGTATTGACGGAGAAATTGAGCACTTGGTGGCCGCCTGTTCCCAGTGTGTGAGCCAACAAGCATCTCCCAGGGCAGTGTTCTCTTCATGGCCGCCGGCAACCCAGGCGTGGGAACGTGTTCACATCGATTTTGCGGGCCCGTTTCTCAATGGCTTTTGGCTCATTGTCATTGATGCTTATTCCCGATTCCCATATGTGGTTCGCTGCTCCTCAACCACTTCAGAAGTTGCAATCCAGGCACTAGCAAAAATCTTTTCTGTGGAAGGTCTGCCAATCACCCTGGTCTCGGACAATGGACCGCAGTTTCTTTCGCAGACCTTCCAGGATTTTTGTAGGCGCTTCGGTATTCGGCACGTTTGCTCTCCCCCCTTCCATCCACAATCGAATGGGGAAGCTGAGCACATGGTGCGCACCTTTAAGACGCAGATGAAAAAGTATGTGCACGAATTTCCTGCAGAGGAAGCATTGACGTTTTACTTGACGGCATACCGGACCACACCAATGGGAGACCGCAGCCCCGCAGAGCTCCTCCATGGGCTCAACCTAGGACTCTGCTGCACCTCCTCCAGCCTGGTCCTCACCAGTCTTCACAAAACGGAGTACCTGGCTTTCCACTGGGTATGTCAGTCTGGGCCCGTGGGTTTGGTCGCTATCCACATTGGATACCGGCGGTGGTCGTGCACCGCCATGGCCGCCGGCTCTATACCTTGCAGGCGGGGGACCGGGTGGTACGTCGTCACCAACATCAGCTCCGTCCACGTTCGGGCACCCACCCTCCGACCTCTCGGACACCGGCTTCCCCATTGCTGGCACCTGTATTGGTTTCACAGGGGACGTTACCTCCTCTCCCCGCTGTGACTCTGCCACACTGCGATGGTTCTCAGCCTTGGCAGCCTCCAGTGGCTCCAGCACCGGCATCGCCGTCATTCGAGATGCCGTCCCTTCCCCTTCGTCCCCGCCACTGGGTCTTGCCCCTCCTGAGGTGGAACAGGATCCAGATTTCGACAGCTTGTCGCCCGTGCTGTCCCGGGCTCCGGTTGTGGGACGACGGGGGCCTCTTCGTGTGGGTCACTTCCAGCCGTATTCGAAGGTTCCAGCTCGAGGGTTGGCAGATCCCCTCGACTCCGGCCATCCAATGGATGTGGAGGTCATCGCTCCTGCCCAACGCTCCACCTTCCGACGCAGTGGATCACAGTGGCTTCACCCCCCGAAGGAGGAGGAGTGTAGTAGCCACCAGAAAGATCGCGGGAGGCGCACATTGGCACGGCGCGTCACGGACGGTAGTTGCCGCCAGTAGAGTCCCGTCCACCAGAGGGCACGCGAGAATTCGGACGCGACCTCTGCCGGCGTAACAACAAGAACAACAACAACAACTCCGGCAGGACAGGCCGTGCGCAGGCAGTCAACATCGGGCATGCCTAGGACACAGTCCCGGTCTACGCTAAGTGAAGTGCGACGTAACGTGAACAGTGTTACTACAACATCCTTCACCACACACAGAAAAAACACCTGCACATTCACATATGCATAACTCACACACACATGATCACTATCATCTCCAGGTGCCGTCAGATACGTCCCTCTTCAGTCGGGCCTTGGTGTCTAGAAATGACAGTGACCATGAGTGTTTGAGTTAGGCATGTGTGAATGTGTGTGTGGTTTGTTTCACCTATGTCTCATGAAAGACTTAGCGTGGCTAATAAAACCCACCAGCCTTTTTTATTGTGCCTTTCTGCCACTCAATACCCTCTCTATATGGTGAATTGCAATCTGTCTTTTTCCTATTGTTATTATTCCATCTCAGATTTTACATTGTGTGTTTTGTTTTGAGAAACGTGTGTTATTGTTCTTGTGTACACAATTTTTCCACCATCTTCAAGAAAGAAGTAAGTAGTGACACAGACTGGTAGTTATTAATATCAGTCTTGTCCTCTTCCATGTAAAAGTGTCTGACAATATCATATTTCAGTCTGGACATATCCTCTGTAACAGTGATGTCTTCCATTTGTGACTTAATACACTTTACTTAAGATATTCTCAACTCTGTGAGAATTTTTTCATTTTGAGGTAGTTACGTACATTCTAAATTTCTTTCGTAGAGCATGGAGCAGTTGTAATTGACTATATGTATGAAGCGTCACTTACTGCATATATTGTATTGCTTTATCCCTTGACCTGTCGACGTCAGTTTCTTGACCTACTTCAAGGAAGTGATTATTAAATGTGTTGACTACTTGACTACTATCATTTATTATTTGGCTGTGTTCTTTAACAATAAACGCTTCACATTTCTGAACGACTTCCCAGTTTCTCTTTTAACTATTGCCCATATAGATTTAATTTTGTTATCTGAGTTATTAATTTCAGGCATTACATGAAGATTTTTTTAAAATTTTTGCCGCAATACCATATTTCTGGTACAGTATTTCTTGTAATATGTTATCAGCCCAACTGCTCTGTCTGATCTAACCATTTCAAAGAATATATCATTTTCCTTGCACATCATATTTTGATTCCTTTTGTAATCTAGGGCTTTTTTGATGGTTTATTGATACCAACTTTCATTGTGTACTTGAGAAAGTAGCTGCTAAAGATTACAGAAACTCATCTAAGAATACCTTACATTTGGAATTGACATCAGTCCTATAATACATATCCCACCAGTTAGCTTCATGTAAAATCACCCTGAAACTTTCTTTTCCCTGTTAATTAATTACTCAGTTTTCCATTGTAATCAGATAAGTTGTTCAGTATGGTTAGTTGTGCATCATAGTCAGAAAGGCCATTCAGTATTGGATGTGTTCTTCTTGTTGTGGTTTCAGCCCAAAGACTGGTTTGATGCAGCTCTCCATGCTACCCTATCCTGTTCAAGCCTCTTCATCTTGCAGTAACTACTACAACATACATCCTTCTGAACCTGCTTACTGTATTCATCTCTTGGCCTCACTCTACAGTTTTTACCCCCATGCTTCCCTCCAGTATTAAATTGGTGATCACTTGATGCCTCAGAATGTGTCCTACGAACCGATTCACTCTTCTAGTCAGGTTGTGCCAAAAATTTCTCTTCTCCCCAATTCTATTCAGTACCTCCTCATTAGTTACATGATCTACCTATCTAATCTGAGCATTATTCTGTAGCACCACATTTCAAAAGCTTCTATTCTCTTCTTGTCTAAAGTGTTTGTTGTCCCTGTTTCATTTCCATACATGGCTACACTCCATACTTTCAGAAAGGACTCCTGACACGTAAATCTGTACTCAATTTAAACAAATTTCTCTTCTTCAGAAACACTTTTCTCCTGATGATGACATCCTCCTGAGTAGCCCCCACTGGAGACTAAGGGATTATTTTATCTCTGGAATATTCTACCCAAGATGATGCCATCATCATTTAAGCATACAGTAGAACAGCATGCCCCTGGGAAAAATTGTGGCTGTAGTTTCCCCTTGCTTGCAGTTTTTCGCAGTCTAGGACAGCAAGGCCATTTCAGTTGATGTTACAAGGTGAGATCAGTCAATCATCCACACTGTTGTGCCTGCAACTACTGAAACTGCTGCTGCCCCTCTTCAGGAACTACGTGTTTGTCTGGCCTCTCAACAGATAACCCTCCTTTGTGGTTGCACCTACGGTACGGCTATCTGTATTGCTGAGGCATGCAAGCCTCCCCAACAATGGCTAGGTCCACAGTTCACAGAGGAGGGGGAGGGGGGGGGGGGCATTACTGGATAAAAATTTAAACATTTATATTATTTATCAAGTCTTCACCTGTGAAAACATTGCCTGTTAATGTAGTGCTTAGATGCGTAAGTTGGGGGGAAAATTAATGACAAGACAAATATAAATGTTAAGTAACAGTTCCAAATCATTCCTTTTATCTGCCTCTTTCAAAAAGTTAATATTAAAATCTCCACAGACATTATTTACGTTCTTTTATAAGGCAGGTGGCATAACAGTGACTCAAATTTTTGTAAGACGATCCGAAAGTTTCCTCAGTAGAGATCTACATGTTCTAACAACTATAAATGACTTTTCCAGTATGAGTAATTCAAAAGCACAGGCTTCCAATTGCTGATCTAGGCAGAAACTACTGGCATCAATAGATTTAAATTTGATTTCACTTTTGTACACATGAAACAACTTCTCCTTTCTCCATGTATTCCCAACTTGAATGGCACAGATAATGTAGACCCACTCATCCTTCTGCCTCTCACTGCAGCTCTTGAACGTGGCTGTGAGATACAAAAATAAAAAATTGACTACAATACAATTGTCCTCTATGTGGACATCAACCCCCACCTAAAAAGTAAAGTCTTCAGAAAGTTGCCTCTCTATCTGCAACTCCTCAAAAACTTCAGAAAGTAGTATTTTGAAGATATGGAGAGCCAGAACAAGATACTCAAGGAAAGGATGGTGACTTCTGAATCCCAGTCCCAGACATCAGTTAGAATTATAAACCTGGAAGATGGAAATAACTTTAAAAGTTACACTCACAAAACTAAGGGACTTTCTATTGTTTGATTAAGATCAAGACATCTACATCTATACTCTGCAAACCACTGTGAAGTGCATGGCAGAGGTGTATCTCATTTTACCAGTGATTAGAGTTTTTTCCTATTTCATTCACATATGGAGTGTGATAAGAATGTTGCTTAAATACCTCTGTAAGTGCTGTAATGCCTTCACGATATGTATAAGATTGCAGTACATTCTCAGATTCATCACTTGAAGTTGGTTCTAAAAACTTTCTAAGTAGGTTTTCACAGGATAGGTCATGTCTATCTTGAAGCACACTTCATTCATTATCTTCGCCTCACTCTGTCATGGTTCAAACAAAATTGTGACTGTTTGTGCTGTCCTTCTCTGTATCTGTCAATACACATTATCAGTCCTATTTGGTACAGGTCCCACACACTTGAGCAAGGTATTTTAAGGCAGGATGCACAATTGTTTTATATGCAGTCATTCCACCACTGAACTGCAGTCTGTCACCTACTTGACCTTTTACAGAGACTATGTGACTGCTACATTTTATATAACTACAGAATGTTACACCCACATATTTGTGTGAATTGACTGATTTCAACTGTTACTCATTAATATCATAGTTACAGCCTACAATTTTTTGTTTTGTTTTGTAAAGTGCACAGTTTTACATTCCTGAACATTTAAAGCAAGCTGCCAATCTTTGTACCAGTTTAAAATCTTATCAAGATCTAACAGAATTTTTGTGCAGGTTCTTACAGACAGTAGTTCATTATAGATATCTGTATCATCTTCGAAAGTCTGCTGTTACTATTAGTATTGTCTGGAAGGTCATTACTGTACAACATGAACACTTCCCGGAACGCACCTCAAGTTATTTCTACATCTGTCAATGCCTCTCCATCCAAAAAACTTGCTGTTTCCTCCATGCCACAAAATTCTCAATTCAGTTAAAAATTTTGTTCATGGGCCATAGAAGTACCTTTGATAATAACCATAGATGTCAGACTGAGTCAAATGCTTTTCAAAAATCCAGAAATACTGTGCATTTGGATTTCACTTGTTCGATATTTTCAGAATCAATGCTGATTGGCATGAAAGAGGTCATTTCGTTATAGCTACCTGATTAAATTTGAACTCAGACTATGTTTTTCATCGAGGAGCCAATCAGATGACTGTGACTGCAGAAAATTACAGTTACCTATGAGGGGTTCAGTGGTCAACTCTGTCCTAGCCAGTGTATGCTTCAAGACTTGATTTAAGTCACAGAAGAGGAAACAAGCAACAGCAATTTCCCTTCATGGGTTAAATCAAGTCTTGAAGCTAAAAATGGCTAGCACAGGGTTGACACTGAAACTGATGAGGTAGCTGTAATTCACTGCAGTCGCAGGCATTTCATTTTCTCTCAAATGACCTCATATCTTACTAAGATTTTTCATCTTACAGCTACAGTGTTCACTGAAATAGTAACATCTATAAATCTAGTTCTGATGCATTCCTTTTTGCCAGAATTATTTCTCTTTATACAACAACATTATGCAGGATGTCTATAATTAAAGTTCCAATTTCAGAACACTGTAGCAAGAGCACCACTGCCCAGAATGACATCAAATTTGAACAGCATATTACTAACGCAGGGGGAAACATCATCGGAAAAAAATCTGACCGCCAGATGGCAGTGTAAGCATCATGCAATGCACACCAACAGATGCACTGAATATGGCTGTTCCTTAGTTTGCTTCCGAGACATCCAATATGACTGTCTACATGAAGTATTGTGTGCTATGGGTAAAACTCTTTTACAGCAACTGTGACTGTGCCCCAGTAGCCCTGCAGATGATCTGGACTCCCAACGGTGTGAAAAAGCATTGGTCTGATGTATGCTCAGAGTCTCAAGAAAATTATAACAAAATTTGAAAAGACAAGTTCTTTTGATGTGCAGTGTGGCAGAGGGAAGGAAGCATCACTATCTGACAACATAATCATGAACTTGTTTCTCTGTACTCCCAAGGAATTAGCTAACATGCATGAATGTTCTCCCAGGCAATAATGTTAATGAACACAATATACTAATCTACATCTACATCTACTTTTATGCTCCGCAAGCCACCCAACGGTGTGTGGCGGAGGGCACTTTACGTGCCACTGTCATTACCTCCCTTTCCTGTTCCAGTCGGGTATGGTTCACGGGGAGAACGACTGCTGGAAAGCCTCCATGCACGCTCGAATCTCTCTAATTTCACGTTAGTGAAAAATGGCCTAGCTGTGCCGGTACTGCGAACGGCTGAAAGCAAGGGGAAACTACAGCCGTAATTTTTCCCAAGGGCATGCAGCTTTACTGTATGGTTAAATGATGATGGCGTCCTCTTGGGTAAAATATTCCGGAGGTAAAATAGTCCCCCATTCGGATCTCCGGGCGGGGACTACTCAAGAGGACGTTATCAGGAGAAAGAAAACTGGCATTTTACGGATCGGAGCGTGGAATGTCAGATCCCTTAATCGAGCAGGTAGGTTAGAAAATTTAAAAAGGGAAATGGATAGGTTAAAGTCAGATATAGTGGGAATTAGTGAAGTTCGGTGGCAGGAGGAACAAGACGGTCAGGTGAATACAGGGTTATAAATACAAAATCAAATAGGGGTACTGCAGGAGTAGGTTTAATAATGAATAAAAAAAAAAAAAAAAAAATAGGAGTGCGGGTAAGCTACCACAAACAGCATAGTGAACGCATTATTGTGGCCAAGATAGACATGACGCCCACGCCTACTACAGTAGTACAAGTTTATATGCCAACTAGCTCTGCAGATGATGAAGAAATTGATGAAATGTATGATGAGATAAAAGAAATTATTCAGATAGTGAAGAGAGACAAAAATTTAATAGTCTTGGTTGACTGGAATTTAAGTGTAGGAAAAGGGAGCGAAGGAAACATAGTAGGTGAATATGGATTGGGGGTAAGAAATGAAAGAGGAAGCCGTCTGTTAGAATTTTGCACACAGCATAACTTAATCATAGCTAACACTTGGTTCAAGAATCATAAAAGAAGGTTGTATACATGGAAGAACCCTGGAGATACTAAAAGGTATCAGATTATATAATGGTAAGACAGAGATTTAGGAACCAGGTTTTAAAATGTAAGGCATTTCCAGGGGCAGATGTGGAGTCTGACCACAATCTATTGGTTATGAACTGCAGATTAAAATTGAAGAAACTGCAAAAAGGTGGGAATTTAAGGAGATGGGACCTGGATAAACTGACTAAACTAGAGGTTGTGCAGAGTTTCAGGGAGAGCATTAGGGAACAATTGACAGCAGTGGGGGAGAGAAGTACAGTAGAAGAAGAATGGGTAGCTATGAGGGATGAAGTAGTGAAGGCAGCAGAGGATCAAGTAGGTAAAAAGACGAGGGCTAGTAGAAATCATTGGGTAACAGAAGAAATATTGAATTTAATTGATGAAAGGAGAAAACATAAAAATGCAGTAAATGAAGCAGACAAAAAGGAATACAAACGTCTCAAAAATTAGATCAACAGGAAGTGCAAAATGGCTAAGCAGCAATGGCTAGAAGACAAATGTAAGGACGTAGAGGCTTATCTCACTAGGGGTAAGATAGATACTGCCTACAGGAAAATTAAAGAGATATTTGGAGAAAAGAGAACCACTTGAATGAATATCAAGAGCTCAGATGGAAACCCAGTCCTAACCAAAGAAGGGAAAGCAGAAAGGTGGAAGGAGTATATAAAGGGTCTATACAAGGGCGATGTACTTGAGGACAATATTATAGAAATAGAAGAGAATGTAGATGAAGATGAAATGGGAGATACGATACTACGTTAAGAGTTTGACAGAGCACTGAAAGACCTAAGTCGAAACAAGGCCCCGGGAGTAGACAACATTCCATTAGAACTACTGAAAGCCTTGGGAGAGCCAGTCCTGACAAAACTCTACCATCTGGTGAGCAAGATGTATGAGACAGGCAAAGTACCCTCAGACCTCAAGAAGAATATAATAATACCAATTCCAAAGAAAGCAGGTGTTGACAGATGTGAAAATTACCGAACTATCAGTTTAATAAGTCACAGCTGCAAAATACTAACGCGAATTCTTTACAGACGAATGGAAAAACTAGTAGAAGCCAACCTTGGGGAAGATCAGTTTGGATTCCGTAAAAATACTGGAACACGTGAGGCAATACTGACCTTACGACTTATCTTAGAAGAAAGATTAACGAAAGGCAAACCAAAATTTCTAGCATTTGTAGACTTAGAGAAACCTTTTGACAATGTTGACTGGAATACACTCTTTCAAATTCTAAAGGTGGCAGGGGTAAAATACAGAGAGCAAAAGGCTATTTACAATTTGTACAGAAACCAGATGGCAGTTATAAGAGTCGAGAGGCATGAAAGGGAAGCAGTGGTTGGGAAGGGAGGGAGACAGCATTGTAGCCTCTCCCCAATGTTATTCAATCTGTATATTGAGCAAGCAGTAAAGGAAACAAAAGAAAAATTTGGAGAAGGTATTTAAATCCATGGAGAAGAAATAAAAACTTTGAGGTTCACCGATGACATTGTAATTCTGTCAGAGACAGCAAAGGACTTGGAAGAGCAGCTGAACGGAATGGACAGTGTCTTGAAACAAGGACATAAGATGAACATCAACAAAAGCAAAACAAGGATCATGGATTGTACTCGAATTAAGTCGGGTGATGCTGAGGGAATTAGATTAGGAAATGAGACACTTAAAGTAGTAAAGGAGGTTTGCTAGTTGGTGAGCAAAATAACTGATGATGGTCGAAGTAGAGAAGATATAAAATGTAGACTGGCAATGGCAAGGAAAGCGTTTCTGAAGAAGAGAAATTTGTTAACATTGAGTATAGATTTAAGTGTCAGGAAGTCGTTTCTGAAAGTATTTGTATGGAGTGTAGCCATGTATGGAAGTGAAACATGGACAATAAATAGTTTGGACAGGAAGAGAATAGAAGCTTTCGAAATGTGGTGCTACAGAAGAATGCTGAAGATTAGATGGGTAGATCACATAACTAATGAGGAGGTACTGAATGGAATTGGGGAGAAGAGGAGTTTGTGGCACAACTTGATGAGAAGAAGGGACCGGTTGGTAGGACAAGTTCTGAGGCATCAAGGGATCACAAATTTAGCATTGGAGGGCAGCGTGGAGGGTAAAAATCGTAGAGGGAGACCAAGAGATGAATACACTAAGCAGATTCAGAAGGATGTAGGTTGCAGTAGGTACTGGGAGATGAAGAAGCTTGCACAGGATAGGGTAGCATGGAGAGCTGCATCAAACCAGTCTCAGGACTGAAGACCACAACAACAACAACGATCCCCTCGGGAGGTATAAGTAGGGGGAAGCAATATATTCGATACCTCATCCAGAAACACACCCTCTTGAAACCTGGACAGCAAGCTAAACAAGCAAAATGGACCACCCTGTGGCACAAAATGCAGTTAAACATAAATTGCTTAATTTCAATGGCTATTTCAACCTGGGATGTGTGGATTCTTCTCTTCAACACCTGGTTTTCTGAACTGCGCAAATGGGAATTATCTTTTCAACCCATTGTCCCTTGCTGAAATTATCATGGCCTCAGCCAACTGTCCTCAGTCTACTGTCCCCACGTCCTCCACCCAACAGTTTCCAGCCACTCTGTCACATCACATGCTCCCACTCATTCTGTCTTGTCAGCTGCTGCCAGTTTGTGTCCCCCCTCTCTGATTGTGCACCTATCTCCGTATACAGTAACTAGAAGTCGGAAACAAAAAAGTACCTACAGTACTACTCATTGCATATATTAATTTGCATGTCTGGCACAGAGTGCTCTATTTTTGACTCTGATCTCTTTGAACTGCTTTCGTTCTATGTCTTCCTTGGCATGTAACTTGTGTACTGCCATGTTTTGTTCTTCTCACTTCGTGTCTAATAAATGCATTTGTGATATTTAAAGCGTGTTATTACTGATCAGCATTATGTATTTATGGCACAATATCTCTGTTGTAAATGTACAGAAATTATGTTGTTCAAGACTGCAATGTTGCTACAGACAAATAAAGATTATTATTACTATTATTATTATTACTGCACTGCTAAGTTAGCTATGACTATTTGTGATTGTGAGCCAATATGAAATTATCGAAAGATAGCAAGTTGTAGTAATTTCTACAATGGATCTCATAATATGGTGGTTGTTCCCTAGGTTAGTCTGAACACAGTAACTTAATCATTACACTTTAATAATGCAACTACTTTCAGACCAAGGAAAATATAATGATAATTATGTTAGATATTAAGAGGATATACATTTTTTGTGTTGTTCCCAACAAATGTTGCTGCAGTCATAGTTATGACATTTAGTACAGGATCATTTGTTACATACATAAGGTGACTTACAAGTAATTTCTGAATTACCATGCTCCATAAGAACAAATGGTCAACAATGGTTTACAATGAGGGGGAAAAAAGAAGAAGAAGAAGAAGAAGAAGAAAAAAAAGAAGCTGAAAGTATTGTGCATGTTACCAGCAACAGTATTACCTGTTATTCATCATCATGCATTTTACTGAACTTTGTAGTTAACACTAGTTCTTTTGAAGTATTTCCAGATAAATTGATTTTGCAACAAAGGACCTGTGTCTGCAAAGTAGTGTAACTCACGTTTTTCAGAAATATCCATCCCTTATTACTTAAAAAAATGTATGTGCCTGTTGAATGAACCATGCGGCAGGTATAGTGCAATAGAATGAGTCAAAAAGAAACTGATATTCACAGATAGATCCATTGTGCAAACATGAAAAACATATAGGAACACGCAGCACTTCACAATTCTTTCAAAACAATGATAATGGTAGAAAGGACAATGCACTGTCAAATTACATTTCCTAGCCAGCACAGTTAAATAGTTGGAAAATAACATGTAAGGAAAGTTAAAGAGAGGGTAAAGCTAATGATTTCCAGTAAAAGAAAGGAATGAGGCATTATTTATGCATACAAACAAGAACTACAACATAATATCTCACCCTAGAAACTTGCATTCTTCATCAGAGCACACAGATATATGCTTGAAACATCTGTCTACCAATATCCTCCTGGCACTGTCACTGTGAGTGCATTTATCTTAAACAAGAAGCATACGAAAAAGTGCTGACCTCAGAAATGTGCTTTTTCAGTTGACAAAAAGCTTGGAAGGACAGATAAATAATGAGGTAAACAACAATAGTAGAGTTTAGCATCCTAATCACTTTTAATTCCTTTACTATTTTGTTTCATTAAGCTGAGTAATCTGACTAATTTGGAAGTAAGTATGTTTGGTGCAGCAAATCAGCTTAAGTCATTTAATAAAAGCAAATTTTCTAGTCTACACTATACACCAATTGGATTCCTTCACAGAA
Source organism: Schistocerca cancellata (assembly GCF_023864275.1). Classification (NCBI taxonomy): domain Eukaryota; kingdom Metazoa; phylum Arthropoda; class Insecta; order Orthoptera; family Acrididae; genus Schistocerca; species Schistocerca cancellata. Next base: position 398,153,013 of record NC_064627.1, read on the forward strand.
TGCTGATAAAATAGTACCATTTCCAGCAACCACACACAATCATTTCCTAGACAAAAAATTCCACCTAAAGACTGGAATGTTGCATAGGTCACACTTATGGAGTATCATCTCAGTTGTGTTGCGGAATTCATGGTTAACTGCCAGAAAGATCATAGTTTGTAATAATTGATGGGAATGTCTCTCCCAGTTTGGGAATAGCAGTAATTGTGACTCTTCATGCTTTCCTGGCAGATATGCTGTAAATAGTCTTCACGGGTTGGCCGCCAGATCTGGTGGCAAACCTGTGAAGACTATTTATAGCAGCAATTGTTCGAGTGCAGAATGTAGTCACTTGGTTACATATGGAGATGTGGAATGATTCTGGAGGCATGCTCAGATAGTGAGAACAGTTAAGGTGGCTGCTCACAAAATCAGGAATCCAGGTTCATCCCCTGTTCCAGCAAAACTTTCATTTGTCACTAATAATCTGATCAGCTGCAATCAAATCATATTCGCAATTCTGAATATATTTCTTCCATTTCACATAACTGTCAATAGTACCAGTTTCTGTTTCTTCAGACATGCAACCACTCACCTAAAGCTAGAAATACAGGTTTGTGTCCCAGCCCAGCACAAATTTCATTTGTCACTAATAAATTGTGCAGCTGCAGTCTAATCGTATTCGCAATTCCTAACATATTTCTTCCTCCTAAGACTGTTTGCAGATGATGCTGTCATTTACCGCATAGTAAAATCACCAGAAGATTACCATGGATTGACAAATGATTTAGACAAGATATCTGCATAGTGAAACAAGTTTCAGCTGATGCCAAACTGTAAAAAGTGTAAGATCCTACAGATCTGTACTAAAAAGAGACCATTAGATTTCAGTTACACAATAAATAACACAAATGTAAAGGTTGTAGTTTCAACTAAGTATTACAATTACAAACAACTAGAATTGGAATGATCAAATGGAAAATGTTGGAGGGAACCACAGACTGTGTTTTATTGGCAGGACACTTAGATAATGCAAAAAAATCTACTAAAGAGACTTCCTACACTACATTTGTCCATCTTTTTCTAAAGTATTGCTGAGTAGTATCAAAACCTTATCAAAAATTGATGGAGGATATGAAAAAAAAAGGTTCAAAGAAGGACAGCTGATTTTGTTTTATCACAAAATATGGAAGAGAGTGACATGGAGATGATAAGCAAGGTGAGAGGGCACTCATTAAAACAAAGGCATTTTTCACTGTGTGGCAAGATCTTTTCAAAAAATTTCAGCCAACAACTTTCTTCTCCAAATGGCAAAATATTTTGTTGGCTTCCACCTAGGGAGAAATTGCCATCATAATAAAATAAGAGGAATCCAAGCATGCAAAGAAAGATGTAGGTGTGCATTTTCCCACATGCTGCTTGAGAGTGGAAGAGTCCAGAAATAGTTTGAAAATGGTTTTATGAACCCTCCACCATACACGTAAGTGTGAATTTCAGAGTAATCATGCAGATTCATGTGTATGTATGTATGACAACACTGTAATCAAATCCTGTTTTTATTCCTTTTGCGTAATGCAGAACCATATAAAGGGGAGAAAGGCACTCTCCAAACAGGTGGTAAAGGCAGGGTACAATGGAAACTTGTGCCATGAAGATACATCAAGCTGCCTGTTTAGACGCAGTGTTATGAAAGTTCATGTAAGAAACATTATTTTGCATTTTCTAAAATGGGTTACAGTAATACTTTTGTTTGAAAAAATCAATAACTAAGTTTGGTTCGAAAGAACAAGAATGCCTGTGTGTTCACCTGTTGAAGACATAACTTTAAATGTGGATCTGTGCAGTTACCACTTGTCAAATCTCACAAACATAATTTTTTTGTTTAAAATTGTAATCAAATTTGAAATGTAGCGTTAGAATTTATTAATTCTTTGTACAAAGTACATCATCAACTATGTAATACTTTTAATTTTGATGGTGCAATTTAATTCATGAAAACAAAATAATCATGGCAGATAAGCAAACTGCAGCAATTTCTGATTAATTTCTCATATTTTGGGTTAACAGCTACATAAAATTTAATAGAAGATATCACTGCAGTCACCTTAGTCTGCAATTTTTTTTATTTGAACAGCTCACTTATGCTGTTCTGGCCATGTGGCTAATAAAAAATGTAACCAACTATGCTTTAGCACATGTCAAACCCTAAAAATTATCATACATACACTCATGTCATCATCACACTCATGTGTTGTGCCTTTCACTGTAAGACTGAAGGTTTAGACATGTACTAAAGCACAGTTAGTTTCACTTGATAATGGCCACATGGCAAAAATTGCAATAGTGAGTTGTTAAAATACATAATTTTAAGTCAGAGGTGACGACAATGTTTTTTACAATATTAAAAAATTCTGTAATTTAAAAGAGAGAGTTAGTCTGTTTAAAAGACAACAAACATTTTAATCAGTTTTCTACTGATTACGGATATAAAAATTTTTTATTTATTAGTTTGGTAAAGAGAAAATATTTTATTTTTAAATATTGGAAAGAAATGTATGTGTGATAAAGGTTAGAATGATTACCGGTATTCAATCGGAGAAGCATTCAAATGTCATATTTTCACACAATGGAAAGGTTAGGTTGGAATATCAACAATATTATCAAAAGAATAGATTGCTGCTGGCCATAAGGATGACACGATGAATTACAGACAGGCACAATGAAAAGACTGTTACACTTTGAATTTTCAGCCAAAGCATTCTTCAGAAAAAGAGGACACACACACACACACACACACACACACACACACACACACACACACTTAAACAAGCAAGCATGCCTCATGCACACATGACCGCTATCTTTCACCGATCCAGCCTGAATGCAACAGCTGTGTTGAACAAAAGCAGCAGTCTGCAGTAGGGTGGGGAAAGGGGAGGTATAGCAGGGTAAGGGAGAGGGGGAGGGAAGTCAGCACTGTCGTGCAGAAGGTGTTGAGACAAGATGGCAGCTGGACAAGGGTGCCAAATGCAGTGTCAAAACACTGTGGTGGAGGGAGGGGGGAAGAGGGCATAGAGAGGAGCACAGATGGGGAAAAATACTCGTGCGTGCAATGGCAGAGATAGGTGCACAATCAGAAAGGGGGGACATAAATTGGCAGTAGCTGACAAGACAGAGTGAGTGGGAGCATGTGATATGACAGAGTGGCTGGAAACTGTTGGGTGGAGGGCGTGGGGACAGTAGACTGAGGACAGTTGGTTGAGGCCATGATAATTTCAGCAAGGGATAATGGGTTGAAAGGATAATTCCCATCTGTGCAGTTCAGAAAACCAGGTGGTGAAGAGAAGAATCCACAGGGCCCAGGTTGAAACAGCCATTGAAATCAAGCAATTAATGTTTAACTGTATTTTGTGCCACAGGGTGGTTCATTTTGCTGTTGGTCACAATTTGGCAATGGCCATTCATCTCGGAGAACAGCTGGTTGGTAGTCATACCAATAAGAAAGAAAAGCAAAATGCATTGTACATAACAGAGGTGGGAGTGGGCATTTGAAATAGATGAGTAAGACAATGAAGGATAACTAAATGAAAATGGAGTGAACAAAAGAGTATTTTCTATGAAGAAATGCTGAGACAGAAGAAATTAATGTAAATTAAGGCCAGGTGGATGGTGAGAACCAAGGACATGTTGTATCACTGGTTCCCACCTGCAGAGTTCTGAGAAACTGGTGTCTGTGGGAAAAATCCAGGTGGCGCGGATGGTGAAACAGGCACTGAGGTCACGATTGCCACATTGTACAGCTTGCTCTACAACAGGATATTTCATGTTGCCAGTATACACCCTATAACTATGACTATTCATCCTAATTGGTAATCTGGTGGTAGTCATGCCAATGTAAACGCCGAAGAGTGGTTATGTAACAGCTGATATATGATGTGTCATTTCACAGTAGCTCCCCTTTGATAGCACATGTTTTGCCAGTTATAGAGCTGCTATAGGTGGTGGTAGGAGAGTGTATACGGCAAGTCTCGGAGACGGGATGGCCACAAGGGTAGGAGCCATAGGGTGCTGCTTTGGTGAAGGAGCTACTTTCCTTCACACATAATATCAGTTGGAAATATTACTTTGCAACCCAATACTAAAACCTTTCCAACAGCATACCTGACATTGAACCCTGCCTTGAACAGTTTAGACCATGATCCCAACTTGATCCACCACCACTACCTCAAAATCGACCATAACCTGTCCTCTGCAGAACTCCAGGCTGTATGTTCGCTTAAAGCTGACGACTCCATCATTACCCTCCCAACAGACAAAGGCTCTACCACTGTAGTACTTGACTGAAAGGAGTATGTTAGTGAAGCTCTATGCCAGCTGTCTGACACCTTCACATACAGTGTCTACCATCAAGATCCCATTCCTGTTATTCAAACTGACCTGCAGTCCCTCCTTAAAACCTGAAGCCCTACACTAGGATTAACATCTAAATCCATAGAACTTCTCATTCCACCCAAAATATGCACCCTCAGCTATTACCTTCTTCCTTAGATCCACAAACACAATCATCCTGGCCATTCTATAGTTGATGGCTTCATAGCACTCACTGAATGTATATCTGTCTTAGCTGATAGCACCTGCAACCCTTAGTGCAAAGACTCCCTTCCTATATCAAAGACACCAACCATTTCCTACATCATCTGAAATCCATGCCCATCCCAGTCCCACCATACACCTTGCTTGTCACCATTGATGCCATGTCCCTCTATACAAATATCCCCCACGTACGTGATCTGTCTGTTGCTGAACATTTTCTCAGTCAGCACCCACCTCATTCTAAAGCTATGACATCCTTCCTATTAACCTTAATCAACTTTATACTTACCAACAACTACTTCACCTTTGAAGGGCAGACACACAAACAGATCAGGAGTACGGCCATGGGAACCAGGATGACTCCTTCCTATGTGAATCTTTTCATGGGTTGCTTGGATGGGGCTTTCCTGGAATCCATAAGTCTTCGGAACCTGGATTGTTTTACATACATTGATGACATTTTTACCATATGAGGCTGTTTTGTTAGAATTGCTGGAATCTCTGAATACCTTCTCCCAATTAAATTTCACATGGTCCTATTCCGAATCCCATGTCACTTTCCTTTATGCTGACCTTGTCTACACCAAAGGCCAGCTACACACTTCTGTCCACATTAAACCTACAAACGAACAACGGTACTTACATGTTGACAGTTGCCATCCTTCCTATCCCAAACATTCCCTCCCATACAGCCTTGGCATTCAAGGCAAATGGATTTGTTCATCTGCACACTCTTTACAGGAATACACCACCATTCTCACCTCAACCTTAAGTGGACTTAATTACACCACCAGCCTATTTCAGAATCAGATTTCTTGGGCCATCACATCCGATTCTGGTACTGCTGATCCCCCAAAAAATAACTTTGGAGCATACCACTGGTTACTCAGTATTATCCTGGTCTGGAATGTATTAATCAACTACTTTGACAGGGCCATAGCTTCCTAAAATCATGCCATGAAATGAGATCCGTTCTGTCCGAAATTTTGCCCATCAGACCCATAATAGCTTTTCATCGCCCTCCCAATCTCCGCAATATTCTTGTGATACCCTATTCTCCTTCTGCATCCATCTCCCTACCCTATAGCTCCTACTCCTGTGCCCATCCCTTCTGCAAGACTTGGCCTATGCACCCTCCTACCACCACCTTTAGCAGCCCTATAACTGGCAAAACATATACTATCAAAGGGAGAGCCACCTGTGAAATGACACATCATATATCAGCTGTTACATAAACACTGATCGGCTTTTACATCGGCATGACTACCACCAAACTATCAATTAGGATGAATGGGCATAGGTATAGGGTGCATACTGGCAACATGCAATATCCTGCTGCAGAGCATACTCTACAACATGACAATCGTGACCTCAGTGCCCGTTTCACCAACCTTGCCATCTGGATTCTTCCCGCCGACACCAGTTTCTCAGAACTCCGTAGATGGGAACCAGCATTACAACACGTCCTTGGTTCTCACAACCCAGCTGGCCTTAATTTATGTTAATTTCTCCTGTCTCAGCATTTCTTCATAGTAACTAGTTTTTTCTTCACTCCACTTTTGTTTTATATATCTTTCATTGTCTTAGTCATCTATTTTTCATCGCCCCCTCCCACCTCTGATATGTACAATGCACTTAGCTTTACATTCTTATTAATTCATGCATGATGTTTCAGCAGTAATCTGTCCTGCATGTTACCCTGTCTTCCATCTTTAGGCCCTCAAGTTTTCAAATCTCGTCCAACACAGTCCCCGACAATCAGTCTTTCCTTCTCATCCCATGCAGTAAATCTCCCCTGACCTGCGGTTCTGGGTGACTTTCTCAGAATCTATCCCCTTCCCTAGACCTCTCCAGTCCTTTTCCTTCACCCCTCTTCCATCCCCTTCAACCCTTCTGCCTGAAGAATAAGCCACTGTCTCTGAAAGCTTGCCTAATTACAACCTTCTTTTATGTGTGTGTTCTGCTGCCACTTTGTGAGAAGATTTCTTATCTATCCAATTAAATTACTCCATAAAAAACTGATTGTTTCCACTGTCATATAATATTATGATATACATTGTAGATTACATTAATAAAATAAAATTCAATTCAGAGAAACATGAGAGAATTATATTCAAAAGTAAAACTTCTGAAATTCCATACATATTTATCATTGCTTCTACCTGAGAACACATTGAGAGCAATTAGTATTTTAGTCATTTATTAATTAATATCTTTTAAAATCTTTGGATTTTGTACAATCGTCTGCAACACAGATAATAGGGTACGCCCTGATTATTATTTCTGTTATTATTATTATTATATTTACTTTTATTTATTTATTTATTTAGGTTGCAGTGTGTGTGTGTGTGTGTGTGTGTGTGTGTGTGTGTGTGTGTGCGCGCACACACGCGTACATGTGTGTAAGCAAAGAAGAACATTTGTTATAAACTGCATACTTAATTTTATTCGTTTCACTGCATGTATTCCACACAAGATTTTGTAATGTGCCATTAGACTGTAAGGAATTGTGGACAATGGAACAGAATCTTTATTGCAACTTTCATATTTGTGTTCATAAGATATTCTATTTTCATTCTGTTTCTCTGTAAAGACCACTTCAGCATTATGAAATGAGTAAAGAGATCATTACCACAAAAAACAATCAAAATTTATTTTGTATATATATAGGTTTCTTAAACTAAATGGTACAGCATAGCAACAGAAACAGACAGTCCATTTTGAGAATAACATAAACAAATATTTTATTTCATTTTTTTTTTTTTTTTAATAAAGAAAAGAACTCTCAAAACCGAATATTGAGAACGTATCAGCATGCACACAATATCATGCTCAATATCACTGAAGATAGATGGTATATATCATAGTAAAATTTCATTTTATGATTATACAAATACAGATTTAATGCTGATACTGCAATAACTGAAATTTAGATGTAGTACAAGTCTGCTTTTACTTAAATGTACATCATTTTACAGGAAAGTGAATTATCCATAGAAAATGGCATGGCAGCAAGTCAGTACAGTAACAACTGCTGTCTGCTGAGGTTGTGCAGTAAAAATCTTATTTATGGTAAAAACAATGGGAAATGCAGGAAGAAAATAATTATGAAGATGACTGATCACCATTCACTTGTGGAATAAGTCCTGAAACATTAAATGATACTCATTCGCTATGTACACTTTGTGTTGAGGAGGCTCTTCTAAAGCCAAGAACTGACTATGTAAATATTTTTTTTTAGTTGAAGGATGATCTATCATGGAAATGGTGACAACATTTACTGGGATGGATTGGGGAATATGACATGGGGTAGTAGTTCACTGAATGGGATGACGCACTGAGTGAGAGAGAAGAGGTAACTCTCCCTTGATGCAACAGAGAAAACAGATGGTGAGAGGGGTCAATTTGCAAACTGAAAAAATATGAAAAAAGAACAACGAATAATATGAAATGTGAAAGGAGGTCATAAACAAAGTAATATTTTCAGGGAGCAGAGGTAAAATGATTACTAAACATCTAGTGATATTCTCCTGTTCCATAGTAGATATAATTTAATCACATGGAACAATCAATTCTATGAATAAGATGATGAATGTATTTATCCTTGATTCATTCTTGGGGTATGAAATGATTCAAACCAATAAAGTTTGTTAATGCAAACTGAATCAATTTCTGCTGGATATTTGCTGACCTGTCAGCGATTACGACATAATTAGCATTTGCCTATGAAAGGAAAAAGGTCCTGAATTTGAGTCTCGGTCCGGCGCATCGTTTTAATCTGCCAGGAAGTTTCATATCAGCACACACTCTGCTGCAGAGTGAAAAGTTCATTCTGGAAACATCCCTCAGGCTGTGGCTAAGCCATGTCTCCTCAATATCCTTTCTTCCATGAGTGCTATTTCTGCAAGGTCTGCAGGAGAGCTTCTGTGAGGTTTGGAAGGTAGGAAACAAGATATTGGTGGAATTAAAGGTGTGGGGACAGGTCATGAGTTGTGATTGGGTAGCTAAGATGGTAGAGCATTTGCTCGTGAAAGGAAAATGTCCGAAGTACGAGTCTCGGTCCACACAGTTTTAGTCTGCCAGGGAGTCCCCCCCCCCCCCCCCCCCCCCCCAATCCCTCTAATAAATCTACATACACCTATATAGAGTAGCTGGCAGAATATGTATGACTAGCAAGACATCAGATCAGTGGGATTACAAGAAATCCTGATGTTCTGAGGTGACAATGTTTTCTTGTACAGTTCACAAGAGATGGTGTTTATGAAGGACCATGTAATATGGTATGGGTATTGGAGCAAACTTTTCTATTTACTGAATTTTCCTTATGTTACTTATTATTGGTGCAGTACCTGCAGCATGTTCAATCATTGGTTTGTGTAATTTATTTCTAGAAGCACTTTCAAAGTGCTCTTTTATTCAGATGTGATGGTTGTTCAATGGGTAAGGTAAGAAGAACTTTCACAAGTATACAAATACCCCATGGAACTAAATTCCATGTCTAGACAGAAAGGACCACAAAACTTTGAAACACTGTGGGTGCCAGAATGTAAGCTGTGTCATTTCACTTCAAAATACAGTTTCAAGATGGAGACACTAATGGACACATGCTTGCCGAAGAAGAAGTGTGAAATTTAATAAGTTTTTAGCATTTACAGAAAACATTTGCAGATTGTGGAAATTTTATGGTTTGGTGTCACGGATTTAATAAAGGCGGAACAGAAATGTGTGGTGATGAGTACATACCTGTTGCACAGAATATGAACTAAGGGAAAAAGGATTGGAACATAGCAAATAATTATGCAGGACACGTGAGTGCTGTTCTATCACTCAAAAAGGGGTAGGTTGGATCTGATACAGGATAAAGGCAGAGCATAGTACACCTTGAATCAGTTTACCACATGCTTGAATGCTTATTGGCAAACAATTTATGAGTGGCTAATTGGAACGAAGATATAATTGTACACTCACTTTATCACCTGTGCCATTCACATTTGTTCCATTTACCAGCTTCTTTGAGCAATATGTGTGGTATTCATTACTGTATTGTTTTCTACATTTCTTGAGCCGAATATTTACAGATCCAGTGCCTCATTACCACCTCTTTTCAATTTTGCTTTTATAAAATTTATACATATAAATATTCTCTTATTTCCAAATGTTTCCATTTAGTGCTTCTCTTTGATCTGATATTTGGTTTATTCATTTTGTCTCCTCGTTTATATTCCATTCTGGTTCTTATCTACTAAATTCTCACACTTCCATTCCTTGTTGCTTGAGTTTATTTCATACTATTTTTAGCCCTTAGCTTTGGTCTTTTGTTTGATATTCACATGGAATAGTCTGTAACAGGTTGCCAGAGGACAAGGAAATGCAAAATTAAGCACTCTTTCTACAAATTATCAGAATACTTGGACTCAAGGATATAAACTCCATCTTAACTCTAATAATTGTATTATACAGACAGAAGCTGACAGTGGTCTAATAACAATATTGAAAGGACAGATTGGTACTCACCACAGAGAGAACGTGTTGAGTTGCAGACAGGCACAGTAAACAGACTGCTAAAATATTTAATACTTCCTTCTGAAATAGAAACACACACATTCACATAAGCATAACCCATAACACATGGCCAGCGTCTCAGGGTGCTGGAGCTGGAGCAAGCAATTGGGCTCTGGCACACCGAGACAGTGGCCATGTGTGAGTGTTTTCTATTTTGGAAGGACTTTGTACCAGAGCTTAATATTTTAGCAATCTTTTTCACTGAGCCTGTCTGTGACTCAATGCCCCCTCTATGTGCCAAGTAGCTACAGTATGTATACTTTCTATATTGCCATTATTACACCCAGGACTTTCTATTGGTTGATAGTGGTCCATGTGAAACTGTGTAATTGCTTTGTTTGAGCTGAATAGTAGAAGATGAGGAGCAAAGGACTGTTTGAAAGTAGGTGATTGTCACCTAACATACATATATAAAATAATCTAGAAGTAAATACCATAATTATCAGTTTGGATGGATTTGCACTAGTCTTAATCTGTTGCTAGTACATGTTACAAAAGTATCTAGCAGTGGTTGCTTCGGCCTGTTAATGTATAATTTGTCTTGTTCCATTTCTCTGAAGGCACTCCTTTATGGTGGGATTTATGGAACACAATGTGTGAATGAATGATGAACGAATATCTTACTCTACTCAAACACCTGACACTTTCTCTGCCCCTGCACCAACCTCTCTTGCTGTCATTACCTCCCCATGAATCATACTCTCATTGGCAATCTTCCTTTATCCCATACAATATTTCTATCCTAACTGAACTGTACTCAGTCATTTATATAAAGCAGACATGCCTTGATCTCGAACAGCACATATGCTGCCACTTGAAACCATTTTCTTCTAAAAAATATTAGATATTAGTAGCTAAGCCCACAGAATGTTTCCCATTTGTGCCCTATACATTGTCCAAGACTTACTGAGTATAGTGAATGGTGATCCATCATTTTAATAACTGATCATGAAATCATAATTAGAATCATATCTAGTAAATAATATTTCACACAACAAGGGTGTAGTTTTTATTCCCTAAAAGTAATACATAGACAATAAAATCCTGTGCTACACTTTATGCGCACAGCAAGTGAACAATTATAGGATATGCAGAGTCTCAAAATAAAAATGAAAGCTAGAAGCAGAATAATAAAATTTTACATATTATTATGTTTTAAAGTTTTAAAGCATGTGCTTGAAATATACTCTAATATTTGACATAATGGTAACCAGCAAACAAAATAATAGTTGCCACAGATACAGGTTTGGATACCGTGCACATACTTATAAGCAGTTAGCATGTAACTAATATAAGGATCCATGCAGGATGTGCAGGGCAAGCAGCATGGCCTGGGACCATCACAGGCGTTAGGTTGGAGTCGGGTGGACACCTGATCGAGCAGCCAGCCATTTCGCACAGCACAGCAGTCTCAAGCAGGGGGAGCACAGGAAACGCAACACACCTGCCCTCCAATACAGCCAGGGAAAATGAAATTACAAGACTACTTAATTTATGTTATAGTTAAATTACTCCATTAAAAATGACAATATCATTTAATTATAGGGCATATTCTGCCACAAGCATGTATTGTAAAAATAGGAAAAATTATGTCTTACATACTTTTATTTAATACTTACGACACGCAAATAGTCACATCAGACAAGAAAAAAGTTACTACATATAATATTTCCATGACATGGGTTTTCATGTTTATGTAATACAATTAAAAACAATATGGATAAGTAAATAAAAACATGAAAACTAACAAAACTGCTAAGTCAACACCATTCTGGTTAATTGCATAGTAACTAACAGGCTACTCAGAACTGCATAACTTTGTAACGTTACTGTTTTTTCTTCAGGAGAATCAGAATTTGGTCCCATGTGGAAACCACTGTAAATTTACTAATATAATCCCACATATGGGAAAAAAAAGAGGAGGAGGGCTGAACACAAACTGCTTTTTTACAGTACTGATCCCTAAGTATATGATGGTAAAAGAGACTGGTCTTCTCTCTCTCTCTCTCTCTCTCCAGATGTGCACATCTAAGTATGTAAAGAAACTTTTGCTATAAAGTTCTGATATCAATGACACAACTTCACAACTGATGTTGTCTTTTAGTTCGTGTATTGTGTGTGGATTTGTTTCAAAGCCCTTGCTCTTCTAGTGTCCCCACAGGAAAAATCACATGTTGTTAGATCTGGCAAATGTGGTGGCCATAAAAGTTTGTTGACAGTTCGTTTCTCAGTGAAGACATCACAGACTCATTCCAGGGATAGCTTACACATGTGGCATGTTGCCCCATCTTTCTGGAAGTAGAAACATTGCCTTTCAATGCTGAGCACAAAATGTATCAAAAATTTCCATATATGCAACCTTGTTCTGGGTAGTGTCAAAAAATATCAATTCAATTAACAAACCATCATTGATGTTATTCAAAAGCCACATGCAGTAATCTACACATTTCTGGCTGCTACATAACTGTCACATGAAATGGTTTTGGATTAAGATTCTTCAATGTCTGCCGGCAACTCTTCTTACTCATATGCACATGTTGGACCAATCTACATGCAAACTTCTTTGGGCCCTCAATAACTCTTCAGTGAATGTCTGCAATAACTTCTGGTGTGTGTGTCATCATTTTACATTCTGCACAGATTCGTAGGTGTGCCAGTTTTTATACAGACTCTGTACAGCTCTCTTTGTACAGATACTTGATCTTGAAAGTTTCACAAGTTTCCTTAATCAAACCTATCTTCACACATGCTTCCACAATTTCAATCATTTCTTCTATCAAGAAAGCCTTTTGTAAACCACAATGAGAAACATCTAACTACGCTGATGAAGTGAACTGAAATGCTGACAGAGGAACAATAGCAATAAATTATTGCATGAAACTGTGCATTGTTGTAGGTGTTTACTCTATTTCAAAGGGGAGGTGGGCTACATTTAACTGTGCCACCATGTGTGTGTGTGTGTGTGTGTGTGTGTGTATTCCTCACTAGTAAGTATATCTGTAGTTTAATGTAGAATTCTAACTTCTGTCCATCCTGGAATTTTCCACAAGCAAACAAATTTTGCATTAGTAAGCCATGTCACTGTCAGAAAAATATAGCAGAAAATAGCCACATCCTTAAACTAGTCACCACACAACATAATTTTCCCATCATATTGTAACATGTTTTTGGGTTTGCAGCTGGATCCTAAGATCATATAACATGATATTGCAGCCTTTCAATCAGCCATGATATTCAGATGTGAAGCTGTCCCACTGAGAACCAAGATTGTCATTCCTGTGTAGGGCACACAATGCCAACAACAGATGAGCCAGAAGCCATTACAGCTGCCTTTTAACATAGCCACATGCAATGCTAACAGTGTTGAATGCTAGGAGGGGTAATGCATTACAATCAAGATAATTGTCTCTAAACCTGCTGTGAATTGTGTCGAAGCATTGTGAGGCAACACATGTTTAGAGGAAACACATTACCTTACTTAATGAGATTACCTGATAATGTAATTTCTATCACCTTCTTATGGATACTGTCCTAATACCAAAATGTTCCATTAACTATCAATATTCATCATATTTCATTCTGGGCCAGGCTTGGCCACAGCACATTTTTCTGCTTGGCGATGTCTTGCATGGTAAAGATGTTCAGTTGTCTGATATTTAGCTTTGCCACAAGAATACAGGATTTTATACATAAAAGGTTTCCTTGGCCCCAAATCATCCTTAACAGAGCCAAGGAGTGCTGCAGTTTTGGCTTGTGGATGATGGATAAAGTGTTAATATAAAATTTAATCAAAATTTTTCCGACATTCGAGAACATGTCCGAGTATAAGTAAGGAAACCTTGTGGTTCTAGCTGCCACTGGGCAATATGTAGGTGCTAAATGCCTTTCCTTTACTCCTAAGTCATTCACAAAGGAAAGCGTCAGTTTTCCATCTATCTTCCTATGCGTCTGGCATCGTTTTAGTGCCTCTGGCGATATTTCAAACTCCAAGGCTTGGTAAACTTGCTTATTAGTTTCCACTTGAACATAGACTTAAAGTGCTCAGTTTTTTTCTGGCAAACTGTCAGTGTTGGAGATAACACACACTCTTTGTGCCCACATCCTAAGAACCCTCTTGCACTGATGTGGTAGACGGCAGCTCACTGCAAGCACTACTTGTGTACAGGTCTGTAGTAAGCACTATGTCCTAGAGTTACATTATACTTTTTACACACTGAAACATCCAAGAAAATAAGCTTTTCATCACTTTCAACTTCTGTTGTGAACTTAATTCTGGAATGAAGAGAATTAAAGTTGCCCATGAAGTAATTAAAAGCAGCCACTCCATGTGGCCATATCATGAAGGTGTCATCCACACATTTAAAAAAACAGGTAGGTTTAAAAGCTGATGCCCTCAGAGCCCTGTCATCATAATCTTCCATAAATGAGTTCACAACAATGTGCATTAAATGATTCTTCATAGGTACAAACCTGTGACTAGATAGTTATCATAAGAACAATAACAAAACTACAAGTCCCACAGTCATGTAACTGACTGGCACACAGTTTTAATCTGCCATGAAATTTCAAATCTCTGCACACTCCCTCCACTGCAGGATGAAATTTCATTCTGAATAACAAAATAGTTTTTCCCTAACCTTCATTTTTATTCTAGAACTTCTCTCACTTAAGCCCCAGATTGAACATCTGGTGGCATATCTTTTTTGGGCTGACCTAATGCAGATGTATTTACTGTGTGAATACACTGACATACTGGAACTGCTGGGGATGAATTTAACGGGTGAATGCGCTAACCTGTTGGCGGTGCATTTAATGGGTGAATACAAGATGTGCAAATAAGTACACTAATTTGCTGCTGCTGTGAGGCAGTGTAGGAGATAAAAATGTGGGAGGGGCTATGGGCATGAGACATCATTGCAGGTAGAATACCTGGTCTAATTACCATGGACTTCATCTCCTTAACTGTTAAAATCCTTATTAATGGGAATACTGTCTTCCAAAATCCACGATACAGTGTGTGGCAGAAGGTACTTTTTGTACCAATGTAGCTTCCCTTCTTTCCAGTTCCAGTTGTGGATTGTTCACGGGAAGCACAACTGCTGATACGCATTGCTTGTGAGCTTGAATCTCTCTAATTTTATCTTTGCGGTTTTCTCACATGAAGGAAGCAATATGTAGGCTGACTCCTGTATGATCATACACTCCCAGAACTTTAATAGTAAACCACACTGTGATGAAGAACACCTCTCTTGCAGCAACTGTCTCTGGAGCTGGCTGAGCATATCTGTAATGTTTCTGCACTTACTAAATGAACCTGTAATGAAACATACTGCTCTTCTTTGGACTTCCTCTATTTTCTCTATCAATCATTTCTGATAGGGATCCCAGACTGATGATCACTATTCAACTATTGGTTGAACAAAGGTTTTGTAAGCTTATTCCATCATGGGTGTACTAGTATTTCCTGAGGATTCTTCCAGTGAACCACATTGTGGCATCTGATTAGTTTTATGTGGTCATTGTACTCTGTATGCATACTCCCAGTTATTTTATGGATGTGACCACTACAGTGAGTGTTGCGAAATCATGTAATCTACAATTATGGGCCTGTGTGATATTATATTTGTTTATCCTGAAGATAAATTGCTAATCCCTGCACCAAGCATCCATCCTCTGCAGGTCTTCCACTATTCACTACAATTTTGAAGCTTTGTGACTTCTCTGTATATAAGAGGTTTTTCTGCAAAAAGCCTTGTGGAACAGCCGATGTTGTCCACAAGATCATTTATACATACCGCGAAAAGTAATGGCCCAATAACACTCAATTTGGATACGTCCAAAGTGACTTTTACATTTGAAGGTTTATCTTTGTTGAGAACAGCATGCTGTGCTCTGACTGCTAGAAACTCTTCAAGCCAGTCCCACAGCTTCTGTGATATTCTATAGGCTTGCATTTTCTTCATTTGGCAGAGTGTGAAACTGTATCAAATGGAATGGCATTGAATGTCTTCTGAAAGTCAAGGAACACAGCATCCATCTGCACACTGGTATCTACTGTTTTCTGAGTCTCGTTGATGAACAAACTGAGCTAGGTTTTACAAGATAGTTATTTAGGGAACCCCTGTCGATTCTTACAGAAAAGATTTTCGGTTTCTAGAAATGTCATAATAAACAAGCATAAAACATGTTCAAAAATTCTACAGCAGATTAACACCAGGGATATATGCCTATTGTTTTACATGTCTGTTCAACAGTCCTTCTTGCAAATGGGAATGACCCATGCTTTTTTCCAATCATTGGGAACACTCTGCTCATTCAGTAACCTATGGTACATTGCTGCTGTTGCAAGAGGAGAAAGTTCTTTTGCATACTCTACGTACAATTGTACTGCTATCCTGAAAGGTCACATACCCTTTTCTCTGTTGAGCAGTTCCAGTTACTTTTCTATCTCACAGTCATTTATTTCAGTACCTGCCATTTCCAAATTTTTGCAAGGATTTAAGGATCCAAATTTTTGCAAGGATTTAAGGAAGGAACTAGAATGTGTTCTTTCTCAGCAAAACAGTTTTCAGTCATTTAGTGTTATAGTCTTCTCTGTGTCATCCCATGTTTTGATGTCCTTATGGTCAGAGAGTGTCTGCACAGATGGCTTTGATCCTGTTACTGATTTAATTTAAGACTTCTCAGAATATTCTTTTAAGTTGGTAGATACAATTTCACTTTCAAATTCAATGAACACATAATACATGTCTCTCCTTTCACTAATTTTTGCTTTATTCAGCTTTGTTTGTCTGTGAAGCTATGGCTAATTTAAATTTGCAGTGAAGCTCTGTTTGCTTTTGTAGAAGCTTCCTAACACCACTATCGAGCCATGGTGGATCTTTCCCTATCCCCACAACTTTGCTTGGCACATGCCTGTCTAGAATATGTTGTACAATACTCTTCAACTTTGCCCATTAATACTCCACACATTGTCGGCACTGGACTACTCCAGTAATCTTAAATCTGTTTCTTGTTGCTTTTGCTACTTTTCTTTACATTCCAGTTTACAGCCATATTCAGGGATGCTGTAATGGTCTTATGGTCCCAGATTCCCTATTCTAATTGACTGCGTTGAAAAGTTTGGCCACATTGGTGACCAGTAATCTAATATGATGCCTTCATAAGTTGATTCTCTGGTAAGCTGCTGAGGTAATTTCCAGATAAGGCATTCAGAACAATTTCACATGGTTCCCTGTCACTACTAGCCACATCCAGCAAACTGTGGAACATTGTTGCTGTTCCAAGAGGAGAAAATTCTTTTGCATACTCTATGTGCAATTGTACTGGTATCCCAAAGGGTCCCATACCCTTTTTTCTGTCAAACAGTTTTAGTTACTTTTCTATCTCACAGTCATTTATTTCAGTATCTGTAATTTTCAAATTTTTGCAATGATTTAAAGAAGGAATGAGACTGTGATCTTCCTCAGAAAAATAGTTTCCAAAATGGTCATTTAGTGTTTCAGCCTTCTCTGTGTCATACCATGTTTAGATTCCTTTATGGTCAGAAAGTGTCTCAACAGACGGCTTCGATCCTGTTACTAATTTAATTTAAGGATTCTTAGAATGTTCTTTTAAGTTGGTAGATAGAATTTCACTTTCAAATTCGCTGAACGCTTAACGCGTGTCTCTCCTCCCACTAATTTTGGCTTTATTCCACTTTGTTTGTTTGTCTTGCAGCTTAAATCTATAGCTGGTAGGTTGAAATCTTCACCGAATACTATAATATGACTGGGAAATTTATCTGAAATATTCTCCAAGTTTTCCCCCAATGTTTCACAACTACTGTTCCTGTGGCAAGCATCTATGGAAGCATGTGATGATCATGCCACATTCATCTTTAACACTTATCTCCACCCAAACTATATCTCATATGGAATCTGTACTCAGTTGATATTATATTAGTGGTGGTCCCCCCTCTCCCAATAAAATGTTTATTTACACGACCAGCATTCAATGCGTCTTGAAGACATACATTCCGGTCTGATTTTAGAATATCATTGGTATTAACTTCTGGTTTCAGTCAGCTTTCTGTCCCTAATACTATGTAAAGATTGTCACCGTTTACAAGCAAGAACAGTGCTAGAAACTTTCCATAGACATTCGTGCAGTTAACTAATATTATAACGACATTCTTGTTCTCCGATTTGCCATGAAAAATGCTAGTCTCTTTAATTAATGGGGATAATATTCTGCCCTGTCTGAAATCAGAATATATCTAATCAGACCAGTGGAGAGATTTTTCTAACCTATGAACCTCCATATGTGCATGTTACTGTGAATGAGAACACATATAACAGTTATTGGCATGATTAGTCAGAATGTTAAGATTCTAGGTATTTCATGGCCTCAATGACTAACGGTGAGCAAAGATAGCACAATGAATCATTTGTCAAACTCTTCAAGCAGAATCATATCTCCCATTTCATCTTCATCTTCATCCTCTTCCATTTCTATAACACTGTCCTCAAGTATATCGGTCTTGTATAGATGCTCTATATACTCCTTCCACCTTTCTGCTTTCCCTACTTTGCTTAGAACTGGTTTTCCATCTCAGCTCTTGACATTCATACAAATGGTTCTCTTTTCTCAAAAGGTCTCTTTAATTACCCTGTAGGCAGTATCTATCTTACCCCTAGTGATACATTCATCTACATCCTTACATTTGTCCTCTAACCATCCTTGCTTAGCCATTTTGCACTTCCTGTCGATCTCATTTTTGAGATGTTTGTAATTCTTTTTGCCTGCTTCATTTACTGCATTTTATAACTCTCAGCACACCAGGTGGGGATACCCGAGATCCACAGCTGAAGGGACTGGACTAAGTGACTGGGCAGACAACCGGGACCTACACCTCCTTTTCGACCCCAAGGACACAGCGACCTTCAAATCAAAGGCGTGGGGAACAACGTCAACACCTAACCTGACCTTCGTCACACGTGGTGCAACAGGTACACCCGTGCGAGCTATAAGAAGGGTCCTCGAGGCGTTCCCCCGGAGCCAGCACAATCCAGTAATAGTGGAGATCGGACTATCAATCCCAGTCATAAAAAGCCCCCCAATCCCCCAGTGGAACCTGAGGAAAGCTGACTGGAATAAATACCAATCCTATGTTGGGAAAACGATAAATCAGATACCAACAAAACCTGAGAACTACAAAAGATTCATAAACTTAGTACAAAAAGCGGCCCTAAATGCAATTCCATGAGGATCGAGAAAGGAATACACCCCCTGCTGGACGAAAGAGTGTGAAACACTACTGGAGGAATATGAGAAGAGTGGGGACGAGGAGACTGTAGACCAACTGATCAACACCATGAATGAGGAACGTAGGAGTAGATGGAAGGAGGCGATGGAAAATCTAGATTTTACCCACTCCAGCAGGAAGAGCTGGGGCCCGCTGAGGAAATTAGGCGGTGCCACAGGCCGACTCTTGGAACCAGCGCATCTGACATTGCAGCTGTCCTGAAACAGACCTCCAAACTCCAGCTAAAAACAACCGAAAAGAGAGAAATTTCCCAAGAGCTAAGCAGTTTATTGCTTAATAACCCAACCAACATGGGCATTGTAAAAGAAGTGGAGACAGAAGAGATATCCCAGGCCTTGAAGCTAATGAAGACAGGAAAAGCAGCCGGACCCGACAACATCCTACCAGAATTCTTAAAGGAATTGGGAACTTTAGGAAGAAGGTGGCTGGCCAAACTTTGTGCGGAATGCATAAGCACGGGGGTTGTGCCTAAGGAATGGAAAGAAGCAAAAGTCATAGCAGTGCTGAAACCCGGAAAGACTGGAGATAATCCTAGGAATTGCAGACCAATATCCCTGCTATGTACCTCCTATAAATTATTCGAGAGACTATTGCTGACTAGATTAACTCCATACATCGAAGCCAACCTCCCAACATACCAAGCGGGTTTCCGAGCAGGTAGAAACTGCTGCGATCAAGTGCTGTCCCTCACAACCTATATTGAGAAAGGCTTCCAGAACAAGATGAAAACTGGCCTGGTCCTCATAGACCTCACATCAGCTTAAAACACAGTATGGATTGAAGGGTTACTGCTAAAGCTAACTAGAATCATAAATTGCAAGCAGACTTACAAACTACTCAAGAACATACTAAAGAACAGGAAAATCAAGGTCTCACTCCATGGTACGAACAGTAAGAGCATGGTTCTGAATAATGGTCTGCCAGAGGTTTCGGCACTAGCACCCGCTCTCTTCAATCTATATATAGCTGACTTGCCAGAAACTAAATCACGCAAATTTGCATATGCAGATGACCTGGCCATCGCATATCAGAGTAAAAACTACAACGATCTCGACGAAACACTGAATGTAGACCTTGAAGTCCTGAACACCTATTACTCCAAGTGGCACCTACTTCCCAACCCCAACAAAACAACCAGCACTATAATGCACCTCAGCAACAGAGAGACACACAGAAAATTACAGATCTTTTTGAATGGCCAAAGCATAAGACATGAGGATAAGCCTAAATATTTGGGAGTGAAACTAGACCGGACCCTAACGTACAGCTCACACCTCGAAGACACAAAGCAAAAACTAAAATACCGCAATGCTATCCTTTCGAAACTGGCTGGAACAACATGGGGATGTGGAGCGAGCACTTTGAGAACTTCAGCACTAGCCCTTGTCTACAGTGTAGCTGAATACTGTTCACCAGTCTGGAGGAGAAGTGCACACGTATCTAAAGTGGATGTCCAGCTGAGGGAGACAATGTGAATAATCTCGGGAACACTCAGGGCCACCCCCTGTGCATGGCTTCCTGTACTAGCGAACATAGAGCCTCCAGAAATCAGGCGATCACAGCTAGCCCTAAAAACCTACAGGAAAATTATAGACAACCCAGACCTCCCTATCCACCAAAATCTGACACCGACAAACAGGCTTAAATCCAGATCACCATTTTTGAAAATCGGTGAAGAACTACAAGCCTTTGAGCCGAGAACAGCCTGGAACGAAGTATGGTCGGCAAGTGAATTTAAGAATAAAAACTTAGTACACAATCCGAACAAGAAGATTGATGGCTTCAACCTACCAAGAAGAGTGTGGACAGCTCTAAACCGGGTCAGAACGAGTGTTGGGAGATGTAAACACCTGATGAACAAGTGGGGCCTGGCAGACAGCGCTGTATGTGAGTGCGGTGAAATACAGACAATGGACCATCTACTCGTGTGCAAAGTGTATGGCTATGGTGGTGAACTCATGGACATACATAGACTCAGTGACTCAGCCATGTTGTTGTTGTTGTGGTCTTCAGTCCTGAGACTGGTCTGATGCAGCTCTCCATGCTACTCTATCCTGTGCAAGCTTCTTCATCTCCCAGTACCTACTGCAACCTACTGCAAACTCAGCCATAGAGTGGCTCAAAAACATATCTAATATAGTGTAGAATTATATTGTTTTCTTTTTAGTATATAGTGATAAGAATATTGTAAATTATGCCTCTGTGATGCCGAACGAATAAATAAATAAATAAAATATTTTCTGCTTTCATCAATTAAATTCAATATATCTTCTGTTACCCAAGGATTTCTACTAGCCCTCATGTTTTTACCTACCTGATCCTCTGCTGCCTTCGCTATTTCATCTCTCAAAGCTACCCATTCTTCTTCTACTGTGTTTCTTTCCCCAGTTCTTGTCAATCATTCACTAATGCTCTCTCTGAAGCTCTCTACACCCCCTGGTTCTTCCAATCTCCTTAAATTCCCACCTTTTTGCAGTTTCTTCAGTTTTAATCTACAGTTCATAACTAATAGATTGTGGTCAGAGTCCACGTCTGCCCCTGGAAATGTCTTGCAATTTAAAACCTGGTTCCTAAATCTCTGCCTTACCATTATATAATCTATCGGAAACCTTCCAGTGTCTCCAGGCCTCTTCCGTGTATACAACCTTCTTTCATGATTCTTGAACCAAGTGTTAGCTGTGATTATGTCATGCTCTGTGCAAAATTCTACCAGGCGGCTTCCTTTTTCTATTCCACTCCATATTCACCTACTACTTTTCCTTCTCTTCTTTGTCCTGCTATTGAATTCCAGTCCCCCAGTGACTATTAAATTTTCATCTCCCTTCACTATCTGAATAATTTCTTTTATCTCCTGATATATTTCTGCAATCTCTTCGTTATCTGCAGAGCTAGTTCGCACATAAACTTTACCTCCTGTGGTAGGTGTGGTCTTCATGTCTATTTAATAATAATAATAAATCTGACCAGAAGTTTTATTCCTCCTGCCACCAAACTTCACTAATTACCACTATATCTAACTTTAACCTATCCCTTTCCATTTTTAAATCTTCTAACCTACCTGCCCAATTAAGGGGATCTGACATTCCACACTCCTATACGTAGAACGTCAGTGTTCTTTCTCCTGATAATGATGTCCTCCTGAGTAGTCCCCGCCCGGAGGTCCGAATGGGGGACTATTTTACCTCTAGAATATTTTATCCAAGAGGATGCCGACATCATTTAACCATACAGTAAAGCTGCATGCCCTCGGGAAAAATTACGGCTGTAGTTTCCCCTTGCTTTCAGCTGTTCACAGTACCAGCACAGCAAAGTTTGTTGGTTAATATTACAAGACCAGATCAGTCAGTCATCCAGACTGTTGCTTCTGCAACTACTGAAAAGGCTGCTGTCTCTCTTCAGGAAACACATGTTTGTCTGGCCTCTCAGCAGCAGGTATCCCTCTGTTGTCGTTGCACCTATGGTACTGCTATCTGTATTGCTGAGGCCCGCAAGCCTTCCCACCAATGGCAAGATCCATGGTTCATGGGGGAGCATTTTTTGTTAAGGAACACATTATTTTTTAATATGATGGTTAAGGTTTATGAACAAGGGATTCCCATAAAATTTTGAGAATGAACACTAACAGATTTGCACAATCTAAATTTTCTTTAAAGACATGTTCAATCTAATGTACAACATATTCTTGACACTTATTACATGCTTGAATACTTTGTAACAATGATGATTAAACTCTGTTAAGCATGGCAGGACTTGGTTTCATGTCATTAAATACATCTCCGATCAGCTTTTCTCTGATGTCAATAGGAGTAATGTAGACCACATTGCTGATATGGTATTAAAGAAAAAAATTGAGTTACATATTAGGCAAATATTGTGGCTATCATACAGGTCCTGCTTAACCTATCCAAAGACAATAGAGAGCTGTGCACATCTGTCAACAAATGTGCTAGGTCTCCATCATGATGGAACAAAAGGTTGCTTTGCAAAGCAGGTAGTACTGTCTTTGGCAGTTCTGGAAATGTGGTAGGCAGTAAGCTGTGCCAATGAAGGTTTCTTGTGGTGCCAGATGTTAGTATTTTACCTGGTGAAATAACTGATGCAATTAAAGTAGGCCTCATCAGTCATTACATATGTATGTGGAAGGTGGTATAATTAGCAATTTGGTAATGAAACCATTGTGCTATATCCAAACAGTTACATGACCTGTACTCATAGCACATACTGTTGCTGTTGTGGTCTTCAGGCCAGAGACTGGTTTGATGCAGCTCTCCGTTCTACACTATCCTGTGCAAGCTTCTTCATCTCCAACTACCTACTGCAACCTACATCCTTCTGAATCTGCTCAGTGTATTCATCTCTTGGTCTCCCTCTATGATTTTTAACCCTCCATGCTACCCTCCAGCATATGTTACAGCAAGCATATCAGTTGAATGTGCATTACAAAACTCTGTTATCATGGTATCCTTATAGACCAATGTTCTCATGTCAAATTTTTCACTACTGACTTGCTCGGAATGAAGATTCTCTGCTTCCAAGAGGTACTAATAAATTGTAGCAAAGATGCTGAGGAGGACATCTCCTGCTTGTATGGAAACCAGCACTTTTAGTAATATCAGCAGCTCCGTTATTGCACATAAATCCACTGTTGATATGTAAGTATGTTAGTGGGCTATCACAACTCATTGTCCATGCTGAATATAGAACTGAGCCTCACATGTAAAAACTGCAATTCATGACGCGCATAGACGGAAGTAGGACAACAACAAAATAACAAATGCACCTCACCCATAAACACTGAGTGAAAAAGAATACATTCCTTAACAAAATAAGGCACCACTATGTGTGAACACCGAGCGAGGTGGCGCAGTGGTTAGACACTGGACTCGCATTCGGGAGGACGACGGTTCAATCCCACATCCGGCCATCCTGATTTAGGTTTTCCGTGATTTGCCTAAATCGCTCCAGGCAAATGCCGGGATGGTTCCTTTCAAAGGGCACGGCCGACTTCCTTCCCCGTCCTTCCCTAATTCGATGAGACCGATGACGTCGCTGTCTGGTCTCCTTCCCCGAACCAACCAACCAACCAACCAACCACTATGTGTGACCTATTTCTGCCAACATAAGATGTATGCACAGCTGTCAATATGGACAACTGTCAGTTTTATAACGGAATGAGGGCAATGAAAATTTGTGCCAGATAGTGGCTCCAACCCAGATTTCATGCTTATCGTGAGCTGTCACCTTGCCATTAGGCCAGACTCAAACTTCCAGATGTTGTTAACCATTTGCCTTGTCTACAGCAGATGGTTGTCCATATTTGCAACTGTGAATACATACCATGTATTTCATAATGGTTCTAGTCGCCACAGTGCCTGTTCTTTCAGATGTGCATGCATCTTACTTATGAAAAACATGACACTGAAATATTGTGTTATATCATATCTCAGTCAATGTTTCCCAACAAAGTTCATTATCACATATCAGTTTTTTTCCAGCAAGGTTCATTTCATACGGTCTTATTTGTATTTCTTCAGTGGCAGTGTTATGTTATTGGTAGGAAATGTTAATTTACTTGTTTAGTTTTCACAACTGTCATGCTGTACTTGATTTTGATGCAGGGCAATATTGTGGAAATTTATCACAACAAGTATCCTCTTTACAAACTGATGGTGCATATTAATTTCTGTTTTCTCCTTTAATTCATGAACTCTTCCTATTACACCCATCATCAAATGTATGAAATCTGGTTGCCTTGAGAGACATCTGTTACTTACAAGTTCCCTGCTGAGTTTTCCACTTCTCTGTTCTACAGGGTGGCATAGTTAAAAGTTGCCCCCTCCCCTTTGAATGTAAATGCAATACTTCAACTTCTGAAATAGAGTAAATGGCTACAACAACATTTCTTGATTGTTAGCATTCTTCTGTCAGCGTTTCAGTTTATTTCGTCAGTGAAGTTAGATGTTTCTCTTTGCAGTCTGCAAAATGATTTTCTAGCTTGAAGAAATAATTGAAACTGTGGAAGCATGTGTGAAAACAGGTTTGATTAAGGAAACTTGTGAGATTTTCAGGGTTAATTATCTGAATAGAGAAATACCAGCAAAGAGAGCAATACAGAGTCTGTATAAAAATTGGTGGACCTATGGATCTGTGGGAAATGTAAAATGACAAAGAATTCCTTCAGTTCATAAACCAGAAGTTATTGCAGACATTTGCCAAAGAATTATTCAGAGTCCAAAAACGTCTACACATAAACTGGCCCAACAGGCACATGTAAGTAAGAGAACTTGCAAGAGAATATTGAAAGGTCTTAATTTGAAGACATATCTTGTGATAGTTGTGTAGCAATTATGGGAGGATGACAGTCAGAATGTGTATATTACTGCACGTGGCTTCTGAATATAATCAAGGATGGTTTGTTATTTATATTATTACAACATTTACATTCAAGTCATGTGAAAATGGTGTGTCAGCAAGCCCTCCATGATGACAAAACTGGCATTTTACGTGGTGTAACAGGCATGCACATATGGAAATTTTTGAAACATTTTCTGCTCAACGCACTGAATATGGACGACAATACTGCTTCTTCCAGAAAGATGGGACAACATGCCACACGTCTAAGGTGTCCCTGGAATGAGACCATGATGTCCTAACTGAGGAACGAACTGTCAGCAAACATTCGCTGGATCTAACAAGATGTGATGTTTTCCTATGGGGTAACTTGAAGAGCAAGGTCAACAGAACAAATCCACACATACAACAGGAACTGAAAGACATCATCAGCCATGAAGTAGTTGCCATAGATATCTAAACTTCATGCCGGGTGTATCTGAATTTCCTTAGACGTGTACAGCAGTGTACTGATTTTGCAGGGCATCACTTTCAACATCTTCTATAAAAGTACTTTCAGTGTAAATAAATGGAAAGTCCATTTCAGCTCTTTGTTTCTGTAATTTCACTGTATTTCCTTTATAATATGCACCACCCTGTATATATGGCAATACTTCAGCTTATATTTTAGTCTGTTATTCAATGTTAGTATTCTCTCATAGGGCCGTTCCCTGTCCTCATCTTCCGGGATTCTGATTGCTAAACAAGCTGCATTGCACTACTGTATCATGAGTTATCAAGTAGTTTTCATATGTTAATAGTGACTCATTTTGTGGTACTTGCTTCATTGTTTTTCTACACGTCAGAGGTCTTCTTAGCTCCTGTGAACTTATATGATTTTCTTATCCAAATAATAAATATTTAGTTCATGTAGAACAATTTTTTTTTAACCTGTGCATGCAATATTCAATCAATGTTGTTAGGTGTATTTTACAATTTTGTTCTTGGTTTGTAAGCCACATGAGGTTCTTCTTCTTCATGTTTATCAATCTTTGGCTGGGCAATTTAGCAAGCAAAATACTGCTTCTTTAAGATGTTTTAAATTCATATCATCATAAAGTTTAATTCCTGAAATATTCCTCATGGAAAGAGTATTCCATAAAGTTTCAGGATGGTAAATGGATGACATCAAATTCTTGCCACAGTATTTCAGCTGAGAATCATTCAGCCATATTCAGATGAGTGTTTTGCACTGGAGATTGGTAGTTCACATCTTTAAGTTTATATCAAAAACTGGCATTGAGATGCATGTGCAAAGGCAGCCACTACATGAGCGACCTCTGTTGGATTTAGGTCCCTTCAAATATTCATCCACCTATGATGTGTATGCGCATATGTCATGATGATACTACATGTGCGCACTCTGTCAGAAGGCAGGCTCAGGCTGGAAGTCGATATCACAGTTAATAAGATCTTCCACCAAATGTATTTCCACCAATTTCTTTTGAACTGAACCCCAGAAGGATTTTGTTGAGGCCAAGATTTCCAATGCAGAATAATCCATAGACTGTCCTGTGGAGATACAATGCTTGGTTATTCCTGACTCATTTAGTTGGGAGAGGCTCAACACACTTTTTATGTACTATGTGTGTTGACTGACCACTGTTGGCTTTGTACACTGGCAAGGTATTTGGCAGACTCCAGCCCTCCATAATCCCAGATCATCCTTCTCTGAACTGAGATAAACACAAGTCTTTGTGGATGGCCAGAAGATTACTTTGACATAATGCTTCATTAGGATACTGTCGAATTTCAATGAATCATAGCCAACAAAGAGAATAAATGTCCTGGATTTGAACTGCTCCTTTTCCTCTTGCTCTTCTGGATCGTCATGTTTCCTCCTTCTTAAAACTGTACTGATTTGGTGTGGAGAATATCCATTACTTCTGAAAAGATTGTCTTACCAGACACAACATGTGCCCACCGCACCGACTTTCAAAGAATGGCCATAGTTTGTGATGGTTGATGGCAGCTAGATGCCAGCCATTACAGGTTTGTATGTGTGGGCTTACAATAAATGGAATGCTCCATTAACTCATCCACTTTCATACTGACCAAGACATCCAGACATGGCAATCAGCCACTCTTCTCCACTTTCTCTGCATTGAATTCAGATGCTGCAATAGTCCGACAATTCAACTTCACTGGGGGACCACACTATGTAAGTATCATCCGCAATCTCCAGAAGATATCTGGTTTAAGTTCAGCTGAATCAAGTGTCCTCGAAGTCTTCCATAAAAAAAGTTTGCTACCAGAGGCGAGAGAGGACTACCTATGGATAAACTGTCAACTACCTCAAAACATTCACTGTTGAATAAAAAGTAGATGGAAGCAAGGGCATGATGAAATAACACTGTCATATCAGCTCTAAACTTAATGCTAATGAATTACAATGTATTCAAGAGACTCCCTAGCAAAAGAGTGAGAACAGATTGACGCTTACTAATAAGTGAAATGGCTTCAGTCTACTAATATAATCACCAGCGTTTCAAATATGATCTGAGCACCCTCTCTACAAAAGATCTCAGTAAAGAAGCAAGATGTCTAGCTAAGTTATACGTCTAAGTGCTGATACTGTTCACAAAAGGACATAACGGGAGACCGACTTCGTGGATAACTTCCACAGAAAGGTCCACACTATGCAAATTACAAGAAGATCCTCAAATAGTGACAATTCTAGCAGATAATGGAAATGCCACTATGCTGTTGCCATGTAAGCTCTATGACCAGAAGAGTTACAGGTTGCTGAGTGAACCAATGTACCAGAATGTTGTTAATGATCCCACAGGGAGAGTAGAAATGGAAATGTCAGCATTGCTGAATTCTTCTCCACTTCTGCAAGAAGTTGTGAGAAGATTATGACTTCACAGCTCTATTCCACCAAAGTTATAAGGTCTTCAGAAGATCCACAAAGAAGGTCTTCCACTATATCCTATTGTGCACAATATCAGCACTCTGATATTTGTCCTCACTAAACATCTTGTTCTTTTGTGGGGGAGTGCTCACATCATGTTCAAAACCCTGTGACTTTATTAGTAGACTGCATTTACTTCAACTCAAAGAAATGAACTTATTAGTGAGCTTTGATGTTGTCTCACCGGGGTCACTCTCGTGGACTAATAGTCACTCATCAGCTATAAGTTCAAAGCCAATATAACAGCATGCCCTTCACTCAACCTACTTTTTATTCAACAGCAAATATTTTGATCAAACTGACAGTGTTGCCAAGGGTAGTCCTCTCTCCCCTCTGATAGCAAGCTTTTTTACAGATGACTTTGAGTAGAGAGCACTTAATCCAGCTGAATATAACCAGCAGTCTTCTTGAAATATATAGATAATACTTTTGTATGAGATATGTAGATAATACTTTTGTAGTGTCACCCCACAGTGAAGAAGACCTGTCACTTTTTGCAGCATCTGAATTCAATGCATGAGAATACCCAATTTAATGGAAGTGGAGAAGAATGGTTGTTTGTCATTTCTGAATGCCTTGGTCAGTCAGAAAGTTGATGGGTTGATGGTGAAACATTCTGGCTACTGAAAGATCACACATAAAGACCTGTTTTTTCAAGCAGTTTGTACACGTACAAGAAAAAAGCTTTCCTATATTTCTCAGTTAAAAATACACTTTTGTGGGTGAAAAATAAACTTTTCCTGGGTGAAAGCACATTTTTCTGTGTTAATTGAAGATATACTTTCCCTTGGAGCTGTAAAACTTATTAATCCTTTGAATGGTGAAGGATTTATACACTAGCACACACGCCACACACCGTCAGGTGGCTTGCGGAGTATGGATGTAGATGTAGATGTAGCATAGACCTTTCCAGCACTTTAGGAATTGCAGCTCAGGAAAAATCAAAGCATTTTGGAACAATCTTTGACGCACAACAACATGAACACTGCATATTTTTGTATTATGAAATACAAACACAAATTCCATGAATAACACCACGGTAGCTTCTGAAGAACTGAAATAGAGATTGCGGCATGCTTTTGTAAGCCAATCACAGTTCATGTCCCATGATTTTACCAGCCGATGACAGGGGATACTCAGAGCTTACGACATTTGATGTAGTTAGCCAATAGCAACATCATTGCTATGTAGTGCAAATACACAGATAGGAAGAGTTAATGGTTTAAATTAAAAAAACAAGCAGTATAACAACAAGAAAAGCTAAGCTTTCACATATCATATTGATTGCCAAATGTTTTTGGTGCCAACCCCCCCCCCCCCCCCTCCCCGATGGTGTGGTTAGGAAGTCTCCTAAGAGCACCAGCTTAAATTGCAGTTGAATATTTCTGACAGGCACGATTATTAATTTCACTGCTGTGTATCATGCATTTCGTGGGTTACTTGGCTGAATATATGTTCCATTGAGCACTTCAGTTTCTCCCCTAGTAAGCACTTTTTTTCTAAGGGATACCTATACTTTTTACCATTGTTAGGGCATAATTTGTTATCTATGAAAGAACTACCATAAATATGAAAAGCTAAGCTTGGAACTTGGTCTTTTTTAGCATATGTTGCCTTTTTAAGATATATCAGACATAAATGTGCCAGTAAAAATTTAAATAATGCCATAAATGGTTGGTCTTCTGGACCCAAAATTTTTCTACGTGGCTAGTCATCAGCATTAAGTTTTGAATGAGAGTCTAATGCTCCAAGATTTAAGAAATTCATCACACATTCTCATACATAACATAGTTCATCTTGCATAAAAGGACATTTACTTTGAAAGTAATGCTTCTGAAACCACCATTCACAATACTGTCCTGCAGCCTGTTAGAGATGTACACAGTTGTCTCGTCACGCTCACTATAAGGAGGCCCACGAGAAACATACATTGAAAGCAGTTTGTTGTTATGAAGTACTGCGTAGTCCTTGACACATTTTACTGTCGGCAAATGCTTATGTGCGCAATGTGTTTTGTTGTTGTAAAAGGCACATTTTCTTTGCAACTAAGATTTTATATTGGTGTTATTCTCTTGTTGCTGTTTCATTGCTGCAGTATTATTCTGCAGTAGCAGGCTAAAGTAAAACTTTTTGTTAGAGTATCAGTTCTTACCAATCAAAATTAGAAAGACTTAAGTGAAAACTAAATCAATAAAAAAATTCCCAGGCTTTTCCTGGATTTCCCAGTTGTCCTGGGGAATGTAAACCCATATGGGCTGCCTTTGAACGTTGTTGCACTGGACACATGTTGTTTATGATTGAGACAGCCTTGGAAAGGTGCTGAAACACCTACAATCTGTGTTCAAGGATAATGGATATTCTCCACACCAGACCAGCATGGCTTTAAGGAAGAAGAAATCAGGAGTCAGAGCAGTTCAAGTCTAGAGCATTCCTCTCACATGTCAGCAACATTTTGCCAAACTTAGGCAGAATCCTAAGGAAACATTACATCAAAATAATCTTCTGGCTACCTACAGAGACCCGTACTCCTCTCTGTTTAGAGGAGGATGATCTGGAGTTGAAGAGGGCTGGAATCTGCAGAATATCTTGCCAATGTGGCAAAGCCTACACTGATAAGATAACACACACAGTGCTTGAAAGGTGCATTGTAGATGATCATTACACTCATTTTTTACAGCCTAGTAAATCAGGCACAGCCGAGCATTGTATCTCCACAGGACATTCTGTGGATTATTCTGTTACAGAAATCCTGGCCTCAGAAAAATCCTTCTGGGACTTAATAATTAAGGAATCAGTGAAAATACATTTGGTGGAAGATTGTAGAAATCATGGTGGCTGATTTCAACTGAATAAGGCATGGGACCCAGTGATTTCTTTAACATCTAAAGAAAGGAAATATTTTATGACTAGAGACACATCTAATGACAATTAATTTTATTCATATGACATCTGAATTCTAACTCTGTGAGCCTACTTTCTGACAGAGAGCATGCATGTTGTATGACCATTATGTGTGTGCCTGTTGTCATTGATGAAGCAATTCTGAAAGAAGGCATAAAAGTTGACAGAGGTCACTTGCATAGCAGTTCCCTTTGTGCATGCATCTCCACAAGACTTTTTGGTATAAAGTTAGTGATGTGAACTAGTAATCTGCAGTGCACAACATTCACCTAAAGATGACTGATAGTTTTCAGCCAACATATAGTGGCAAGAAGTTGACGTCACTCAGCTGCAATCTTGAAACTTTGTGGAATATCATCAAGTTTGTTCTCATAATATTACTATCAACTTCAGTTAAAATAAATAACATATTAATATGGTCTACCTCAACACAATTTAGTTTTCAGTTACTGTTTACATTTTCATATATCCCCACATAACTTCCCCCTCAGTTTCAGTCCACTCAGTGATGTTCGTGAGCTTGGCAGGGAATCTAATAACATGTGATGATCTTATAACTTTCTGGTGTCCTTGGGAACATTTAATACCATCTTCAAGTAACAGATAATCTAATGGTTTTGTATTTTTATGTGCAATGTCATCAAAATGAAATTACCCTGGTTGGGTATGCTGATTAGTTTATCTTTAACCTATATGGTCAAAAAATCAGTAAATATTGATTCACTGCAAATGGATCTTCATAAGGTCATATGAGTCCAATCTTTACTTTATCAATGCAAGATTTGTACATTCACAATACTTGTGGATCATTTTGTGGGAGTAGTCAGCAAGTTTCAGGTGATTCACCATTTTCTTCACTTTGTCGATGGGTAACCTCAGTGTGACACAGCACAACTGTTCCACAACTGAAGAAATGATTTCATTCTAGGATGGATAACTGAGATCAAGTAGAATCATGTGTAATATATTACTCCATTTGGTTGTAGCAAGAGTCCATATGCATGGTAAAAATGATTCAAATTTCTGACTATCCTTTGGGTAGGTTACAGTAGTTCTTGTAAGCCTACAGTCACAAATCTTCACCAAGACTTGAAACATAGTAGTTTGAAACTTTGCTTTCTGATCTATCACTCTCTGTTGCACATCCAAATCTGGTACTCCTGGGATTGAAAAGAAAATAATATTGTTTATTTCATCAATATTTTAAAGGGACACAACTTTTGTACAGATGATGAACCTATCTATTTAAGTTAAACAATAAGTGCACCTGTAGCATGATGATAAAGGACACAATAGTTCAATATACACCACTTGAAAATATTCATCAACAAAAGAGAACCTTCCAATAAGTGATTTAGTATGACTTACAATTTTATCCTTCTGACAAGCAAGACATGAGATAATGGAGCTGCAATAGTGAAGCCTTCTTATCCTAGAGTTTGAATGCACAAGTTAGTGGGACATGATCTATGAAGACAGAAAATGCATTTCCTTTGAGTAGATTTTTAAAGTTTTTTATTGCTAGATGAATAGTGAGAAGTTTTCTGTTTTAAACCAAATAATTTCTCTAGTCAAGGAAAAACTTCTTTGAAAATAAACCTATAGGCTTCCAAATTCTATCCTGTTTCTGTTGCAGAGCAGTCCCTATGTTAATACCTGACACTTTGAAAGTTAGGATTAAGTCTGGGTTAGATTTTCTGTACTTTTATGAAATTGGTCTGTTACTTATGGGTTCCATATGATTTTCATTTTGTGATTTTTCTTATTTTCTTCCATGTAAGCTAAAGGACAAAGCAATAGAAAAAGACAGGAAGCAATGCCATGTACATACAAGCAAATTGCAGTTGCTCTATGCCATTCCAAAGAAATTAAGAATGTAATGGATACCCTTCAAAAGCAAAAAGTCTCACAGATTTGACAATATCTTAAGTAAAGAACTAAAATATCGTACTTCATATACACACAATATATATACACTTCATTATCATTTGAGATATACTGAGACAACACAAATGTCTAACATAAAATACTTTGTCAGCCTCAATTTTGATTTCACAGAAGCCTCTACACAGAAAATGCCACTTTTCAATTAAGAATACAAATACACAAAATTTAAATGATGAAATATTGCCAACTGACATTTTCTGTGACTTATCAATATCATTTGAGTGTGAAGTCCACAGTAGTCTATTAGAGAAGGTCAAATATGTGGCACCCGAGATCTTTTTGGTAACAGATTTTTATTCTATCAAACTAAAAAGATGCAGACAAATGTAGGGAGTGTACACAATGAAACAGTATCTTCAGAGTAGAGACTAATCACTACAGGTGGATCACAGTGATCATAATTGGGACCACTCCTGTTCTTGTAATATATAAATATTCTGGCATTATATATCCCAGAAGCCGAAATAGTTCTCTTTGCTGATGATGCAGCTATTATAACCAAACTTGACTTCAGGGTTTCAAAATATAAATAAGGCGTTCTTTAAAACTAATAAACAGTTTTTTTACAAATGGGCTGTAACTGATCTTAGATAAAACACAGCACATTCACTTCCCATTATTTGGGTTCACATTGTGTAAAATTTTGTAAATGACATCATAGATGTCTTTAACTATAAAAGTTACTTATTTACAATATTGGAATTTTTGCCAAGTGGCCATTATCAAATGGTGTAACTTTCCTTTAGCACAGGACAAAATCTACAAATCTTATGTTAGGTCTTTTAACTTTATCAACAAATTTAACACAATACCATATCACTACTCATGTATTCATTATATACATCTATGAACTGCCTCAGTTGTCATGTACACAGAGTACAAGAGTAGTGATTTGGTGTGACTCATGTTTGTTATGCCTCTTGATAATGGCCCCATGATCAAAATTGCAATAGTGAAATAAATAACTTTTACAGTAAAAGACAACTGTGAAATCATTTACAATATATATGCAACAATGTGCTGTGCAAGACCTAACCACACCATCAGAAAAAAATGCCTCAGGATAAATGAAACAGAAGGGCTGTAGGGGACACAAAAGTGTCAGTACAAGATTCAAGGAAGTGACCTATACAGATGGGAGTATTGAAACACTAGTGATTAATTGCTGAAGCATTCAGAACAAAGTGTCAGAATTTGAAGTGCCACAAAAAGCTGTGGAGCTCACATTATACTCGGTACAGAAAGGTGGTTAAAATCCAAAACTGGTAGCAGTGAAATATCTGGAAATAATTAAGTGTATATTGAAATGATATGTTACTGGTAAATTGAGGTGGGGTATTTGTGCAGTAGACAAGAGACTCAAGCTTACCAAAATAGAAATTGAAACTGCATGCAAGATTGTCTGGGCAAGATTCAGTACCAAGGGTTGGCATCAATTTACAATCGACCCCTACTATTGACCACCATATCTCCCCCCCTCCCCCCCACCCATGTAACTGAGCACTTTAGAGAAAGTAAGTTCACTAATCATACTGCTAATGTGTTAATGAAGTTGTATCCTCCATTTTCTGAAGTCTTGTAACAAGGAACAATGTTGAATGCTGTGCCCTGTGGATCATACTGTCATCATTTGAAGAAACTTTAATCATCCAAAAATCAACTGGGAAATTTATAGTAGTGTGTGGGGCAAGATTCCCTGTGAAACATTATGAAATGTGTTCTCTGGGAACTACCTACAACTGTAGTGTCATATATCAAAATGAAACTCGAAACATTTAGTGCTGGAGAAGAATTAGGTTCATAAGCACGGGATTATATAGCCAGCAGCCAATCCAGAAACATGCAGGACCTCTTGACATGCCACAATTGTATGACTCTGTCTTGTCATGAAGACATAGCTATAATTTTTAATGTTCTATTCTCTTTTTACTATGAGTCCCTTACATTGGTGTAAATACATACAAGCAGTTTATCGCACAGCATGAATTCATAACCTGTACTCTGTGGATCTAAAGATGGCAGCTTAGTTCTGTCAGAACTAGTAATCCAGTGTACATACGTACGGTCAAGGCAACAAAAAAATTAATATCAGAACTTTCTTTACATATTTGTTCTAACCTTTCTTTTATAGATAGTCTTTCCTATGACTCAAATTTTCTGTGGGTACACTTTGTACATGTAAAGTATTGTAACATGAAACAATGTGCCCTGTGGAATCAAAACTTTTTCTAGATTTAAAAAGTCCTTATCTGCTTCTCTATTTTCTGATCAGATTGGTAGATCATTAAACTCTTTACCCTGGGTGTCACTCAAATGTCAAAGTGATACCTAACAGAAGTTTTACTTTAGTCAGTAACCAAAATTTGTCCAGGAAAGACTGTGTTTGGTTTCTGTCTGTTTACACAAATATTGAATATGATACGAATTCTGAGATTAAGTTATTTGTTGTTTTAAGAGTAAAATATTTTAGCCCTTTGGTGACATCATCTGTAGCTTTCTTGGAACAAATAAACTTCCTGGATGTTTTATCAACTAACTTTTCAATGAAATGTTGAAAACTGTACACAATTCATTTGCCCTGACAAATATTTGAACATACTTGATCATTCACAGCAGGGTATAATATTGCATGGACATAAAACATTGAATTTGAATTGAAATATAATAAGCAAAAGGATATCATGTAGAATTTTGTTGATCTAAGGACTAAGGGAATCAAATCCATAGCAATTTTCCTCTGAAGTGTAATACATACTATCATTCTGAATATGAACAGAAATGATCCAAACATAGTGAAAAGCATGCAGCTTCATACTACAATTTGACCATGCAAGTCCTCTGCTGTTATTTTAGCAGCATGCAGCATCTTAATTTTCTCTTCCTTAAGGGCGGAATGTTAATCACCACACACATCCATCCTCTTTCCAGTACTTACTTGCAAAGGCATGGAATTATATTGAATTTTGCCTTTCTTTGAAAATAGAAAACTATGTCACTGAAAGATGTAATAATATTTCACAGCTTACTAACAATCCCTAAAAATCTAATGACCATTACCAAGGGTTAACTTTTGGAAAGTACATGCCCTGTTACTATGAACAAATACACAGTTAAACTGTTATTCCAAGACCTTAGCTGTCTCTAAAAGAATTACAATGTCATCCAGAACAAAGTTTTTATTTCTTCTCCCTGAACTTTAATTCCCTTTCCAAATTTCTCCTTGGCTTCGGTCACAGATTTTACAATGTACAGACTCAATAACATCAGGGGCAGGCTACAATCCTGTCTCACTTGATTCTCAGCTATGGTTTCCCTTTCATGTTCTTTGATTAATGACTGCAATCTGGTTTCTGTACATGTTGGAAATAAACTTTTGCTTCCTGTCTTTTATTCTTGCTACCTTTAAAATTGCAAAGTCTATAACCAGTCTACAAAGTCAACAGATTTCCCTAAATCTGTAAATTTCCATAAATGTAGGTTTGCCTTTACTTATCTACCTTCTAAGATAAGTTGTAGGATCAATAATGCCTCGTGTGTATCTACATTTATCCAGAACCCAAATTTATCTTCCCCAAGATCGGTCTCTAACAGTTTTCCCATTCTTCTGTAAATAATTCTTGGCAATATTACACAACATGACTTATTAAACTGATGGCTCAGTGGTATTCCAAGCTTAAGTCTGTCTCAGATATCCTGCGCAGCAGGTGGAATAATTCTGTTACGGGTAGCACTCATAAGGATCCCAATAATTTTGAGGGAATGTTGTCTATTCCATCAGCCTTGTTTCCACTTGGGTCTTTCAGTGTTCTGTTGAATTATTCTTGCAGTATTATAGCTCCTATTTCACCTACTTCTTTCTCTCTTTGTATAATACCTTCCCCTTATAATGATTCTCTACATATTGCTTCCATTTTCCAGTTTTTCAATCTTTGCTTACCACTGGCTTGACATCTGACCTCTTCATCTCCAAAGACTATTTTAACTTTTCTACACATAGCATTTTTCTTTCCCTTAGTTATACAAGCTTCTACAGCCTTACATTTGTCCTCCATTTTGCACTTTCTGTCAGTCTCATTTATTCTTTCTTGCCTATTGCATTTGGTACTTTTCTATATTTCCCCTGTCCATGTTCTCCTACTATTTATCCGTCTCTTTCTTTTTCTACTACCAAATTCCAGTTACCCACCACAATTAAATTTTCACCTCTTTCAAGTGCATGAATACTTTACTTTCTGTCACCATATAATCTTTCAATCTCTTCATCATCTGCAGAGAAAGCTGGCATGGAAACTTGCACTACTGTGATGGATGTTGGCTTCAGTCTATCTTGGATATGATCATGCATTCACAATGCTGTTCGTAGAATTTACTTCCATTCCAACTCCTGCATAACCTCTATCTGATTTTCTATCTGTACTAACCTGACCACTAGTCTCCTCTACCTCTAACTTCAGTGTGTCCATTTCCCTTTTTAAATTCAGTAACCTGCATACCTGATGAAGGACTCATTTCACACTATTACCTGTAGAATGCCAATCCCCATTGGTGAGATTTGAATGGGGGAATATTTTCCCTCTGGACTATTTTATTGAAGAGGATTCCAATATCATTAAGCTATACAGTAGAGCTGCATGTCCTTGTGTG
The DNA here is from genome assembly GCF_023864275.1 of Schistocerca cancellata. Taxonomy (NCBI): domain Eukaryota; kingdom Metazoa; phylum Arthropoda; class Insecta; order Orthoptera; family Acrididae; genus Schistocerca; species Schistocerca cancellata. The sequence goes on from NC_064627.1 coordinate 398,191,250, forward strand.
TGTGTGTGTGTGTGTGGGAGGGGGGTGGTGAGGTGTATGCTGTAGTTCCTCTTTCTTTCAACTGCTCACAGTAGCAACACAGTGAGGCCATGCTAGCTAATGTTACATGGTCAGATTAGTCAATCAACCAGTCAGTCCCTGCAACTACTGAAACAGCTGCTGCCCCTCTTCATGAACCTTGTGTTTAGCTGGCTTCCCACATATACACTCAGTGGTGGTTGCACCTACAGTAATGGGTATCTGCATCATTGAAGCATGCAAGGAACCCCAACTTAGCAAGGTCAATGTTTCGTGGTGTAGTATGGAAATTGTGCAAATATGGTATCCGTGGACTTGTCTGCAACTGGTTTACATTATATATTTATGGTAAGTATCAACCAAAACACTAATTTAGTTCATGCTACATGCTGTTGTCCAGTAGAAGATGTGTAAACAGAATTAAAAGTGATGCCAGAACTATGGAGCACATAAAAGGTGTACCGTATTTACTCGAATCTAAGCCGCACTTTTTTTCCGGTTTTTGTAATCCAAAAAAACCGCCTGCGGCTTAGAATCGAGTGCAAAGCATGCGGAAGTTCTGAAAAATGTTGGTAGGTGCCGCAACAACTAACTTCTGCCGTCGGATATATGTAGCGCTACACAAGCAACCTTTGTAGGCACAAAGATAAATACTGGTGCCAAAACATCTGCGTCAGTAAATAAAATAAAATACAAAAAAAAAAGACGAGCTTTTTTTCTCCGCCCGAGTTTCGACCACTGCATTTTCATACATTATCCAACGAAGTAAATACAAATTCCATATTGTTCATCTTCTAATGTAGCAGCATTTCAATGTAATACGAAAATCCGACTGGCAAGACTGTTTGGGATGTTTGTCAATATGGCCAACTCTATGTTCTGAATTTTTTCCTACCTGTGAGAAGAGATGGTTGCTAATAGGAACTTTTATGAATTGGGAATCACATGCAGTATTCTCTTCACCATAAGAATAATACAAATATAAACATTTTGCCATGTATTCTTTCGTGTTTGCTTCTATCTCATTTAAATCCTGTCTGCCCAATAAACTACGAAACTAGAGTGAGACAACAGCAAACGCGGAAGAATATACGTATCGTGTCATGTTTATATTCGTATTATTCTTATGCCTAATAGTGATACAGTCAGAAATGAAGCACGGCAACTGACTAGATTTTTAAATCTAAGATGACTAAATTCTGTGCAGAATTTGATGCACTAAAGAAGCAGCCGCAAAGATTTTCCGACTGAGAAAATTTTTTGCCAAACTCTCGTTCAGAACATGTTCTATCATACGCAATCTATTATTTGGTTCTTGTTGATCATTATCAAATAAAGCAGCAGTGTAAGTAACAACAAATAGCAGTCTCTTGCCACTGTTTCGCTAATGAGACGATTCCTCTCCTTTTTTTAATTGTAGGCGGCGGTAGCACGCACAAAAGCAAGCCATGCCGCGAGCAGCGACAGGCCGTAAACACGCACTATCAGAATGCGACAAACAATGCATGACACAGTATAGTAACGCATTTTCAGCTTAGAGTGACTGACATAAACACCTATAACATAGAAAACGGCACTCATCAGATCAAAGCAAAATAAGCAATCGATTCAAACCAGACGAAGCACGTGAAAAAGGAAGGGTATCCGTATAAATACGGACGGAGCGCCTTACACATAGCAATGGCTACCTGGTAAAGCTGAACTGCTAAGCTTACGACTCGAACCAAACTACTGTAGCTGTATCGTCATTCATTCAACCTAAATTGTGTCTTATATTACAATGGACCAACTTTGTTTCAATTTGGAGGTGCGACCTAAAACTTTTCTCTCCCCTTGAATTTCGAGTCTCAAATTTCAGGTGCGGCTTAGATTTGGGAATTTTTTTTTTCCTTTATTTCGAGTCTCATTTTTCAGGTGCGGCTTAGATTTGAGTGCGGCTTAGATTCGAGTAAATACGGTATGTGTGGATGACCATTTTGTGATTCTTGTATGGGTTAGTTGGTTCAGCATTCAAATCTAACAGATGACAATAATAGATGACAACTTGTTTTAACTGTTTATGCTTGCAACTGATATATAGGAGAACATTTTTCTGATGTGTAAAAGGACTCTGTAGCAAGGTTCTGTTGGCCATCTCCTTTCGCTTTATTAGCTGAAAGTAGCAAACCTACAGAGTACATTAATATAGATAGGTGTGGTGTTTTGCCAGACATGTGCGACAGAACAGGCATCACTTGTGATGAAACAGCTAGTGCATTTGTAGTTTTACAAAACAAACATAAACAATCAGAATAGTAGAATAAATAAAAAAATAATTGCATCATACATATGGAAATATTAATAGTCCCATATAACACTTTCATGCATAATACAATAAAAAAGACTGTGATTCTTGGAATATGAATCCATGGCACCTGGTACGATGTTCTAACTCTCTACCAAATTCCCCACAGAAACTATGCATATTAGATACTCACAGTTATGATTTTCCTGTGCTCTGTAGTTCTGGTGTTACTTTTAATTAATGTTTACACCCATTTTATGGATGAAATCATATTGTACAAACTAAATCAGAGTTTTGGTTGATGCCCTCTCTACATACAACATTTGGTACCAATCTGAGTGTCTGACATCTGGAGGTTGGGGTGTAAGTACACTTGTAGCATTCAGTCTCAGGAACTACATGACAGTGAATTTTGTGTTGCACAAGTCTTTGAATACTGCGCCACAACAGTGGATCTGGAGACGCACACACTAGTAGAATTATAGTTTATAGTCCACCAGCATGATGCAAACATTGCTCTGCAAAACTCAAGGACAAAATAGATAAACTAACATAACATAGTAACAACTCTAAATGAATAAAAGTGATGTAGCATGTTGTCAGTGGTCTCCCAGCGGTGGACAGAAAGCTGGAAATCAATGGCATGAGATCAGTATGACTATAGTATGAAAGGGGTCTGGCCCTGCAACACAAGACAGTTAAATGAACAGGAAAAGACAATGTGTGTCAATATGTGAGCAGTTACAGTGCATTGTGGTGGTGTTCTTCATTACAACATGTTCTAGAGACAACATTTGGATGACTTCACACAGAGAAGAAGCATCGATAAACTGGAAGAAAGACAAAGTGTAACGTGTGTAGCCCAGGAGTTTGGCACTGCTCACACTACTGTTTGAAGTACATGAGGAGTGCTCTAAACCACAGACCCTGTTGCCTGAAGGAGAGGAGGTGGTCAGCCAGGGCCACAGACCCTGCTGCCTGAAGAACAGGCTGTGATCAACCACATCAAATGCAGCAGCAGGTGACCACTACATTGTGCAACAGACAAGAAGGGATGTATGTCAATCAGCAAGTGATATCACAAACACATTTAACAGGACTGCAAAGCACACGCTCTCATGCTCCATAGTGGCACAAAGACTGGATTAGGGTGGATTCTTTGCCCAGTGGCAGTATGTAGTATTGTGTTGACAACCACACATCGGCACTACTGTTTTGCCATTTCCCCCAATTTGAATCCCATTGAGCAAGTGTGAGATCCAACACATCCACATGTCTCAGTGACCATCCAACAGTAGTCAACTGCATTGGTGGACAAATGGAATGCGCTACCACAAGAATTCCTTACCAACCTGCTGGTCAACATGGGAGCATATTGTGAAGCATGTGTTGCTATTTGTGCCTATCACACATGCTACTAAGAATCATGCCCCACCTTTGGTAATGCCCAGGGGTCCATAATAATTCATGGTGACTTCGGTGTAATTATTGACTTTGAATGAAAATGTCATTTCTGTTCATCTCATTGCACATCTTTTTCAGTCATCTTCTGTATTACACTGAACAAATCTTTCTATGTGTGGTCATAGTTTCATCGAGTTATGTTACTTGGCAGTGAAGCATTATGAAAAGTTACTTTCATCCTTAAGTTTTGCACACCAGTGTATTACATTTCATCACACAATTAGAGATAGTGTTAATGAAGTTAACACAGAATTAACTAGAGATTTAAAATTTATTAATACTTTCATAATGATATGAAGACACCCACAGTTGCTGATGTCCAGCTTTGGATTATTTTCCGTAATAAGATTCCCAACAAAGTTTGAAGATCTTAGTGCGTTGACCCTTGTCAGTGTTCACATTTTTGCTGCTTACTGTAGAACTTTAACAAGCTCCCATTTGACATAAAGCAAGAAACTGAGAAACATTATAATTTAAAATGAAAATGAAAACCAGTTTCTAACAGCTGCTTCACTATGTTAAAGTACACAATGACTCATTTCGTTTTCCCAGAAGGATCTCCAACATGATGGGATCTATCTAAAATGATGAATTAATGAATTAGCTGAAGGCAAAAGATATTGGTCTGCTCCTTCTGAATAACAACACATTATATCTGAGGGGAAAGTAGGTTTCACCTTTTGTCAAATGGAATTTTTGATCATTCTGCTGTCTTTATTAACAATGTATGTTTGACATAAACCAATAAGGTAATTTTATCTTTGCTGCTTACATGACATTTAGTTGTCTGGATAGTATTATGAATGTCTGGCGATGGAGATTTGTAACTATGAAAACAATACTATACTGCAAATATAAAGGGCAAAAATAAAGACAATTGACTGGTACATGAAAGCATGTATTACTGTAGAACTGTTTTTAGCTTATCATTTATGAGACTGGCAGTTCAAACACTGTAACATCTGCTGATAACATAAGCTTTCAATCCAAAGATTCAAATTCAATTATATCAGGACAGCCCAATTTATAGTGCAGCAGACCTACACCAGTCCACAGTGAACACTGTTTCTTTTAATCTCACAAAGACTCATATTACTCAATTGAAAACATTTAAAAATAATCAGTGAGAACCACAAGCAGACACTACTGATCACACAATAAATGAAACATTTCTTGTAATTTTTTTGCAGTCCAGATGAATAACAAACTAAAATTGGATCATTACATATGCTAACCAAGAAGCTCAGTTAAGTATGTTTTGCTCCTACAAGTATCTCTCCCTACATTGCCCTAACAAAAGGAGTGTTGACTTGTTTTGCATATTTGCAATCTCTTTTGTCTTTTGGGATTGCCATGTGGGGCACTGCACCTAAAGTCAACATTCGCAGAGGACTCATTAGAAATCTAAGAGTTGTTACACTCACTTCTCAGTACATGTATTCTATAAAAATATTTGCTGCTGATAGTAAAAATCAGTTTTGGCTGAAATGGGATTGGCACAAGAGATATACAAGGTACAAGAATAATTTTTATGTAGACTTTACCTTGTTGCCACAATACAGTTCGAAATGGAGCTTTCTCGTTTGATGCAAAGGTCTTTAACCAACTTCAGTCTAACATAAAACAAGAAATTATCAGTCTACAAGAAAATTTAAAAATCTACCTTATAAGCTACTCCTTTATATAGGGACTGATGACCTTAGCAGTTATGTCCCATAAGATTTCACTCACACAACTCCTTTAAATTATCAGATTAACTAGATTCAAGGACCAAAATTTGCCAGACGGAAGGCAGCAAAGTTTGTTTTAAACATGCATAGCAAGAAGCAATGTATTTTAAACAAGGCTCTGTCAGTAGGGACACATAGGTAACAATTTTAGGCAAACAATATTTAACTAATAAAGTAAATAAGAAGGTTTCTTTTTCATTTTTTTCTTTTTAAAAAGGTCTGATGGTCCACGAAATTAAAACCACGATGAAAATCCGAAGAAGCTTTGTGCAGATGTGTTGTGCTGTGTCACTAGCATGCCCGTTGATCACGTCATGTCACACTTGTCACTTCTGACACAGTGAGCCTAGAACAATAGAGTTTCTTACCAGTGCTGTCATTTGATCTGTTCATGCTGAGGAGTGCAAGGCAACTGAAATTCATTGTGAAATGTATAAGATGAAACTTTCATGAGTGACAGCAAAGTGCAGCAATGGTGCAGGAACTTTGAAGCAGGATGTAGAGTTGTTCATGATTCATGCAGTCAGAGAAGAAAGCGTGTATCAAACACTCAATACTCTACACCATCACAAGTGAGAGACTTCAGTTCTGCAAACTCTGTGTGACATGAGTTCCCAAGATGCTGTCAAGCCATCACAAAACACAGTGAATGTCTTAACGTTTCCCCAGTGCTACCATGATGAAGGAGAAGATTTTTTTGAACAAAATTGTCACAGGGAACAAGATATAGTTCCATTATGAAAATAAAGAAATGAAAGAGCAATACAAACAGCAGATGCATTCTCATTCTTCAAGTAAACCAAAGAAGTGCAAGTGAACCTTCTCCAACAAAAAATGTATGGCTACGGTGTTCCACGACCAAAATGAGTTTTGCTGGTAGAATTCATGGAACATGACCCAATCATCATTACAGCCTAAAACAGAGTGACTCTTCAATGCCTACAAAGAGCAATTCAGAACAAGTGAACAGGAATGTTGTTATCAGGCCTCGTCCTGCTTCATGAAAATGCTCAGACACACACTGCAGTTGCTACAGACACACCCTTGTAACATTTCAAAGGGAAGTGTTTGATCATCCAATATATAGCCCAGACTTAGCTCCCTCTGAAGTCCCTCTCTGCTAAGATGAAACACTGGCTAGGAGGACAGCATTCTGGCAGAGCCAATGAGCTGCAGACTAGCATAGAGAACTGGCTGAAAGCACAGATGGCTGCCATCTATGATGAGGGTATTGGAAAGTCTGTACCACACAACAAAAAATGTCTAAGCCAGAGTGGCAACAACACAGAGAAGTATCTGGCGAGTGTGGCTAAATGTTGCAAATAAAACACTTTCGATTTTCAATGTGGATTCCATTTTGCGACTGATCAGACTTCTGAGGGGTAGTAGAGGGAAAGAATTGTGGAGAAAACATATCCCTCATGTTGAAAGTCCAACAGAATATAAACAGCTGCTATTTAATATAATCAAGAAAGTATCGGCATTCCTCAAAGTAGTGGCTTTCCTTGTAATTACTGTGCTGTATTTAGTTGGCATATGCATAAATAGTACTAACCACCATCATATTGTTAACAGAATTTATAGTTTATGTTTCTTAGTACTGCTTTGCTTTTATTAATGAAAAACTTGTCTCATTCCACATCCCTGAAGGTTTTACTTTTTGATAGTATCTGCAGAACACTACGGATAAATTAATGAATACACAGTACTTTGGTGGTAGTGAATCCATTAAGAAGAAAATAAGTCTGAAGTAATTGTGAGTAGGAAGAGGTAGATTTATCTTGTTTTTGTCCAAATTGGTAATTTTATGCAGCTTACAACTACCCTTTAAGCTGGTTAATAAAGTAAGACTTATGTTCACAAATCAGTCAGTACTATGGAAAATGTACCTGACTGTATCAAATGACATTTGTAGTATGTGCTGCAGACCACTAATATAATACTAAAAGATTTGTGTCATGTATGTAAGAAGTGCAGCTATGGACTCAAAATACTGACCAAAGTATTTTCAGTATCACACAAGAACACAAGTACATCTTTAACTACAAGTACAAGCTGTGTATGCCGTTAACCTGTAAGTTTGCAAGTGACTTCTGTATCACACCAAGAATGTTTGTGTATTACCTGGGGAAGAATGAGAATTTGGTGTCTTGAACACCAGTCATTTCAACCTTTGTGCAACTATTTATCACTCAGCCCGATGTTCTAAATATTAACAACGATATATAATCTCAGTTTTTATACTATATCAAGAAGTTTACATTTAAATTATGTAAGAAAAAATTATTGAATTATAGGTTTCACTCAAGAAACATGTAACAGAACCATTTACCTGGATGACAGTGATGGCATGTACTGCATATTACACTGAAAGCACTGGGGAGTCACACTGGTCCATAATTACTAACCAGCCACCTAAACTCATGGAATGTACAACATGCCCCCAGGTCCTAAATGCAAGAATTTTTTACGACTTAAATTTTACAAGAAGGCCACTTTTTTGTCCATTGCCTTTCAGCAGATGCAAAAATCCACCAGTTCATGCCGGAATAGGCCAAATCGTCCTCAGCAATGTCACACTGCCAATCAAATCATGCCACAAAATCACATGAATAGTGAGACAGATGGCCCTCGGAACCACGGGCACAAAATGGAGCTCTCTTCTGTTTTGAGTCACAGCCAGAACAGACTCCAAATGGCTCAAGTCTTCTTTAACTTTTCAGTTTCCTTCTCCCCGAAACTGGATCTGGAGCTACTGGAGTTACCTTCTCACACCCCACTTGACAATACTCATCTGGTAATCCCCCTAAGAAAAAAAAAAAGATACAGTTTCTTTTTTATGACTATGAGTTTGTTGTTTATAAGACCATGCTGCTTTTAAATTCTGACTATACCCTTGTCTTCCAAGCAGGTGCACAAACTGGCATCAGAAGTGAGAGGCCAGATTCACCTTACTTTTGGCTTTGAGGTGCAGCATACAATTTATGAAGACATGTGTGGATGTCTTAAACCTCTATGCAGACTGTCAGGCCTCAACACTGGGGTACAGAGAATAAGTGCTTAACACAATCAGTCCAAGCTACCTCCCACACTCTACCTAGTGCAGCCACTATTGCTGCAGCTGCATGAGGCTGTTCAGAATCACCTGCCACCATTATCGCTTTCCCACAAAGCCAAGTCACGAGTATGGTGACCCATCACCATTCCCACACTGGATACTTCTGTCCCAATGGTGCCCAAAGCTGCCATGCCATTCATTGATCAGTAGACGTAAGTCACTGGTGAAACAATATAGGTTGCTGTGAACTGGTGCCGAGGGTTGATTTTTTCTTTCGTTTTCATGTGTATAGGGGCTCCCACAATGACTGGATATGGATCAAGAATTGCATGCAAGGATGGAGAAACTCCAGGTCAAGAAACAGAGTTGCAAAGGAGCCTTAATGAGGCATTATTGAACATGACACCACAAAGCGACACTGTCTTCGTAGCTAGCCTTGTTTCCCCATTTCCAGAATATCTAGGAATGGTTCATTACTGGCATGTAACTTATGTTGCATTGAGTTCACTGGTTCCCACTTTCCACGGTACACCACACAAAAATGTACACTCTTCATTATAAAATTTAATGGGTGTAAGGAAAATGTCTGCACAGGATGACAAAGTGTTAGTATGAGTCGGGAACCTTAAGTTGCAAGGAGAGCCTCACACTAATGTAAGTCCCCTGGAAGGGCTCTGAGATAAACAACGCATTTGATGCCTGTACAGATGGTTTAGTGGATAGATACAGAGATATCCGTAGCATTAGCTACTGTAGGAAAAAGCTTTCCATCCTATACCAAAACTCTGGTAAGGATTTGGAGCACTGTGATGACTGAATATGACCTGTGTTATGTTGCACATATTTACCGGAGAAAAGTAATGAAGTACTGCTCAATGAAGCAAAAGCTTACTGTGTGGACATATTTGTTCACAGGATTCACTCACATGTAAGTGCTGAGGTGAAGTGTGCTTTGCCGTGTATACTATGGGAGTCCATACAACTCGCGTTGCTATGAGAGAAGGTCCAGGAATTCTTCCAATCTACCACCAGGGTGAACCCAACTAGACATGCATTCATTACTGAAGTGCATCATACCCATTGCAAACACCCTGGCCACAAGGATCATGAGTGTCTGGAACCAGAATGTGCCCACTGTAGAAAATTTTGAAATGAGAGTTCAATTTTATAACACTCCTCCACTAACCAAATCAGTTACTGAGGTGCTTGACTGAGTGTGTTCAGGAATGTGAACACAGGAAACAAAAACTGTTCTGCAACTGCCCCTGACTTCTCTTCCACAAATTGAATCCAGTAAGAGACATATGGCACACTCTAGAGGCAAAAGTAACTTCGCAATGTAAAATCAATGGTAGATGGTCTACCTTTATCATTGATACAGGTGCACCAGTAAATGTTTCTTATGTTCACTCTACTTACAGTTGGAGGTCTGTAAAAGTTAGAATTGAAAATGTGTGGAAGTACCAGCTCACATCCAAAGTAGTGTAAAAGTATGAAAATTTTTTATGCCATCTTTGATGACAATTTTCTATGCCATTTTAAAAGAGCAATTAACTTCAGAACACAGAAAAACCAAATAGGGCGAAATGTCCACCCTTTTTGCAGTGTCCCCTCTATACAGACATGAGGGAGTCCGGAACTAATGGCCACATTCCAACAACTCACTAAACTGTGTACTATAGTGCTGAAGTTACACAAACTAGAGAAAACATTAGGCAATACCAGAAAATAGTTTGGTTGGAAATGAAGAAATATTTTTCACGAGGAGATGTTTTCTTAGCAGAGAACTATGTCGTTTCACCCTTAGAGTAATGCATACATCAAACAGAGTAATGCATACATCAAACAGTTGTCAAGCTGTAGTCACATTACGTAAACAGCTTGCACTGAGAGTTTCAAGTCATATGCCATCTGCATTCATCCTCCAGACACCAGGTTCTCAGAACTCCACAAGTGGGAACTGGTGTTACAACATGTAATTCGTTCTCACCACTCATCTGGCCTTAATTTACATTAATTTCATGAACTTCAACATTTCTTACACAGTAATCATTCCTTTCTTCACCTCTTTTAGTTCTCTATATTTCTTATTTTCTTTCTTGACTATTTTTACCTACCCTCCACCGCTACCACACACAATACATTTAGATTTCGCTCTTATTAACTCTTTGTCAGTAATATCTGACTTGCTTATTATCCTACCTTCCACCCTTAAGCCCTCAGGGAATCAAATATCATCCAATGCAGACCCCAATAATCAGTCTTCTCTTCTCATCCTGTGTGGTATGTGTTCCCTGCCCTGGGCTCTGGTCAATTTTTCCAAACTCTCCCCATTTCCTAAACCTCACCAGTCTCTTTTTCTTCCCCTTCAACCATTCTGATAGAGAAGGTGCCACTGGCTCTGAAAGCTTGCACATTTATTTAACCCTTAAATATGTTTTCTCCTGATGCCACTTCATGATTAGATTTTTTTCCTACCCAATTACATCAGTAATTTTCGTTGTTTCATTATCACTTCATGACATATTCTTGAATTTTACTATTTTATTCTCTAAACCACTCTGGATGATGCTGAAATTTAGCTTGCAGTTTCCTGTAATGCTCTCTACCCTCTTTATTCTCAGAAAACAGAATAATATTAGAGTAAGCAGTACTAATGTGTGTAAGATCATATGGACAACTGAGTTAAATGATTTTTTTTAAGAACATGAGCTTAGAATAATACAGTGGACAACAGTCTCCTTGCAAATGTCTGAATACAAGTAGATGCAACAGCCAGAGGCTCAGTGTATCTCTACTAGCAAAAACAAGTTCTTCTGAAAGATGAGAAAAATCAGCACATATTGATCGATAAGCCACAGTAGACAATGAACATCTGTCACTGGTGGACAGGAAGAAAAAATGCAAGGACTAATGGACATATGAGGGTTGGAACTTTAATAGCGGCAACTATTTATTTACAGCTCATACAAAATAGATACATGTTTCAATGTTTTACTGACCTACAAAGTACCGTATTTACTCGAATCTAAACTGCACTTGAATCTAAGCCGCACCTGAAAAATGAGACTCGAAATCAAGGAAAAAAAATTTCCCGAATCTAAGCCGCACCCAAAATTTGAGAGGGGAGAGAAAAGTTTTAGACCACACCTCCACATCGAAACAAAGTTGCTCCATTGTAATATGAGACAAAATTTGGGTCGAATGAATGACAATACAGCTACAGTAGTTTGGCTCAAGTCGTAAGCTTAGCAGTTAAGCTTTACCAGGTAACCATTGCTATGCGTCAGGCGCTTCGTCCGTATTTATACGGGTACCCTTCCTTTTTCATATGCTTCGTCTGGTTTGAATTGATTGCTTATTTTTCTTTGATCTGATAAGCGCCGTTCTCTTTGTTATAGGTCTTTACGTCACTCTAAGCTGAAAATGCATTACAGTACAGTGTCATGCAAAAAAAAAAAAAAAAAAAAAAAAAAAAAAAAAAAAAAAAAAAAAAAAAAAAAAAAGAGAGAGAGAGAGAGAGAGAGAGAGAGAGAGAGAGAGAGAGAGAGAGAGAGAGAGAGAGAGAGAGAGAGAGACAAAGGCAAGAAACTGCTATTTTGTTGTTACTTACATTGCTGTTTCTTTGATACTGATCAACAAGAACCAAATAATATACTGCGTATGATAGAATTCTGAATGAGAGTTTAGCGAAAATTTTTCTCCGTTTGAAAATCTTTGCAGGCGCCTCTTTAGTATATAACATTCTGCACAGAAATTAGAGCCATCTTAGATTTAAAAATCTAGTCAATTTCCGTGCTTCATTTCTGACTCTATCACTATTAGGCATAAGAATAATATGAATATAAACATGACATGATATGTATATTCTTCCGCGTTTGCTGTTGTCTCACTCTAGTTTCATAGTTTGTTAGGCAGACATGATTTAAATGAGACAGCAGCAAACACAAAACAATACATGGCAAAATGTTTATATCCATATTATTCTTATGGTGAAGAGAGTACTGCATGTGATTCACAGTTCATAAAAGTTCCTATTAGCAACCATCTCTTCTCACAGGTATGAAAAAATTCAGAACGTAGAGTTGGCCATATTGTTAAATATCCCAAACAGTCTTGCCAGTCGGATTTTCGTAGTACATTGAAATGTTGCTACATTCGAAGATGAACAATACGGAATTTGTATTTACTTCGTTGGATAATGTATGAAAATGCAGTTGTCGAAACTCGGGGCGGAGAAAAAAAGCTCGTCTTCCACCTTTTTTTAAATTTATTTACTGACGCAGAGGTTTTGGCGCCAGTATTTATCTTTGTGCCTGCAAAGCATGCATGTGTAGCGCTACATATATTCGTCGGCAAAAGTTAGTTGTTGCGGCACCTACCAACATTTTTCTGAACTTCCGCTTGCTTTGCACTCGATTCTAAGCCGCAGTCGGTTTTTGGATTACAAAAAACTGCAAAAAAAGTGCGGCTTAGATTCGAGTAAATACGGTAGTCGCCAGCATTGTGTATAACCCGTTGCCAGTGATGTGGAAGTCGTAGGATTCTCTTAGCAGTGCCAGTTGTGTTGACAGTTCAAGTGGCACATTCTATTGCCCGACAAATTTGTAGCAGTTCTGAAGCGAATTTTGTGAAGTGTTTGCTTCAGTTTCAAAATCGAGTTGAACTCACGAGGGTTTAAGTCATGGGAGTGCAGTAGGTGGTATAGTACTTAGCAGCCCCATCAGTCAAACAAAGCAGTAACAGCTTACACTGTACGTGCTTGAGCATTGTTCTGCAAAATGATGGTCAGGTCCTGCAGAAAGTGTCATCATTTCTGTCTCTAAGCTGGTCGTAGGTTGTGTTCCAAAAATAAACAGCATATAGACAGAAGTGATGACACTTTCTGCTGGACATGACCAACATTTTGCACGACAATGCTCAAGCACGTACTGTGCGAGCTGTACTGTCAACACAACTGGCACTGCTAAGAGTACCTTACGAATTCCGCATCACTGGCAATGAGTTATGCACAATGCTGGTGACTACTTTGTAGGTCAGTAAAACTTTGAAACATGTATCTATTTTGTATAAGCTGTAAATAAATAGTTGCCACTATTAAAGTTCCAGCCCTTGTATTTAGCAGAACTCTAAATTATTATTAGTTAGTTGGGAAGATTCATGCAGTAAGATGTTTTCCTTACTCTCTCCTTCAACATCACTTTGCTTACCATCTCCAGAAGAAGGATATTTAGTTTCCAAATACTCTGGACTTAGTATCTCAACTGGTTAAGATGTAAGAATTTTTGACATTTTTCACAGACACAGGGGATATATTTTAATGCTTCATTTTGCGACTTACACGTTTTCTTCATAAACCAAAACAGATTTAGTTGAAAACCCAGTGAAATAATCAACAATGCAAACAGCACTTGCTGAAAATTATTATGTTGACTAGAATCTTAATGCACTGCAACCAGTCTACTTTCTCAAAACTCAAAAGGTACTGTTATATCATCTGGGCTTTTTTCATTTTGTATGGTACAAGATACAATTTGTACCTTTATTATATTTGTTATAATATGATAGCATTTTCGTTGTTTAGAAAGACTTCCAAATCTACACATGTGGAATGGCCCATCTAGCATAAAAAATACTGTGGAAACAATAATGGAACTTCATGGATGGGGCATTAAGCAAAATAAAGGAATGTCAACCACTCACCTTCACACTAGCTTCCAAGTGCTGCTATAAAAAAGCTAGTGCTTGAATGAACACAACTGTGAATGATATTTTCTGTTACATGTTTCTGTGCTCTGCACACTGATCCATTATAAATAATGTGAAGTTATATTCTTTGCGCATTATGGAGTACCACAGTAATCATTGGATAACCATGAACAAGAAACAAAGATAACAAACATCTCCTGCACAAAATACAGTAAATTTGAAAATAATGAGTGTAGATAGATACCAGAAATTATGCACAAGACTTACCACCCATGCCTGAACTTCGTTGGCCCTGCATCAGCTTCATTCTCTGTTTCATCATCTGAGCTCGTTCTTCCATATCCTAAAATTAAAATAATGATGTGCTTAAATGCAAGTGAAACTAAAAGAAGTTCAAAGCAATCAAGCAGTGCATGTTACATTTTTAACCATATTTTGGTTACAATTTCAGAAAAACATGGAAACATTGAAAGACGAAATGTCTTCATCTAGAGTTTTTGGACTTCCTCCTCTCTACAAATTTTCACTGCAAATAATAAATGTAGAAAACTCTTCACATTTTACATTAAACATCACAACATTGTATTCTGTCTACACTCTACAAATAGAGGTTTCATTCATAACAGGTTTGGTAAATTTTGGTAGACAAAGTCCGTTAACTTCATTACGTAATCACACGCTGCCCCAAGCCTCAGCCACAGTAAGATTTTTCTTTAATTTTGTTGCACATTTTTGAATGGAGCAACAAGTAGACATATCTCTACACTTTATTGTCACTTGTGAAATTTTTCCTTTTTCCATCTTAGGTATTTGGATTATGTAAATATAAAGATGTGAATACTTCACTCCATCAGCATTTTCTTGATTTCTTTCTGTGTGTGGAGTTACTCTGGAAAACTGGAATGGGAAGAGTATAGTGCAACAAATAACCATAGTGACGCCGGTGTCTCTCTTGCCTAAGCCATATCAGCCAAAAATATATTTATATTTTCATCTATTTACAGTACCTTTGTTTCAATATATTCCCACAAATTTTGTTTTCTTTTTCTGTTTCTCTTGGAGTTAAGGAGATCATAAAAACACAGTACTGTTTTCTCAATGGACATGAATCTTTGCCCTGCCAGCTGCTGCAGTGTTATAGCTGATGGCCAGCAACCACAAGAAGATGGAATCTGTATTTTCAAGAGCATCTTTGTGTTTTCTTATAATAACAAAAATAATTCAGATTTAAATGAATTGTAAATGTGCTATGTAATTAATGTAATGGAAATACTCAGTCTGCATTGGATTCTGACTGATTACAGAGGTAGTAGGCACTGTCATGTGTGATAAAATACCTCTACTTATATAAGCGCATAGGCTTCTGCAGCCAGTCAATTGACATAAAAGCTTTTTGGGTCTGTAAAATAACTATCACTGAATAAAACCAATGATCAGAACATGTTTGCATTGCCCTCCCTTTAGGTCTACTAGTGCACTTTTGCACTTTGCTGCCCAGGAATCATTACATTTTGCCATGTCTTCTCTCCTGGAGTAGCCTTTACATCACAATATTGAAAACCATTGATATTATTGGTCTACTGTGGTGGAAGGAGTGGGAAACTTTATTAGAGTGATTTCTTCTGTTTGAAGGAGTTGGGATCTATTGTTGTTGTCTATTGCCTCTTGCAATAACAGCAAAGATTGACAGTCATTGGAAAATTGGGTTTAGAATCCTGTTTTCTTCAAGTTGGACAGGAGTCTCACAGTGGCAGTTTTTCACTGCTAATGCCTAATCTTGAGTTGTTTGTGTGACCTGTTGGGTTCATTTGGCTAGCAGCCAAGCTGGTGCAAGCAAAAAACCAGTCTATCTGTTCATATGATCTTCAGCAGTGACATACATCAGGGAGCAATAGTACTACATTTGGCTCCCCAAGCTCAGTAGAAGATACATGATGAAACATAATAGACCTTAGATCACAAAGTACACCAGTAAACCCAGAGGAAGACCACTGCAATCACAGCTGAAACGTAAGATATATTTACGGTATGACATGGGACAATGCCTAGATAACTTTGGTGTTATGGCGTCTGGAATGTTGCACCCAGCAGATTCCAAATGCCAAATTTGTTTACAAATGTGGCAGTATACTTGTGATGTGTTATGACAGTGAATAGAAACCTGTGACCATTGGAGGTACTCTATTTTACTTATTTAATGTTCACTATTAGATATCAGTTTAATTTATTGTCAGAAGAAATCCAAAACCATGTTCTGAAATAGTGTCTTGTTTCTCCACTAGACAGTGCCACAAGTTCCTCCAAAAATCGTAACACAACACACACACAAATGTAATACTAAATAATGTAAATCCACCTAATGATAGAGGTTTAAACCTTTGAAACGTGTCGTGGAAATAAATAAAACAGTACTGGTAACAGTAAACTCGTTGTTTCATTTAATATATGATACTTTTGTAATAGGCATCTTAGCAGTATACTCTGTGAGATATCAATACATGTGACTGCATAAATCACATCATTTTTAGTAAATTAAAAAATTATGGTGTTACAGGAAATTCTGCTAAATTGTTCAATTTGTACAAACAGAAAACAATGGTCATAATAAGAAAATGTCTCCTGCTAAGTTCTCACTTTTAATCTCAATTGGAATTAACTATTTGTGCTATCCCACAAGATTGTCTTAGTGTCACAACATTTTTCTCGTGTGTATTAATGACCTTCCAGCAGTAACATTATCATCTAACATATATTTTGTTTCAAGATGGTGCATACATTACAATAAACAACCAGTCAAGTATAGCTTTTATATCTTAATTGACTTTGTCATAAGTAACTCGTGTATTTTTCAAACCATTGGATCAATTTGCACAAGAAAAACTAAGACCAACAAAAATATTCCTAAAAACTTATATAGTTTTCTATGAAAGTAACTGATATCTACATCATCCTTTAAATGTTTCATCACTGATTTCAATGTCCAGTTTATTCATTTCGCAATGGTTGGATTTGGTCTGATTCACAAAAATGTTGTTTTGAAGTGGATACATGATTGGATTTTCAATAGTAAGGAGTGTTCCATTTCCAGGGTGTTCTCTTCTCTGAGCTATGCAATTAAAACTTATCATGCCATGCGCATATAGTTGAAGTTTATAAATCAATTTTGTGGGGGGTCATTACAGGAAGAATAGGTAATATTTGCCTAAATATGGAATATTATGGTGTCATCTTATAATAGAGATCTGTAACTGATTAAATTTAACTCAACTAGTATATCTAAACAGTTTTCTATTTGTCACATGAAATTTCACAAGCCACAGTACACTGACTGACAAATAAAGTGAACAACCTAGGAGACATGATGAGATGTCCATGTAAGTTAGTAAATGTACACACCACTGGCAGATATGAAAATCATTAGAGTTGCAGTTCTCTTTGACAAGTACAGCAGCCACTAGATTGAATCTGTGTTGTTACTAGGATTAGTAGGCAATAAACAGGTCATTAACAGCATCAGATAAGGGCACAAAGCTGTTGCATACTAGTGTGAGACAGGGTTATCTGCATCTGACACAGTTTACTACACAATCCTTCAGTGCTTTTCACAGCGCATGAGGTACCTGTGGAAGCTGGTGTTTCTTTGGCGATCCAGAGTTTAAAAGGGGCCTCAATGTGGGTCTCCATTTGGCTCACTGGTCAAATTGCGCAATGTCCAGATTTGTGGGGTATTCATATGTGACAGTGGCACAACACTGGACTACATGAGAGCATAAGGACAAGCATACTCATTGTCAAGGTTCAGTTAACCAGATCTGACATCACAAGAGAGGATCACCACAATGTGCACAAAGCACCGCATAACCCTTTCACATCTATACCAGTCAATGAAGAAAAAGTAATGGACACCCTGCAATACTGAGAAAAAGGCAACCGATGGATTCTTATGATATGTTCAGTATATGATAATAGCATTGTGACTGACTAACTTACGACACAGAATATGCTGGGCATTACTGGCTCACTTAAATGACTTCATTTAAGAAAAAAGGACTGAACAGTGAATTTCAAGATTATATAGCAGCTGAAACAGGAATGAAGTTCATCATTACACTGATAGTTTAAAAGACATGTACGTTATTTACAAATGCACATCCTATTAACAATGGGACTGTTCCTGTATCCAACTTACAAATCTAGGTAGCGTACATCACCCTAAAATTCTTCACATATAATTGAACTGCACACTGTGACTAATGAATAACATGTATTTGTGACATTTGGATCTCATTTAAAATTATAGTCAATAATAGTGTGGGAAATAATTACTACATATCTGTACCTTTACTACACGATCCTTCAGGGCTTTTGGTAGCGCATGAGGTATCTGTGGAAGTTGGCGTTTCTTTGGTGATCCAGTAGGCGTTGCAGTGGCAGATCGAGAGGTAAACCTTGGAACATATGCATGCGATGGGACAGCGGATCCATGGTAATGCATTCTGTTGAACATAAGCCAAATACTTCATTAAATACTTCGTTTACTTCATTACACACTACAATGAGTTAAATTAAGGTACATATATGTGTCACATTGCTGAACATAAGTAACCACTAGCTATGATATTTGGATATAATGAAGTGCCTAACGCCATGGTTTCTGATGCACAGATTCACAGGATGAGTTATCTGGGGGAAAAAAGGGAGGGTAGGGGGAAGGGGAGGGAGAGGGGAAGACGGAGACGGGGGGAAAGGTATAGTGACATAAAACAGCATAACAGTTCATATATATATATGTTGATGCAAAAGGTTGGGTTCTTTGATCTGTTCATGTTTTCTTTGTTTCCTTGAGGGAGAGGTGCAAGTAATAAGAAGACTAAGCAATGCCACAGACTAGTACCCAAAGGAGAGAAGAATGTTGGCACCTAACAAATGACAACTGTAATTTGTTCTCATTTGGTGTAACTATTAATTTAAAACTGTTCTTTAGAGGTAACAAACATCCATGTATTCTACATAAACTATAATGGCTTAAATTTTCAAGGGCTCAATAGAGGTATGATACAATATAAATGTTATTTTTTCATGAAAACAATAACAATAATGGATAATATTATCAGGCAATATGAATAAAATTAAAAAAAAAGGAAACTTCATCTAACTCTATCAGATTTATCATTAAATTGGAAAATTACTTCGCTTTCTCCACTATGATGATATGTACTTAGTTGAACACCATCTCTATGTTATCTACTTTTTTATTTCACATTCCATAAAGCCAATTGCAAGAAAATCACTCAGATATAGAACTGATATATTATACACACATTATACAGTGTCCTCCTGACAGTCATCAGGTTCATTTTCCCCGGTGTTTCAATAGATATCTGCAAACTCATTTTTACAAGATGTAGCTGGACTACTGTTCACCTCACCTTTCACATGGCACCCATTGTCAAAACAAAGCTTTGGTTTGTTTTCAGTTAGAAAATGATTTCTAAAACCAGAATGTTATATCCCCATTTTATTGAGCAGGCCTAAATTAATCTAGGGTGATATTTGCTTTATCAATATGTTTTAACAGGGACAGTAAAACATGAAGAATAACCAGTAATCCAGCAGGAACAGCACAGCCTTGGCTTCGATGACTGCTACCATCATGCAGCAGTACTGCTTAGTCACTGCTGGAGTACTGGAATACTCTTTGTTTTTTACTGTTCCTGTTAATACATACAGATAAATAAAAAAAACTCTTGCTTCAAAAATAATTTTATTTTTAACAGGAAATGAACTGACACTTTTTGTCCGTGCATGAAAGACGTGCAGTATTTGTTGGAGGTGACTCAAGCCACACACTGCAAAAAGAAAATTGCAGAGATCTGATAGAACATCAGAGAAAATGTGCCTGATGACTGTTAAGATTGCCAACTGGTATACTGTTATATACAGGCATGATTTTACAGCCAAATTTCTGCAGCAATAATTAAATGAATATATACCAAACGAAAGTGTTGGCATGTTGATAGATACACAAACAAACACAAACACGCACACAAAATTCAAGCTTACGCAACCAACGGTTGCTTCATTAGGAAAGAGGGAAGGAGAGGGAAAGATGGAAGGATGTGGGTTTTAAGGGAGAGGGTAAGGAGTCACTCCAATCCCGGGAGTGGAAAGACTTACCTTAGGGGGAAAAAAGGACACTGCTTGTGCCTGTGTATGTGCGGATGGATATGTGTGTGTGTGCGAGTATATACCTGTCCTTTTTTCCCCCTAAGGTAAGTCTTTCCGCTCCCGGGATTGGAGTGACTCCTTACCCTCTCCCTTAAAACGCAAATCCTTTCGTCTTTCCCTCTCCTTCCCTCTTTCCTGACGAAGCAACCGTTGGTTGCGAAAGCTAGAATTTTGTGTGTATGTTTGTGTTTGTTTGTGTGTCTATCAATGTGCCAGATTGAAGCGATTTCATAAATTCACTGTAGTTCCATTCATTGATATATGGTCACGACACACTACAGATACATAGAAAAACTCATAAAGTTTTGTTCGGCTGAAGCCGCACTTCAAGTTTCTGCCGCCAGAGCGCTCGAGAGCGCAGTGAGACAAAATGGTGACAGGAGCCGAGAAAGCGTATGTCGTGCTTGAAATGCACTCACATCAGTCAGTCATAACAGTGCAACGACACTTCAGGACGAAGTACAAAAAAGATCCACCAACTGCTAACTCCATTCGGCGATGGTATGCGCATTTTAAAGCTTCTGGATGCCTCTGTAAGGGGAAATCAACGGGTCGGCCTGCAGTGAGCGAAGAAACGGTTGAACGCGTGCGGGCAAGTTTCACGCGTAGCCCGCAGAAGTCGACGAATAAAGCAAGCAGGGAGCTAAACGTACCACAGCCGACGGTTTGGAAAATCTTACGGAAAAGGCTAAAGCAGAAGCCTTACCATTTACAATTGCTACAAGCCCTGACATCCGATGACAAAGTCAAACGCTTTGAATTTTCGGTGCGGTTGCAACAGCTCATGGAAGAGGATGCGTTCAGTGTGAAACTTGTTTTCAGTGATGAAGCAACGTTTTTTCTTAATGGTGAAGTGAACAGACACAATGTGCGAATCTGGGCAGTAGAGAATCCTCATGCATTCATGCAGCAAATTCACAGTTCACCAAAAGTTAACGTATTTTGTGCAATCTCACGGTTTAAAGTTTACGGCCCCTTTTTCTTCTGCAAAGAAAACGTTACAGGACACGTGTATCTGGACATGCTGGAAAATTGGCTCATGCCACAACTGGAGACCGACAGCGCTGACTTCATCTTTCAACAGGATGGTGCTCCACCGCACTTCCATCATGATGTTCGGCATTTCTTAAACAGGAGATTGGAAAACCGATGGATCGGTCGTGGTGGAGATCATGATCAGCAATTCATGTCATGGCCTCCACGCTCTCCCAACTTAACCCCATGCGATTTCTTTCTGTGGGGTTATGTGAAAGATTCAGTGTTTAAACCTCCTCTACCAAGAAACGTGCCAGAACTGCGAGCTCGCATCAACAATGCTTTCAAACTCATTGATGGGGACATGCTGCGCTGAGTGTGGGAGGAACTTGATTATCGGCTTGATGTCTGCTGAATCACTAAAGGGGCACATATCAAACATTTGTGAATGCCTAAAAAAACTTTTTGAGTTTTTGTTTGTGTGTGCAAAGCATTGTGAAAATATCTCAAATAATAAAGTTATTGTAGAGCTGTGAAATCGCTTCAATCATTTGTAATAACCCTGTATATAATGGCCACGACATCTTGGCAGATGATTATTGCAGTGTCTGTGTGTTTATGGGTTGCATTTTTTCATATGACTTGTCAAGCCAATGGCTGCACAGCACCTCTTGCCACAACTGTCACAAGTGCATTTGGCTGCTGAGGCAGGAGCACTGGTAGCATTGCGAAGTTTTTTCTGCCTCAATCTGTCTAAGAAGCCTTCATCATGCTTCGAGATTCCAGATGATATATCATCACGCCACTCTGGTCTCATGCTAGCCCTTGCCTTCCATCTGTTTGTGTCGATTACAGGAGTGCTTGAACCTCAATACAGGATGTCCTACAGGTCTTTTGGCTATAGAGATCTCTCCAAGCATCACCTCACGTGGTAATCTGTCAGGATTTATATGGTGGACGTGTCCCAGCCAGTGGAGTCGTCTCTGCTTCAAGATAGCTGAAATACTGTTGCAGATAGTTTTAGATAGCACCGCTTCGTTGGTCACTCGGTCCTTCACGTTACTCCGAGGATGGATCTCAGGCACTGCATGTGGAAAGCATTAAGGCGACGTTCTTGTTTGGCATAGGTAGTCCATGTTTTCGATGCATACAAAAGGATGCTGAGGAGCAAGTTTGATATACAAGTTTGATATACATTTTGGTGGTCAAAGAGAGTTTGTTGTTTTTCCAAACACGTGTAGAGAGTTTGCCAAAAGTTGTTGCAGCTCTTCCAATGCGAGCATCAATTTCCTTGTCAACAGACATGTTTTATTCTGTAGTAGATCCAAGATAGCGGAAGTTATCTATGACTTGCAGAGAAGTGCCATCTAGTGTGATATTCGGCTTTGTGTTAGCACCCTGAACCATAATTATGGTCTTACTGCTGTTTACACTCATCGAGAATAGGTGGCATGCGTGACTAAATATTGATACTAGCTCTTGCAGCTCTTCTGTGGAGTTTGCAACAATTGCAGCATCATGAGCATACAGGAGTTCACGAGCGACTATCTCGTAGCGCTTTGTCTTACTCTGACATTGAAAAGCCTTCCATCTTTCCTAGTGTGCAGATGTACTCCAACATTGCAATTCTCGATTGCCACTTGGAGCAGACCTGAGAGGAAAATTCCAAAAAGTGTAGGTGCCAACACACAGCCTTGTCTTACGCCACAGTTCATACTGAACGGTTTAGATGCACTGCCATCAAAGATTACAGAGCCACGCATATTGTCGTGAAAAGATCTTATTAAAGACAGCAATGTTGGGGGACATCCAATTTTTTCCAATATGCTGTAGATTCCCTCCATACTGACGGTGTCTAAGGCTTTGTTGAGGTCAACAAAAGCCACATATAATGGCATTCTGTGTTCGCGGCACTTTTTTTGTAGTTGGCGCAAGGTGAATATCATGTCACTTGTGGATCTGCCAGTTCGAAATCCACACTGTGACTCAGGGTAGATCTGAGCAGCCAAGGTTTCCAGTCTCTTCAGGATTATCCTCGCATATGCCTTTCCAGCAATGCTCAAGAGAGATATTCCTCTATAGTTGTTACAATTACCGCTGTCGCCTTTTCCCTTATAGATTGTTACTATATTTGCATCTCGCATATCTTGAGATACTGTGCCTGCAATTGGATTTGATACAATGTCGGCAAAACGCAGTCAAGTTTGATGATTTCTGCTGGTAAGTTATAACGGCCTGTACTCTTGCTTAGCTTTAGACTTTTAAGTGCGAGTTTTAATTCGTCAATAGTGGGAAGATCATCAAGCTCAGACATAACTGGGTAAGTTGGTTACGTACCCAAAGCTTCTGAAGAAATGTTGACCTCTTCTGAGTATAGTTTAGCATAGTGCTGCACCCAACTATCTAGCTGCTGGTTTTTATTGTTGATTGGGTCTCCATTTAGATCTTTTATTGCAGCGAACTTCCTACTTGTTGGTCCAACGGCCTTTTTGATGCCTTGACACATGCCACTATAATCTCCTTTGTCTCGGCAGATCTGAATAGTTTTACAAAGGCTGGTCCAATATCTATTTGTGCAATGGCGAGAACTCGTTGCAGATCTGCTTTGCAGGCCTTGTATTCAGCTATTGCTCGTTGGTCTTTAGGATTATTCATAACCTGTATATGAGCATTACGTTTCTTGTCTATATATGGACGCAACTCACTTTCACATTCAGTAAACCAGTCACTTTGAGTCCTACCCTGCTTCCCAAATGTTCCGATAGCTGTCTGCATAATATTTTCTTTAGCTAGATGCCACATATTTTCGGCTCTATGTGCAGTTATAAATTGCTAAGGATTCAGTTTCATCTCAATTTCTTCACTGAACTTTTTGTATAGCGCATCATCTTGAATGGCTTTGGTGTCGATCTTCACTCTTCGACAAATTCTCTCAGTTGAGTGAATCTTCTTTGGTGTGAACCATGATTTGGTCATAACTAAAGAGTGATCAGTTTCACAGTCAGCACTGTGATATGTGTGGGAATTGAGGACATGACGTAGGTCGCTTCTTCTGGTTATGATGAAGTCGAGCTGATGCCAATGGCCTGAACATGGGTGTTTCCATGTTACTTTGTGCACATCTCTGTTCTGGAAGTAAGTGTTAGTGATGCAGAGAGAAAGAGAGGTACAAAGTTCCAGCAGTCACTGACCGTTCTCATTCATATTTACAATGCCGTATGGGCCAATGCAGTCAGTCCAGTTGTTTCGTTTATTCCCAACCCTGGCATTAAAGTCTCCCAGTAACATTAGTTTATTTGATAGAACATGTCTTTGACTTCAGGTGGCGCTTTCATAGTGGGAGCATATGCAGAGATTAATGTGATGGGGCCTGATGTTGTCTTTAATCTCAAAGTTGTTAATCGTTCAGACATAGATTTTGGTTGTTCGCAGCAGCTGAGAAGACTGTTTGGCACTGCCAAGCCAACTCCGTGTTCACGTCTTCCTCCAATTTCTCTCCCTTTCCAGAAAAAAGGTGTAATTATCGTCACGCAGGCTGCCTTCCCCAGAGAGATGAGTTTCCTGTAATGCAGCCACATAAATGCGAAGACGCAGGAGTTCTCTGTCAATTATGGCTGTTTTTCTGACTATAGGGGCAGCATCTGTAAGGAGTGTCATATCCGGGTAACATAGTTCTGACATTCCAGGTGGCAAATCGCGTTATTGAATAGTTGGTTTTGCTCATATGAGCTACTTTATTGTTGTTTTTTCCAGGTGCCTCTGTAACCCACCTTGTATCAAGCACTGCGAGATGCTTGCTGCTCCATACACCCATAGAAATGCAAGGTGGGGGACGGACTGGTACCTTACTGGCTGGGGGCTGCCCAGCTTGAGTCGGGCGTTAACCAGTCAGTTAGCTGCAATGGGCTATCCCACCGACGAGAGTCACCCCTGGCGCCCGCACAAATGTCCCTCAGCGCAAGGCTTAAAACCGGTAACTGCGACTCCCCATGTTGTTATACGCACCTTTGCAGGAGCAGGCGGAGTGTCCTCTCCACAGGCACTGCATCGCCTGGGTCGTATTTAAAAGCCACGAATTTTCCCAGCATTCATAGCTTTCTCTCGACCCAAACAACTGTTTCCACAGGAGTGACGAGTCACTATGTGAGGAGTTGAGTGGGTTGCAGGAGTTGCCGACTTGTTCAGGTTGAACCCCACTGTCGCCTACGGTACTCCGGATCCGTTGCCCCATCCGCCAAGCATATGCACCGTACCAGAGATCTCCTAGCCTGCCACAGCTGCCGTTGGGGACTTCACCCACAACCTTGGGCTAGGGTCTTGCATCAAACCCCGCAGTACTGGGGTGAGAGATATAGGAAACTGAAAGACACCATCAGGCCTTGAAACCTAATACCATTGGGGTCGAAAAACAAGAGTTGGCCAAGGGAGACCGGCAGGAAAGAAAACAGGAGGGGTCTGACACAAGTAAGTGGAATCAATGTCAGACTCAGCTTGGGGCCCCACGGATGCCACCTGCGAACTTCTAGATGAAGTTCCCTGGGGACAATTAAATGAAAAATGTGGTATTAATCAAGTAATATGTTAACAAAATTTACAATTTTTCATGAATATTATAGGCATTCTACATCATGGTAAAAATGGCAGTAAATTATAACCTTAACACCCACAGGACACTGCAGTGATGATAAACAGTTAGTTACATCGCGATACGTACAAATGCCAATGTACAGGGTGTTCAGCAAAGGATTCACAGATTTCAAAATTAAATATCTTGAAAACTAAGATTAATAGATGAGTTCAACAAAAGGTACGTTTATTGTGCAATCTGTAAGAGTTGTATACAGAAGTTACACAGATGTTTCAGAATGGTTCAAGAAACAGATGGCACTGCATACTGTGGAGCTCATACAGTATTGGTGTACATAATTAAACTCACCTGCTGCAAGCACTCTTTGCAATTACATCACTATCTCTTCAAAATGTTCACCACTCACAGTATGGAGATGGTTATGTAAGTTCTTTCAATGACCTACACATATAAATAAATATTTGCTCTGTCTCCATGCGGTAAAGATATTGTAGAGACGTATGATTACATCTATGCTGACAAAAAATTGAAGAAAAGAAATAGCAATTATTTTATGTAATTAATTTGTCTTTTTTCACTGACCAAGGTGTCTATCTGTCGGTCTTCTAAGCATTGTATAGCATGGTGAGATGTTTTCGATGGACAGTGTCTTTCAATATGCCCCACAAAAAAGTAGTCACAAGGAGTCAGATAAAGGTGAATGTGGATGCCAATCCATCCCTGCACCAATAAATTTGCAATAAGGCATGTCTCAGTACTGTATTAAGTAAAAGTTCTAATATGTGGGGCTTGCAAGCATTTCATTCTACTACTGAGCTATGTTTTAATTTCCTTCTCCTGATGTGACAAGGACTTACATTTTAACATTCAGCTCTTCAGAGACGAAATCAACTCAAAGAAAGAATAGCCACTGCAGCCACACTGGCATTATTGTACATCGTTGGGGAGAAAAGGTAAATACCAAGCCACAAACCAAGAAACTATAGGTACTAACATTCAAGTAAAGTTTCAGACTTGCCACAAGGTTCTTAACACGTACGCATCTATAACTGCATGCATTTCTGGGAAGACAATTTTTGGTGTGGCTTCCCAATAATTGATGCCTATATCTCTCTCCCCAACCAATACATGGTGCAAACGAACAATGAAATTTGCCACCACATCCTGCAATATCTCTACAAAAACAAATTCAGATGCCACACAGATCATCAATTCAAGCTTGTATAACATGGTGAGATGTTTTTGATGGACAGTGTCTTTCAATATGCCCCACAAAAAGTAGTCACAAGAAGCCAGATAAGGGTGAATGTGGATGCCAATCCATCCCTGCACCTGTAAATTTGCAATAAGCCAAAGCAATAACTCTATTCCTGAAGTATTCATCAAGAATGTGAAACACCAGTTTGGTGCAATGTTGTCCGACCCCATCTTGCATGAGCCACTCAGTGCCTGGTTGATCCAATGCTAACTGTGTGGTGACAACCAGTGTCAAGGTTGCAAGATAATGTTCATTAGTGATCACTTCTTGCATGAAAAAAGGACTAATAGTGCCTCTGCTGCATACCACAACTCAAATGGTAACTTTGGTAGAAGAATGTGGTTTCACTTCACACAAATGTGGATTTTCAGAACCCCACACTTGCCAGTATTATTTACTCACAACTCCATTCAGGTGAAAATGTTCTTCATCCATGAACCAGGTGCAGCCAACATCAAATCCTTCATTATCAATCATTGTGAGAATCTGGTTTCCAAACTCAGCCCTTGGTTGCACGGCTCATGCACATATGGCCTGGTGGCTTTGGATTTTGAATGGAAACATGTGTAGGCTATGTCTCAGTATTTCCTGTACACTGGAGCACTTTAGACCAGTGTCTGCTGCAATTCTTTTGGTGGATTTCCTTGCATGTTGCTGAATAATTGCAGAAATCATGGCAGCATATTCAAGAGTAACTACAGTTTGCTGGGGCCTATATTCCCCACTAGATCATCAGCCGTGCTGCCTGGTCATTGTAATTTGCTAAAGAGCTCGACAACAGTTTTTTCACTGGGACCTTTTGGAGCATTAGATCATATTTGAAAACAATGACTTGTTGCTGTAGAACTGTGTTCTAACCTCTGTTATCGCAGTACCAGAAAAACACGTTGTTCTATGGAATAAACAATTTCAACATCTTCCTTTGGCATACTAACCCCCTTTCATATTATGGTGGACTGAGCTATGGCACACTATTTATATGCACTATGTATTGTGATTACAGCACCATCTGTCAATAGATTTTTGAGCTTTTTTGAAACTTCTGTATTAAATTCTTACAGCTTTCACAAGGAACAAGCTGTTAATTGCACTTTTATATTGATCTTAGTTTTCAAAATATTTAATCTTGAGATCAGGGACTCCTTTGCTGAACACCCTGTATTATGGTAACAGTAGTCATAGTTTTCAATTTTCAGTATGTAGATCTGTAGTGATACCTCACAGCTAATAAAGTACTATGTGATACCAAAAAAATCGTGTGCTGAGTAGGACTTTTATAAAAAAGAGAATGTATTACAAGTTTTTTGAATTAGGGCAAACCATCACTAACAGGTTTGACATGAGCTGTTAAAGCATTTCTTTATGAGCCATGCTGGGGATTTTTTATCTGTCTAGATAAATCCTGTTTAATTCATAATCGTACTCATGATAGGCACTATTTTATATGTGTAATGTATTATTTTATTACAATTAATGACACAAGTGAGAGAAGGCACTGTCATAGTATTGTAAAGATTCTTAACTGTTTTAATAAATTCTGCAGAAGTGTCTGCAATGGGCTATTTTCATGATTCTGAGGACCCTAATTTGAAAAGTAAAAGCTTTATTGGTTTGAGTCAATTACTTCAGGATTTAATGCTGTACTTCATAACTGAAGAGAAATAACCAAATTACACCACTTTGGTAGCCTAATTTTGTACATGTTTGCAATCAGACAAATAGAAAATGCTACTGAGTTCGGTCTTCTATATAATTCTAATAAATGTACTGTGCTGGTGGGCCTGATATCAATATTTAGTACCAGTACTTGGGAAGAATCTACTCTTGCTATTTCTTCATCTTTAAATTTTATGGCCATATAATCTTGTGATTTTTGTGCTCTGTGGAATCATATAAGATGTGTTTATGTGTTTTGTTGACATCGAGAGGGGGGGGGGGGGGTTGTGAGGGAAAAGAGGGTGGGAGGTCATTTGATTCAAACCAGTTTAGAGACTCTCCAAAGTGCAATATACACCTATATCTTTCGTGGTTTGTGTTAATAAATATGTGATCTGGGTATATCTGACATTGTCAGAATAGGACAAAATGATTGTAAGCAGATAATCAAATGTAAAATTATAAAAGCTTTATAAACTTCCTATGAAATTTTTTAAAATTTTCAAAATTTTTCTGTTTATTGTCTCAATCAAATTTAACATTAAAATTTTATTACAAAGTGACAACCATTTTCTATAGCTTAATTATCTTCATATCACATGCAGTATTATAAATGTACTAGCACTGTACAAAATTGTTGCATTGTCCATAACATTGTTATTTTAAATCTTCAGATAAACATAATGGATTTCACGTGAGACTTTAAAATAAGAATGTTACAGATGATGCAATGGTGTTCTACACTGCTAGTGAATTTATAATATCACATGTGATCTGAAGATGGCAGTCAAGCTACCAACACTGGTCAACACTTTGCAAAAAAATTTAATGTTAAATGTGATTAAGTGATTAACATTGCAAGATCACAGGTTAACTTAGGCGTAAGATAAGCCATCACAAATGTGAAATGCTGGTACATTAATAACAAGTGTAACTATGAGAACATTGAATGCAAGCATGCAAACATGTATACATTGTGTTGTACAAGTGCTGAATGTCATTTTGTAGGATGGAGTTCCATACTTAGTGCACTTGTATGGTAATTACAGGGACTGAATCGCAGCACAAAAGGTTAACTCACCAAACTGATGCACAAATTTGATGTCAGAGTGCATGAGATAACCATGACAGTGCTCCTTCCTTCATACAAAATTGCACCCCAGACCATAACTCCGGGTGTAGGTCCAGTGTGCCTAGCACACAAACAGGTTGGCTGCAGGCCCTCAATTAGTCTTCTAACCAACACATGGCCATCACTGTTACCAAGGCAGACTAGCTTTCATCAGAAAACACAACAGACCTCCACCCTGTCCCCCAATGAGCTCTCACTTGACACAGGTCGCAAATGGAGGTGGTCTGGAGTCAGTGGAGTGTATGCTACAGGGCATCTGGCTCAGAGCTGTGCTTGGAGTAAGCAATTTGTAACAGTTCATTGTGTCGCTGTGGTGCCAACTGCTGCTGCAGATCCAGTATGATACACCAGAGCCATACACCAAACATGATGGTCCAGAGCCCAGTCTTCTTGCAATCAAACATTAACATGACCACTGCTGCCAGCAGTCAAGTAACATGGCTACATTCCTGTAAAGTCTTTCTGTAATATTGCAGGAGGAACATCCAGCTTCTTGTAGCCCTGTTACACAATCTTGTTCAAATTCAGTGAGATGTTGGAATGGCATCCTTGTCACCTTAAAGGCATTCTTAACTAACATCAACTCACAACATCCAATCACAAAGGTAACTAACGCTCATGACTGCCACAGCATGTATTTAAAGCAAACCTGATTTGCATCCTCATAGTGGCACTAACCGTGCCACTTTTACATGACTGGCGTGAAATTTTAATAAACATTATCTTCAAGAGGTAGAAACACACCTACCAACTTTTGTTTATTGCACAACTCCTTCTTGGTGTTGCAATTTTTTTCCAACAATGTATGTAATCAGAAAGTAAATTTTTACACACTGCTAGAGGTATACAAAACAGAAAATTTACATCTGAAAAGCAAATGTAAATACTGATGTAAACAAAGAAGAAAAAATGAATGGACACGATCAGAAGTGACCTTTATCTGCAAGAAAAGGGCACTAAAGCAAAGAGCTAATGCTGAATAATTGTTATGAAGCAATACTTCAAAATAGAAGATAGGTGCCAAGCACCTGGCCCCTGGAACAAGTTGAAGCAAAACACCCTATCATACGATGTGAATTAAAGTATCTGAAGAATAGGAAGAGTCAGGATAACATCAAAGTAATTGTTGGAAGAGTACCTAGTTCAGTGTTGATATATGGTGGCTTACATGCTGACTACACTGAAAAGGATATATAGTTCAGAAGTCACTGAGCCAGAAACTCACCATATGAATTGTAAATTCATTGATTTCCTATTACATTTTCTTTATGCAGAAGCCTACATTTCTCAGTTTTAAATCTAAATCCACTGTATTATCATAGCCATTTTTGATGTCTCTGTGTTGATTAGTCCAAGAAGGAATGGGACTGAAATAGAGTATTGGGACTAGTTCTATTGTTTCTACAAATGCTGATACTTGTTACCGTATTAGCATTGTCCAAGGTTGTAGGTGGAAAGAGTCTGGCTGTTTTGTCTCTGACTGCTTCCTGTTACTTTTCATTTTCATATGACATGGACTTCTGACAGGAAGTTTGAGTAACTCTAAGCATTATTTGTAATACTGAAATTGTATCTTTGGCTGTGAGGTCAGTGGAACTTCAGAACACTGACAATTGCATTTATACAATGTATTTAAGACCTGATAGAGGCCCTCCCATTGCTGTGCTTGCACATACAAATGTCAGTGTAATTCCTTTATTAACATATGTCTGTATACATTAATGTGACTGACTCTTCTTGACTAATAAAAGTTATACATTTTGTTATATTCTGCTCCTGAGTCTTTTCATTTCAGTGAACACCTAACAACAACTACCACCAACAGGATGATGGACACCAACAAGATCAATGACCCTGAAAGTTATGTTCCCAGTATTGGTATCCCAGTACCGGAATCCAAGATCCTATTTTTATTCTTTTATTTTTGTGAATTTACATTACTGATTTACTGAAAATGTCACCATAAAGAAAAAGACTGAATTCTGAATCCTATTTACTCATTTAAATAACCTAGCAAAAGTCTATAGTCTCTTAAGAATAAAGGATACATAGCTGTTAAGAACAAAGAACAGGTATAGCTTAAAAATTGTCTCACTTTTTCTTTTCAAAACAATAAATATATTTTCACACAACATTGGCTTACTCTTGGTTTTTAGTTTCTGCTCAGGAGGTTTCCCTCCCTTGCTCTTCCAGTACATTAGATATTAAAACTTACGAATGGACCATCAAAACTCCTGGAACACTTTTTATTGTTAGACTGTTGAAAGCTGTTCTGGTCTCCCAAACAGCAAGGGGAAAAACACAGTCCATTGTGTGACACCCTGGATGCTTGGAGACATCTGATACAACTGAGATCTCGAAGGTGAGTCATTGGTAATATTGCTTATAAGTGTTTTGTTTCAGCACCTCCTTCCAGCACTTCTCAATTCGAGTTTAGGTATCCCTCCTTGGCCACATATGGTAAGGAGAAAAAAGCACACTTGCAAGATATCAACCATAGCAATTGATCCTGCATGGGTCATCATTCTAACTGCATGCAGTCATGGCCTCTTGAAAGTACAGCTTTTAAACTTACAAGTGAACCAGTTGTTTGTCACTTGCTCTGCCCCACTGCAGCCATCTAATGCTCGAGCAAGAGTAAAGTGACAACTACAGCCCTCTTATTTGCAAAATGTTGAAGGCGAGGGATAGGGGGAGATGGCTGGTGGACACATTTGCTCAATGTGTTTCTAAATCTTGTTTGAGAATGCGTTATTCTATGTGAAAACTATGAGGTTCATTCAAAAGAAACCTGGTCTGTGCGTCTACCATTGTCTTACACATAAGGTGGCACCAAGTAACTGCAGGTATGATGGTGCCATCTATTGGTAGAGACACTGACATGTGCGCATTGTTTGATGTTGCATAGTGCCAGTGTGGTTTCATGTTGAAGAGAAGGTGGTCACACAAGTTATTGTCCACTACCAAACATGCAGGCGAGTAAGCAGGAACATTGAGGAGTGATTCGATTTTTGGTGGCAGAGGGAGTTGGACGCCTTGAAATGTATTGACAGATGAAGGCTGTGTATGGTGAGTACAGTCTGAGTCGTTCAAGTGTTGGGGAATGGCACAAACGATTCCTTGAGGGCCGTGAGTCACTGGAAGACGATGCTAATCCAGGACAGGCTCATCATGTCATCACACTGGAAATGGTTGCGGAAGGGAATGCTTTGGTCTTGGACAACCACAGAATAACCGTGGATGAGATCCATCAGTTACTGGGTATTAGCGTGGGCACTGCCCACAACATAATGCATAAACATTGGAATGTTCAAAAAATCTGTGCACAGTGGGTTCCCCACCAACTGACCGCCGAACAGCACAATACTCGAATGACTCTGCCTTGGAACGATCTGCAACATTATCATGAGGAGGAATACAGATTTCTGTCATGTATTGTCACAGGTGGCAAAACATGGTGTCACCATTTCGAACCAGAAAGCAAGTGTCAGAGCAAGCAGGCGAAACATGCAACTTCATCACCTCCAAAGAAATCAAAGGCCGTGCACACCATTTGTGGTAAGGTCATGATGTCCTCCTTTCTTGACCACAAGGGCCCACTGCTTGTCAAGGGGCACGACCGTAATGCCCAGTGGTATCAAACCACTTTACAGAACCTTAGATGAGCTATCAAGTCAAAACTTTGAGGCACATTGTCCAATGGCATTATCTTCCCACATGATAATGCCCGCCCACACACAGCCAATGCGGTGAAGATGACATTGCAGCAGTTTCGGTGGGAAATGCTGGAACATCCACTATACAGTCCCGACCTTTCACTGTGTGACTTCCATGTGTTTGGAACTCTAAAACAAGTTATTCACAGACATCGATTTGCAACGGACAATGAAGCGTGTGATGGTTCCAGGCCTGGATCCGACAGCAGCCTACTAGCTTCTTCAAGGATGAAATCGACTGGCTAGTGTTGAAATGGGATAAATGTGCCTACAGTTTTGATGACTATTTTTGAGTATATGTAGAGAGTATAACTACATTTTTGAAGTAATAAAATCATTACCGTTACTTTACACTAGTGACCTGTTTTCCTTTGAATGTACCTTATAATAAGTAATGTAAGTACAAAATATGTCAATCTCACTTACATATACATTCAATATTATTTTAAAAGTATTTTCATATATATTCTGCAGCTATATATACATCTCAAAATTGGAATCAATAGCCTTAAGTGATTAAAGAATTATTTTGAAATTAAGTTACTGACTTTTGATTTACAATTTAATCATGCCAATCACATTGAACCATGGTGCAGTTCCTGCAAGGGTACTTTACTTCAACAGTGCTAATTTAAAAATCCAAAGAAAATAATGCACAACAGTGATGTTGATAATTAAATAGCACTATGCTGTTTCTTTAATGACACACTGATTTGTTACATTCATTAAAAATAATTGGAGCAAAGACAACTATTCAGCTATAGGTTAGAAACCATACACTTTAACATAATGTACAAAGCACATTAAAAATATGAAAACAGCTGTGGCAGCCTTGGAGAGTAGCACAGGAATTGCAGATGACACAGTGAATGGGCTGACATTCATATATGCATAACCCTGGGCAAAAGTACCATTAGGTCAAAGCATGTCAATGATGCAGCACCGGCGGGTGTGTAGGACACAAAGAGAGAGTGCGAGCTAGCTGCTCTTACATGTATCATTCTGCAATCTCAGAAAGTGTGATTCACCTGGGTTGAGCAAAATCCCACCATCGCATACACAAATTGGACAGCCAACACTTGTTTGCTACGTTTCTTGCACCCATGAATTAAATGGCATCTGCCAGACAAGAGAACATTAGCATGCTCAGCTGGACATGCATCTATTGTCTTCTGTGGCGAAGTCTGTACTGTACATCTGATCTCTGAGGAGAGTCACTGAGCCATTCACTGTGCAAATGTGATCTCCCACGTGGACATTTCCATTGTAATTATCATAACTTTTCAATGTATATTGCTGTGAATAAATGTGTTGTGCACAACCACATGTATTTAATTGCTGTCACTTAGCCTACAGCTTGGACTTAATGGGTGGGTGTGGCAGTAAGCCAGCCCACACTACAACAGGTTTGAAAGCGGCAAAGAACAACACATTGTAAGCCTCACTGATGACTCCGATGTACTCATCTGTAGGCAAAAACTTGTGGTTCTTTGCTGCTTTCAAATCTGTTGTATGTGGGGCAGCTTACTGCCAATCCCACACACTAAGTCCAAGCTGTAGGCACAGGTGATGGCAATTAAATACACATGGGTACACACAACACATTTATTCACAGCAATATACACCGAGAAGTTATAATAAATAAAATGTGAGCGATCAAGTGGTGGCAGTGAACAGCTCGACCACTGATACTGGAGGATATACACTCCTCAATGATCAAGCACACAGTACAGACTTGTGGGTGCAGAAGACAATATAAGCATGTCCAGCCAAGCATGCAAATGTTCTCTCATCTCACAGATGCTGTTCAATTTGTGGGTGCAAGCAATGTAGCAAACGAGTGGCGACAGTTCACTTTGCATACACCACAGTGGGGAGCGCGTGTTTTGTTTAATCCACAAAGCCAACAGCTTAGCACTCATCATTGGACTATGGATCTTGGACTGTGCCACACATTTTTATGGAGGTTTACCATGGCCAATGCAACGAGTTGATCCTGGGTGCAGATTTCCTTGGACACTACCAGTTGCTTGTGGATATCGCAAACATCCAGTTTATTGACACTATGAGTCTAAAGTTAATGGGACAGAAATAGCAGGTCGCCTTCTTCACTGTAAATCTGTGGCATACTCCAGAACATTCACAGATATTCTAAACAAATTTCTGGAGCTAACTTGCCCATCTAGGGTGCAACAAGACATTAAGCATTCAACACACTCCGCCATATCATCACCACCCCCCAGTCCTCCATCTCATGTTGCCTATGTCTCTTCACATCCAACAGGCTTGCGGTTGCAAAGGCTGAGTTCAAGCCAATGTCACGACGAGGCGTCATCCAACCATTGAGCAGCCTGTGGTCTTCTGCCTTACATTTGGTACCCAAAAAGGACAAATTCGTGGCACCAATCTGGGGATTATTGTGGGCTAAATTCAAGGACAGTGCCAGACAGATATCTGGTGCAACATCTGCTGAATTTTAGAAATTCCTTGGCAGATGCAACGGTCTTTAGTAAAATCAACTGCATGAAGGCATACATGCAGATCACCGAGCACCTAAGGACATATAAAAAACAGTGCTTACCACTTCTTTTGGGCTCTTGGAGAGTATGCTGCCCAGACTTAGCAGCATTTCCTGGATGGTCTCTTGCGAGGTATAACATACTGCTTCATGTACCTGGACGACATCTTTGTGTTCTCGAAGAGGCACAAACTCCATCACAGCCATGTAACAACCATTTTCTGGCACATCAGCAAGGCTGGCATAGTGATCAGTCCATTGAAATGAGTATTTGGGGTCCATGAGTTTAAGTTTCTCAGTCATCTAATCACCCCTACTGGATTCACAACTCTGCCGGA
Source organism: Schistocerca cancellata (assembly GCF_023864275.1). Taxonomy (NCBI): domain Eukaryota; kingdom Metazoa; phylum Arthropoda; class Insecta; order Orthoptera; family Acrididae; genus Schistocerca; species Schistocerca cancellata. Next base: position 398,227,922 of record NC_064627.1, read on the forward strand.
CAAAGTGCAGGTGATCCTGCACATGCCACACCCAGAGACCCACAAAGGCTTACGTCATTATCTCACAATGGTCAACTTCTACCAGTGCCACCTGTGCAATGCTGCTGTGGGGCTGGAACCCCCGACTAAAGTGCAACATGGCCCCATGGTGAAAGAAAGGGCTCCTGTTACCTGGACTCATGGATTGGAGCATAGTTTTACTGCATCTAAATGGTGCCTATATGAAGCGGTGCTGCTCGCTCATCCAATACACGATGCAGGGTTAGCTATCAGTGCAGCACTTCAGCAACCTGCTGAATGTAGCTGGCAGCCACAATCTTCTAGAGTAGGGCTTAACAAGTGGCCGGTTTTGAGCGCAAGTACTCGTGTTTGCTCAGGCACATGCTCGCGAGCAGGTGCAAGGTCGCAGAGTAGGGAGGGAGGGGAAATGCGCGCACACGTTTGAATAGGGCCGCAGTGTGCCTACTGAATTCGCGCCGACTGTGTAACGTTTAAAGTACTACTATCAGCTCTAACAGTCACTTCGCTGGTTAAGAATCATGTCAAGTCGCCGTTGTGTAACCCCAACCATGCTTTCGCAGTTCAACCCCTATTGGGAGGAATTGTATCTGTTTACAGAAAAAGATGGTGTTGCAAAATGTTTAGTATGTCACAAAACGCTGAATTCTTTTAGGAAATTTAATTTGCAGCGACATTATATGCCGTACCACGTGAAAGACTACGGAAGTGGAAAATGTGATGGACCAGATCATGCACAGGAAGTTATTAAACTTAAAAGAAAGCTATCCGAAGAAGATCTGGACGACGAAGAAAAATCAACTGAGGCAGCTCTCAGAGTGAGTTACAAAATTGCTTTGCTTTTAGCAAAATCCCTGCGCCCCTTCACTATGGCGATTTAATAAAAGTATGTTTGGTAGTTGCAGCAGAACATTTGAGTCCATCCCAAGTTGAACAGTTTCGGATTGTGCCATTATCTAACATGACCATTATGTGTCGCATACAGGACATGGCAGACGACGTCCAGAGCCAGCTTGCAAATATCTGTAAAGATTTTATGGCGTATTGTCTAGCTCTGGACGAAAGTGTTGATATCACCTGAACAGCACAGCTTGCCATATTTATGAGAGGTGTTAATAGAGATCTTCAGGTGAGGGAGGAGTTCCTCGATGTAGTAGCCATGAAGAACACTACAACCGGAGGTGATATTTTAAGTAGTGTAGAAGAAAGTGTTGAAAATATAGGATTGTCATGGAATTCTTTAGTTTCAGTGTCTACAGACGGTGCACCAGTGATGACAGGGAAAAAGTCAGGTTTCGTTGCGCTGTTGAAGGAGAAAATGCAAAAACTGACCGTGCCGAATGAAATAAGGGGCGCTCACTTTGTGATCCACCAGGAAAACTTATGTGCAAAGAGTATCACTCTAAAAAATGTGATGAGTGTTGTTGTTCGTACAACCAATTATATAACGAAGCATGGGCTACACCACAGGCAATTTAAAAGTTTTCTTGAGCATGAAAGCCAGTATGGTAGCCTGCCTTATTACAGCGAGGTCTGATGACTTAGTCATGGCGAATTATTAAATAGATTTTTTTGCCTATTAGATGGGATAAATATGTTCATGGAAATAAATAACATGTGTGTTCCTGAACTGAAAGAGCCTTCATGGAAATGTGATCTCACGTTCTTAGCAGATTTAACTAGCCATCTGAATGCTTTGAACGTTTCACTACAAGGTAAAGATCTGCTATTACTCATTTCATAGATCGAACACGAGCTTTTAAAATGAAATTGACACTTTGGGTGAGTCAACTGGAAACAGGAAATCTAGCTCATTTTCCTAAATTATCATCCGTGCAAGATGTTCACAAAGACTGTGAACGTTATTCACATAGTTTAGTTGCCCTTAAGGAAGAATTTGATCAACGCTTTCAAGATCTGACAGCACTAGACAGTGATTTTGATCTGTTCTCCTCTCCATATTCAGCGAATATTGAAGAGATTCATCGTGAGCTGCAACTAGAAATTATTGACCTCCAGTGTGACAGAGAATACAGAGACAAATTTCAGAACAAGAAAAACATTTTGGAATTCTACAGACACTTCCCTCAGGATAGATTTCCTCATTTGCACAAATTGGCGGCTACGATAATATCAATGTTCGGTTCCACGTATGTTTGTGAACAACTGTTCTCTGCAATGAAATGTAACAAGACACACCTGAGAAACGCATTGTCTGATCGAAATTTAAACTGCATGCTGCGCCTACAATGCACAAGAACAATTACTCCGAACATAGACGCAATTGTAAAGAGCAAAAAGTACAAGATAACCGAGAATCCCACACTTCAGTGACATCTTTTATTGTGTTAACAGTTCACAAATTAATACAAATGTAGAGGCATACACTAAGATAATAAAATTATGTGGCACGTGTACATTCTCCTTTATTTGTTTCATTTGTCGCAGTAATAATTTGTGAGTGATATCCCTGCAGGTGGCCGCAGGTTTACATTGACTGGCAGCAGCTGTTGTGTGCCCCACGTGACTCTCCCCACTCTCCGCTCTGGTCTGGTAGTGGGGGTAGCACGATCGCGCTGCTCCGTGCTCGCGCCTTGCTGCTCACAGCTTGCTCTGTGAGCACATATGTTGTGAAGCCTTGTTCTAGAGAAAGTAAGGAGTACATCGCCCTTGGAGCACCTATGACCAGTAACAGCTTGCCGTGTATCAGGTAGTGAAACACTCCCATTTGTTGGTAGAAGCTCACCCCTTCATTATCTTCATGGACCATAAACCTATAACACACACTTTCCGCACCAACAACACCAACTGTTCACTGTGCCAACTACAGCAATTGGAGTACATGTACCATTTCTCAACAGACATCCAACACATTTCTGAGATGGACAATGTCATTGCCAACTGCTCGTCCCGTGATTGTGCAGTCATCTCACCCCTAGTGAACTTTGAAGACCTCACACAAGAACAGGAGGGTGACGGAGAACTGGACAGATTCCAACACTATTCCTACAGCAGACTACATCTAGAACAGGTGTCCATCCCTGGCTCTTCCTGGAAGATTTGGTGTGATACTATGACAGGCATGCACTGCCCAATTCTCCAACAAAATTGCAAGGCAGCATTTTTGACCCTGTCCATGGGTTATCACATCCTGGTGCAAACACCATTGTGTTGCTCATGGCACCACATTTCGTCTGACCCTGACTCCAGAAGGACTTTCAACAGTGGGTATGCACCTGTATGGCACGCCAGTGCGCCAAAGTCAGGAGGCATACCCACGTGACCACCGGTGCCTGCCCTGACATGACACACTGCTTCACACATGTCCATGCGGACATTATAGGGCTGTGTCCTCCGTCTCAAGGCAAGCACTACCTCCTTAGAATGGAGGAACTTCACCCTACGGCCGGAGGCAACACCCTTTGCAGACATCCCTCCAAGATGGTTGCTACTGCCTGGGTGGCATGCTTCAGCTGCCTCGGTCACATAACTATGGACGACATGGTTGCCAGTTCAACATTGCGCTAGTCAAATACATCACCTGACTGATTGGCAAGCAGCTACACTGCGTGACAAGTTACCACCCAGTGCCTAACAGCAGGGTTGAGTGTCTTCATTGGACACTGCTTGGATGGAAGCGCTACTGCTTGTATTCCTCAGCCTGTGCATAACACCAAAGGAAGCGATCGACATCTCACCTGCAGAGCTTGTCTACGGTCAGTCCCTCACCATCACCAGAGAATTCACTCTCACTGATACACGACACCTCAGCCCCATCATTAGCAGAACACCTGTGCAGTCTCACAACCAGTCTCTGTCTGCACCCACTGATGTGCTATGGTGCTGGCAAAGCTTTTGTCCACACAGGCCTACAGCACTCTACTTGTGTGATCCTTTGTCCAGACGCAGCACAGCCACCACTTTGCCCATTCTACTCTGAACCACATCATGTGATGACCCACAGTGGAAAGATGTTAGACATAGAGTACAATGGTAGGCTGGCTAAAGTCCAACTGACAAGGTCAAACTGGAGTATTTCTTGACAGAGACTACCACCACACACTTTTTGAGTTTATTAAGTGAGGATCTTTGGGTGACATCATAAGTGAGTGACTGTGTGTGAGATCGCTCTCTATGTTTTTATATATTTTTAGGTTTCTGATACATATTTTAATGGTTTTTGTGATAATATTTACTATATAAGTGACTTTTAGTGGTTTCTTCATTCACCTCTGCCTTTCTTGTGTTGTGACCTGATATTTGTGAGTGTTTCGTATCGAGCAACTTAACCTCTTACCTGTGTTTACATTCTGCGCTGACCAGTTGCAGCTGTAGTGGCACATCGAAAGCTAAGTACTAATTAATTGTTTGTGTATAGTGGTTTATTTAGGAACTTTAGTAGTCTTCAACCGGTGTTCTTGGTGTTTTCTGTTGAAATAATTTCAGAAGAACTTTTTGGGAACTGTTTTCAGTTCCGTTACTGTGTCATTAGATGTTTGATTTTCTTTTTGTGTTAGTCTTTTGTTACATTCTCATTTGTTGTTGATTAATACTGTTAATAATAGTAGTTACTTCCCTTGTAGAGTAAGTTTGTGATTATTGTAGTCAGTTTTTTTAACATCTTCTTATTGTCGTAGCGGAACTTAGATAAAGTAGTTTTCTTGTTTCAATAACTGTAAAATTTTACCATGAGTGAGAAGTGTGGGCTTTGCCGTAGAATCGTGAGTAGTGGATTGCGCTGTGAGACTTGTTCGAAGTATTTTCACTGGGAGGAATGCAGTGGGGAAGCCAGTGGGCATTGTGGTAAGATCCTCTCCTGGAACTGCAGGTTATGTAGCAAGAGTAAGTTGATAGAGGAGCAGGAGCGTAAGATCTGTGCCCTTCAGGTGCAGTTGAAAAACGCACAGCAGGAGCTAGATAGGATGAGGAGGAAGAAGGGGGTTGGGGAATGGGAACTGGCTGTTGGCAAGAGATCTGCTAGTAGAAGGAGATTTTCAGACAGTTTTGCTATTAGTGTTTGCAATAGATATGACCAACTGTCAGAGTCTAGTCAAGAGGAATCTCTAGTAGCTGTAGATGTAGGAAATATGCAGCAGACCTCAGCAGTTACGGTGGCTAGGACAGTTGCAAAGTCGAAGAGAAATAGGAAGGTACTGCTGTTAGGTAGATCTCATGACAGAGGTGTAGGCCAGCAGTTGCAGGAAGTGTTGGGAGTGAGTACCAGGTCACCAGCATTGTGAAGCCTAATGCAGGATTGGCTCAGATGACTGTTAACATAGGGGGGCTATGTAGGGATTTTACTAAAGAGGATCAGGTAGTGATTGTGGGTGGGGCTGGTAATAGTATTGATAGGGGTGGGGAGTATGACATAGATGGTGACCTGGAAAAGATAGCCACTCAGACTGGCAACACGAATGTGCATTTTGTGGAACTGTTTCAGCGTCACGATCGGCCTCATCTTAATACAGCTGTCAGGCGTAATAACATGAGACTTGGGGGTGCGCTGATGACAGAAAGCATGGGTCACATTTCAGTGGTGTCGGTGGAGTCTATCAGCTGGACGGGTTTCACTGGACATGGCGTGCACCTCAACAGGTATGGGAAGGGGAGGTTGGCAAAGCTTATAGGTAACAGCATAGGAGGGGGTGGTGTGATCACTCACAGGAAAATTCCTGCAGTAGTGGGTGTTAGAGCTGCACCTTTTTTAGATTGAAGTCAGCTGATAGGTATTCCTGCTTAAGGGAAGTCTCTCTAGCAAAGGAACCGCTTTTGACAAAGCTTAGGTACACGAGTAACAAGAGAATTAGTATATTTCATCAAAATATACAAGTTATTAGAGATAAAGTTAGTGAACTGCTTATAGATGTTGACACCACAGTGGCCAGTGGACTACGTCACATGTGATAGTCACCATGTTTGAATCAAATGCCCATGCTGCATCATAATGATGTCACATCGCTCACAGCAGCCAGCATGCAGACCACCTGCCACCTGCCATTGAGGCCCTGTCTTCAGAGAGACACTTCACCAACTAATAACAAATCTCCAGTCAAGCTCCAGATACTGCTACCTGTCTCACCAGCTGATCACCTGTCACAGCCCTTGGAATCGCTGTCATGTCTCTGCACCTCTGCCAGGTCAGGCATTGAGACTAAATCGACTACCAAGCCAGTTACCAGGTCACATCCCCATTGAGGTCCACACACTGCCTCCCATGCTGCCGGGTATGTTCCCCCAGAGGCCTTGTTCAAGTTCTAACAAGACCATGTTAATGCACGTTAAACTTTCCATAGTCTCTGCTGCTGCGAATGCCAGGACCGTATCGAGTGCCACGTCATGTTTCCGCAACGAGTTTGTCAAACAAAAAAAACTGTATTTTATGAACTGTGCATAACTGCGAACATTTTATTTAGTTCCCCCCCTCCCCCCCCCCCCCCCCCCCCATCATCAACGAGATCTTGTTCTTTGCATATAAATTTAGTGTTACAAACACTGTGTCTTCACCAACACTTCATTTCTTATACTTCGTAGCAGTTAACTAAAGTTTGTTTGTGTATCAGTGTTGTCTGAGGTGACATCTGTACATTAGATCTGCAGCCACACTACAGACAGTTCCTGCACAGTGCTGCCAGGCAGTGCTTTTCTGGCAGGCCATACAGAAACACACTTCCGCGTGACCCACCAGCAACTCATGACATTACACACTATCATCTTCATGCTAACTCTGCCATCGTGTACGGCTGCCAACATGCTCATGTTGTCATCACAAGTGTATGAAGCACAAATGTATGCTGGCTGCAGATGGAATATTTTTTCCTCTTGTGCCTACCGAGCTCTGCTCCAAAAAGGAGGACGCGTGTGGCAGCCTCAGACAGCAGCCCAGCAGTTGCAGCTGACACAGTCAATGGGCCAACATTCATCCACATTACATCCCCAGGCAAAAGTACCATTAGGGTAAAGCATGGCAACAATGTGGCACAAATGGGCATGCAGAACACAAAGAGAGCAGTGCGAGCTAGCCACCATTACACAACAAACATCTGCATCATTCTGCAATCTTGCCAGCTGTGGTCCACATAGGTCGAGCACAATGCACACAAATTGGACAGCTGCTACTCGTTTGCTACGTTTCCTGTGCTCGTGAATTTAACAGAGTCTGTGAGACACAAAACATTTGCATGCTCACCCGGACACACGTACATTGCCTTCTGTGGCCACAAGCCTGTACTGTGCACTTGATCAGTGAGGAGCATATACCCTGCATGATCAGTGGTTGAGCCGTTCACCACAGTCACATGATTGCCCCCACTGTAATTATTGTAGTTTTTGGTGTGTATTGCAGTGGATAAATGTGTTGTGTGTAATCACATGTATTTAATTGCCAATACCCATGCCTACACCTTGGACTTAGTTTGTGGGCATGGCAGTAAGCCAGTACAACCGGTTCCACCTCACAGCAGTTCACAAAGTTTTAATTCATTTTACTGTTCTGTACTTTGTGCCCAGGCATTAGGGGACTGCAGGGGGTAGACTGAGCGACACACGTCCGGTGCATACAAAAGTTTAAAGGCTGCATTCTGAGAAGATCATAACTGCATACTTCTCAGCAAAATGGCCAAAATTTTCCTGTGTGATGCATTGCAGGGTCTGTTAGCTTGCAAGAGTGCCTCTTTCTCCTTAAAATATGAGGTCAAGTTGACAATGTTTCCTTGGAAGTATTTCTGTGCTTGTGATATGGTTGTATGGCATTATTGGCTGGAAGATCTCATCTATGATTGTTCTATAGTCTGGTGCAAGTCTTTTTATTTGATGTCACTTTGGCAACTTGCGTAGCTATGTGATGAAGATGAGATGAAATGCTTAGGACAACATTAACACTCAGTTGCTGAGTGAAAAAAATGTTCAACCTAGGTGGGAATTTAACCCAGGACCCCACAAAAAGAAGCAGTGTCACTTTCCATTAGATAACAAACTGCACACTAGTGAAGAACAGTAACACCAATTGTTTCAATACTACAGAACATTTTTCCTTCAGCTGGTTTTATATTTGGACTACTTTTATAGACTTTTCCTTTCAAAAATCTCCGAAGATAAAATACACATTCAGACAAGTCCAGTAAGTGAGGCAACCAGAAACATTTGCTTTTTGTTAAGACTTATTGCATATGAGATAATGATGATGGAAAAAAAATAGTACTACCTTTCACCTTCCTTTCACTGGGAATAATGCGAAGATAAACTTCTCTATTGACAGTGGTTACAAAAGGCTTTGGACTGATAGCTTGATTACTGGAAAGTTAAAATCAAACTCCAGTTTCTAAGATAAAAAGGAATTTGATGTACCATGCAATGGTTTCTCGTGTACAAGTAGCAATTAGTCTGACTACTCACTTAGCCCAAAATGTGGAACCCAAGCTTCATCACTCATAAAATATAGTGGTGGGCCGAGTTCACAACGAGAAGGTGTACATTCGACCTGTCTGTTGCAAAAGTCATCTGACAGGTTTGTTCAGGATAGCACTAATTTTCTGCAAAATTTCTGCAACCAATTTTAGAGTGAAATTTAAAGGCTTATCGTTATGATTAGAATTACAGACATCATCACTACACAGTCTTATGCTATCACCTTCTGCACACAATGTTTTTCAGGAATATTACAACTACTCATGATAAATTTCATTGGTCTCCTTAAATGAAACAGTACCAATGAAACCTTCAGCTATACACACCCTTTCATTCACAGAAAATGGCATACTTTAACAGAATTGCTCAGAGAATCTCACAATGCTACAACCAAATTTGTGAAAACTGATGATACCCATCATGTGATCAGAAAGATTGAGCGAGCAGAAAGTAAGTAAATCATGACATGTTGCTAATGGTGTGGGGCTGCTTTTATCTTCGGCATAATGCATTAGATACAAAATATGTTAAGATCTCCCACACTAGTTACGGACAACTACTTCAACAATTACTGATTGCCCAAATTATGGCAATAAAAAGAAGATATAAGTAAAGAAAAACAGTTTACATACAGTTTTAATTTTAAGTTCAGTTTATGTTGTTTTACTTCCTCTTTGCTTCTTCCTTTCCTATCTGAGCTAATAGTCTGTGATACCACCACTTTGTATCGTCACCTTCTGTGTCTTGTTCTTCTTCTTCTTCTTGGTCACTGTCACTGTTACCCCCACTTTCATTTGTAATTCTACAATTATTTCTTTCTTCTTGAGAATCTTACTGCATTATGTTATCAATATGGACGTGGACTCTTGCCAATCATTTTAAAGTCTATTCATAAGAGCATACATCAGCGTGGCTACTCAAATTTGGAAAAAAAATTCCTTACAATTCCAGGTGTGAGGAGGAAAATTATCCAATAAATTAATGTTCAGTGGGGAGGAGGCAGCATACCACAATAATGACTTTTCTCTCCTCTCAGCTGTGCTGCATACCAGCCATAAGCAGTCATTTAACTGCAGTTTTGAATAAGCAGTCATTTAAATGCAGTTTTGAAACACTGATAATTGATGTGGAATAATATTCATACTATCAAAACACTTTGAGATAGAACATATTTTAAAATTTGTGATTTGTAGAACTCAATAAATTCAGTTTCAATGCTCGATTAAAAATACAGGATTCCCTATGATTTTATTAAATTCCCTTAACTCCCTGAGAATTCCCTGCAAAATGTAATTCCCTGGAAATTCCAGGTTTTCCAGAAGAATCATCACCCGGGAAGGTGTCCTCTAAAATATACCAATACCAACAATCCATCTATAATGCAATCAGTCCTGTGTTTTTCTTGGAACAACCTTCGATCAGTATAATAACAGGTCATTAGATATCCATCAGATTTTTTACATAAATACTGTGGCATTCAGACAAGGAATTCCTAACCAACCAGAGTATCTAATATGACCATTACTGGAACATTTTCATGGCCCGCATTCCTGATAGAGAACTTTAAATGCTCTTAATATGAGCCATAACAATTGATACCATATCAAAATACATGGGACTTTCATAATAATCATTTTGCTTCCTAATGTGATTATACAAAGCATAATGCATTCATTTCCCATCAAATGTCACATGAAGCCACTCATAGAGTGTTGACCTTCGCTGTAAAATTCACTCCTGTGAAAGCAAATGTTCTTCCTGCCACACAGTTGTCTTTGGCCATTATTTCTTCACTGACCATTACTTAAAAGTAGCCTTGTATTGTCTCTGCTAATCAGCTGTGAACTACAAATTCATAAATCAATATATAATAACAAAATCATAGCTGTTACTTTCTTCCATTATTGACTACTAAAATTTATCATCCTTACAACTTTGAACCATTGTGAACATTGTGGAAACAAAGATGATGTGACTTACCAAACGAAAGCGCTGGCATGTTGATAGAAACACAAACAAACACAAACATACACACAAAATTCAAATACAAATGTCTGCTTGTGTCTGTGTATGTGCGGATGGATGTATGTGTGTGTGTGTGTGCGTGAGTGTATACCTGTCCTTTTTTTCCCCCAAGGTAAGTCTTTCCGCTCCCGGGATTGGAATGACTCCTTACCCTCTACCCTAAAACCCACATCCTTTCGTCTTTCCCTCTCCTTCCATCTTTCCTGATGAGGCAACCGTTGGTTGCGAAAGCTTGAATTTTGTGTGTATGTTTGTGTTTGTTTGTGTTTCTATCAACATGCCAGCTTGATAGAGTTGTTGTACGTCCTTCTGAGGGATATTGGGCAAAATTGTGTCCAACTGGCATGTTAGATCATCAAACTATAGAGATGTTTTTTTTATTTATTTCAGTTTTTAAAAGAAAAGCAGTATATGTATTGCCAAACACCACTTGGTCATGAAGCAATTACACTCAATAACAATACTGACTTTCACTGCCAGAGTAAAGATGAATGCATATTATAAATTTAGTAATTCTGTTTTATTGTTGGATAAATATGATACACATAAATGCAAGTTTTTTCCGGAAATTACAAGGATACTATTTTCTTGGGAGGCCAGACGAAAAACATCATTGTCTTTTTTGCAGTACTTTGACATCTTCTTGCACAGTAATAAACTTACTGAAATGCACATCAAGACTACACTATTACTAACCTGATAAACTAAGAAAATATCATGAGCTTCCTGCTATTTATTATGTGTCAACTTCCAACACTGAGGCAGTTTACAGGTTCCAGTATTTCCTCTATGCATTCCAATTTGTTTAAAACTATTGTATTATAGCATATATTACACTTTTGTTTGTTTTCCATTTACACTCAAATCAATTATACAAAATGTAAGTACTTCATATACTCAACATTCTATGACCATCTTTTCCATATGGGCTAAAGAAAAACATCATGAAAAAGCTATTCCAAAATTTCAAAAGGAAAAAAGTGTAAAACAAGTTCAAGCGAAAAGTCTTTTTTTTTTCCCAATTATTGTGTGGCAAAAGGCAGTTTCCCGTATTTCTCACATCAATGAAAAACAAGGTAAATGGTTTAAAGGGCTTGCATTTATCAGAAGAAAGATACAAATCTAAATTTGCCTATCTCTGTTTAATGATGGAATGTATTTCATTACAAGCAAACTTATTTATACAATGATAAAACATACCTTGCTTCTGGAGGAGATAAGCTACGATGATCACCAATTCGACGTGGGCTCTTGGACCTGCTACGAGAGTGCAAACTTGGCGAATCCGTAGGTGCAGCGGAATGCGATCGTTGACTCATCATTGGCTGACCCCCATTCTTCAAAATCAGGAGTACATAGAAAATAGTTGTCAGAAGCATATATGTCTCTTAAGGAATTCATAAATCCACACATAAATGTAAGAAACATTAATTGTTGCTATTACTAATGTGTTTAGTGAAAAAAGGTGAAATACTTCCTGTTATGTGATAAATAAATTTAATGACTCTAAAGCAAAGCTGTCCTCAATGTGAAGGTCAGTTTGGACACAACAGTGCTTAATTACAGATTGTCCTGTGGATGGTGAAGTGCCCCTGCCTTCCATTATGGCTGGGGACTGAATGAAGAACCTTTAGAACTGTACTCTGACACTTAGCCATTGTAAGATATCACTTTGTAAGGCTGATCTCGGTGGGTGTTATTGGTACACTTCCACCCATCAGAATGTTGAACTACTAAACAAATTTTTTTGAGCAATTAAGAAAAGGATGAATTTATATTTTATAATTTATGTTAACTGTAATTGTAATTACTCTGTTTTACATACTGTATGATGCCTGAATGAGATGTGGTGATAGTAGAGCCACCTACCAGAGAGAACATGGACCACAGTAGTTACTGGGCATCACATGAATCTGTTCCAGCTGAAAACAGTGAACTAAAATCTGCTCCTGCGTACTTAGTCAAGTAGTCTAAGTAAGTTATACTGAGTGTACGAAGTCTGAGCCAGACTTGGAAATTTGATGATACATATGTTAATACGCAGAAAGATATTATTAGGAGCATATCTTAATCCTCAGCTTAATCATAGTATTTAAGTACGGCTGACTGAATAATTTATAACATTGTGCTGGGATGTGTTTGATAATAGGTTCAATGCCAGAAGAGAAAAAGTTTATTTTTGTAGCAGGGTGAAAGGTGGTGGTGTCAAGTAGGAACAGATATGATTTTTATTGTAATTAATTTAACCCTTCACTGCGTTGCTTTGCAGATGTGCAAAGCAAAGTTTCAACTCTCTTTTTGCCATTGTTCTTAAAGTTTAATGCTTGAAACTGCTTTGCTGATGTGCTATGTTGTATTATGACAGTAACTGATAAGATACTGCCACTAGAATACGCTACTGAGTGTATGATGCGACAACGTGTGTTGTTGTGAGTAGCATTGTAAATCAGGCTGACATTGCTCTCTTTCGGCGGTGATTGTTAGTATTTGAATGGAAGAACACATGAATGCAAAAAATTTGTAGTGCTTCTACAACCTTTAGAGAGTATTCTACTCCGTTCATCTTGTATTTCTGCTAATAAATATGTGAGTAGTATACAAATCAATTTCGTTTGCATATGTGCAGTAGTGCGTAATAATACTTCTATCCACAATTGAAGGATGAGAAAGTAGTGTTTCCTACTTTCTGCTTTTTTCTAGTTTATCGTGATAGTTCGAGTGCTGTAATAGAGTCATTCTCGTATTTCGACAATGGACGACGTAAAGTGATGACGTATGAAGAATTCATGGCCCTAGAATGCCCTTCTGGCAGTGAAGATGAGTCAGATTTTGACGATTCAGATGAAGACCCGACAATAAACGTAAATGATCTGTAATCCGCAGATAGTGATAGCGAGCCTGAGGCTACTGTAGTTAATACACATAATTCAAAAATTATTGTTTGAAGGATGATGAGAATGAAGCTGTTGCTGATGGACAGGTACCACAAGCTTCTGAAAAACACCAAAAGGTTCAGAAAAATCGAATCATCTGGAAAAAACAAAGTGATTCATTTGGAAATGATAAATTTATATTCAAAGGAAAGTCCTCACTGCCACAGTCAGTGCTAGAGTTGTCCACGCCATATCAGTTTTTTAAATATATTTTTAATGATGAATTAATGGCAAAAATTGTTGATGAAACTAATCTTTACAGCACACAAAAAAATCAAAACAAACCATTTAATTGCAATGTTCATGACATTCATAAACTTATAGGCATATGTATTATTAGTTCTTTGGCTCCACCTACTGCTGTCCGTGATTTCTGGAATGATGTTATTGGTGTTGAGGTAGTAAAACAGACATTGTCTCAGAGATACTTTGAGAGTCTGATGGCCACTTTGCATTTCAATGACAATACAAAGCGGCTAGATCCTGAGAGCCAAGATCATGACAAATTGTACAAAATCAACCCTATAATTGATCATGTGAATAAAAAATGTCTTTTGATTCCAATGAGTGACCATTTGTCAGTTGATGAACAAATCTGCGCAACCAAAGCAAGGCACCACATGAAGGTTTATATGAAAGACAAACCACATAAATGGGGGTATAAACTATTTGCTTTGTGTGGGGATATGGGGTTTGCACACAAAACTGAAATCTACAGTGGGCAAGAAAATAATCCAAAATTCAGGATAGATAATGAACCAGATATAGGAGCATCTGGAAACATTGTGATTTGCCTCATAAGGGAAGTTCCAAGGTATCAGAATTACAAAATCTACTTTGACAGATATTATACCTATATGGATCTAGTTGTATACCTTTTCAAACTTGGGATCCAGAGTGTAGGAACAATACAAACGAATAGGATACCAAATTGCAAATTTCAAAGTGAAATGGAACTGAAGAAAGAAGTATGTGGCTATTCTGAGGAATACATCACTATGGTTGACAATGTAGACATTTCCTCTGTTTTGTATAAAGATAATAATATTGCCTGTTTCCTGTCTACATTTGTTGGTGAACTGCCAAAATCTGAAGTGACAAGATTTGACAGAAAGAAGAGAGAGCACAGAATGGTGCAGTGTCCAGCTGTTGTTTCTGTTTACAACTCACATATGGGAATCATAGATTTGTTGGATAGCAACATTGGAGGATGTCATATAAAGATTAGATCCAAACGCTGGTATTTATGTTTGTTTTTCCATCTGATTGATATAATTGTAATAAATTCGTGGATTCTGTACAGAAGGGTACTAACGGAAAAAACAGCAGGAAACATGCCAATGAATCAGAAGAAATTTAGAACTGAGTTGGCTCAAACTCTTTGCAGATTGGTCCTGGAGCAAAAAAACGAGGTAGACCAGCTAGCACAGATCCAATAGAGATAAACAGGATGAGGTATAAGGGATCATCATTACCTACAAAGGAAGTAAGATTAGATCCTTATGATCAATGGCCAGTGTGGAATAAGAAGAGAACAACATGCAAACGCCCTAACTGCAAAGGCTATACCTTTATCATGTGTGAAAAGTGCAGAGTGAATTTATGTTTAAAAAAAGACAAAAACTGCTTTCTTGCATTCCGTAGTGTTTAAAACATGTGTCTTTCATTAATTTTCGAATATGTCATTAATTCTTTCATATCTATTGTTAATTTGACATGAAAAAAAATATTTTTTACCGTTAATAACCTTTTAGTGTGAAAAACTTTACACAGTTTTGCATATGTACAAAATCTCACTCATGAGTGTATATGATAAGTTTCCCACAGTTTTGCATAAATGCAAACTGAATAAAAATAATTTTCTGAATTAAAAACATCTTATTTTGTTCAACCTTTTTTCTGACACCCTTGAACAATTTGGGGGGGGGGGGGGGGGGGGGATAGAACCCAGGATCTCCTACTTACTAGGCAGGTGCAGTAACCAGTGCGCCATCCGAGAAGCAGTATTATTGTAACTGCATGGACTATCTTGCTATGCCTCAAGGCCAATCCACATTCCCACCGAGCGCCACCTATCCGCAGTCCCTGTCCATTACACTCCTGTTCGCTACTTAGAGATTCCCACAGGAGGACAGACATATTTGTGCATTCGTACTGAAGAAAGTGGATCCATTACCCTGCCAGGCTTATCAATTATTTGAAAGCATGGTGTCTGTCCCTTTGAAAGAACAGGCTTATCAATTACTTGAAAGCGTGGTGTCTGTTCCTTTGAAAGAACAGATGCCATGCAAATCCCGCAGTTGTGAAACATTATATCTAAATTGAAAGGGGGTCACTGCTATCGGCTGCAGTGGGACATTAAGCAGAATCAGAGGCGATGTGGAAAATCGGTACTGGGCAGGGATTTGAACCTGGGATCTCATGCTTACTAGGCAGATTCAATAACCATTGTGCCATCCGGGTCACAGTGTTATCTCAACACCACGGACTTTCTTGGTACACCTCACAGCTGATTCACACTTCCACCAAGTGTCCCCTATCCACACTCCAATTTACCTGTAATTTTTCACAGTTGTGGGATCTGCATGGTGTCTGCTCTTTAGAAGGAACAGACATCATACATTAAAATAATTGATAAACCTGGCTGGGCAAGGATCCACTTTCTTCACTGTGAATGTACAGACACATATGATCACCTGTGGGACTCTCTAAGTAGTGAACAGCAGTATAATGGACAGGGACTGCGTATAGGTGGCACTCGGTGGTAGTGTGGATCAGCCATGAGGTGTACTGAGATAGTCTGTGCAGTTGCAGACGGCACAGTGATTACTGCACTGACTTCGTAAGCAGGAGATCCTGAGTTCGAATCCCGGTTTGGTACATATATTCACTCATCTCCACTGATTCCGCTTAACGTCCTGCTGCAGCTGCTAACAGTGACCCCCTTCAATTTACATATAATGTTTGACAGTTGTGGGATCTGTGTGGTGTCTGTTCTTTCAAAGGAACAAACACCATGCATTCAAATAACCTACACATATAATGTGCAATCTGCTGCACAGTGCACGGTGAAGAGTATTTCATACCCATTGTAGTGACTTCCTGTACTGTCCGTTGGGCATGGAATGGGAGATAGCAACAATACTGAATCTCAGCCCTCAAATGAAGCCATGTGTTGATCTGAGCAAAATGCTTTTTTCTTTTTATTATTTTTATTCTTACCAGTGTAAGAGATGTGTTCTTTTTGTAGTTATGTAAAAGCTCAGTTTTCATCTCTCACTGAAATGGTTAGTTCATAATATGACAGGTATCTATATTTCTCAAACCAATTTCATTCCATGTAGGTTTTGCAGCAGCAGCAGTTCTATTCATCTGTAGACCACTTTTACTACAAAACTGGACATGTCATGGCCTTAGAATTTAAGAAAAACAAAAATAACGTAATTCAAATGTACAGGCATGTACATACTTACAGGTCTAGTTTGACAGCTATGGGACTGGCAGTCCACCTTGGCCTTATAGTATGAACTGTTCCACCCTTCACCTCAAGTAATCTGGGAAACTATGAAAAACCTAGATCAGGTTGGACTGGTTTTGAAGACAAATGTCTCAACTGTAGCATGTGTTGCAGTTGTCATATTTAATTTATCAGGTGAGATATTTCCACAAATAGAAATGTAGAGCAATAAATGTCCTTCAAAGTTGTTTCAGTTGGTGCAGATCTATTTCAGAAACATATTATACATTGTGGAATAGTGTGTCTCTCATAAACATGCCTCAGAGAGGACTGTGCACTTGGACATACTGAACTATCTTTGGAATATTCATGACAATAGTCTGACTATGGACCAATTATTCACATTCCAGTTTGACACTGTCATTTTTGCAGATGACTACAAGGCCAAGGTGTTAATTTGCCAACATTACTGAGCTTGTCAATGGCAGTGTTGTGGATCTGTATGCAAGTATATATCACAATACATGAAGTAACTGATCTTGAATTTTACAGTGTCAAAGTAGAAAAATTAAGATCTCCATTACTATCTTCTTAACGATATTTGAGAGAACTTTTAGCAGTTATTTAAGCTCTGCACTGGCATCCATCAGTATACGGAAAAAGAGCATCCTAATTTATTACTATTGTTACTACTATAAATTGATCATGAACCATACAAATTGTAATGTTTAAATACATTACATTAAAACAAAAAATTACAGAATTTTACACTGATTCTAAAAATTTGTGTTTTAAGTAAATTGTACTACTCTGGTGATGAAAATTATTCTTACATTGTATAACAGCTAGAAAAGCCAGCAGCTTCTATAGTTGTGATGCGTTCCATCGGAATCCTTCAGTTAGTAAAATAATCAATATTTGTGTATGTTGTATAAATTGTAAATACCTTTTCATTTTCAAATTTGTGTCATTTAGACAGAAGCTGAAGTTGCAGACTATGGTCTTTAAGATGGTACAAAAACTGTAAACATCCTTCTGAAGAGTATCATGATTTAGTGCCACTTTGTGTCTTTTATCTAAAAAAAACTGTTGTTGTAAACTATAATCATGCTGTGTTCTTTTGACTTTTTAACTACAATACTATATAAGTTCTTCAGATGAAGTGTAGCTATTCATGCATGTATATTTTTGTGAGATTTAACCACAGTATGACTGAAAAACACTAAGGAACATAGCAGATATATAAATCATCAAATTAATTAATGATGTCTCATCTCATAACAACTGAATTGCCCAATATTAATTGGTGTGTATGTACAAAAGTGACGAAGTGGATCAATAAAACAATACAACACAACCGGAGGAAAACTGAAGTTAAATGTAAGCTTGTCTGAAGGTCCTGATCTTGCCAGGTGAAATAAACACATAAATAAATAAATAACTTAATAAAAAAAATTTTTTTTGAAGATATTGCTTTTCAAAGGCTCTGACGTTGAATTACAGAAAAGTATCTGTGAAAAACTAAATTTCTGGAGTGATCCTGATTAAAAATCAGAGGAAACTCAGCAGTACAGAGATAAATATGTGGATAATAGTACTCTCAGGCTAATTACAAACTTTACAGATTTGTAAAAAAAGATGAAGAGAGTATTGGTTGATTCAGTAGACTGCAGTTTTTTGAAACTGAACCCCACTTCTAAAAAAATGAAAATTTAAGAAATAAATTTGAACAATGAGAGAGAATGTTGAACTAAGAAACATTTGAACACTTCCATGAAAATTGAAAATTTAAGACAAAACTGAACTACTACAAAAAATTTGAAGAATTAAAAAAACTCGGCAGGTGCAAGTAGGAGTTGCTCACTAAAGATTCTGGACAAACTTAATTTTGTGTATAGAAAGTTCATCCATTCCAGGAATTGAGGAGCTCATTGATTTTTGCCTGTTATTGACACTGATACGGACCAGGGGATTCCAAGACTTTCGAGAATGTTTTAATTTCAAGTTTGAAGTCAGATAATAAAACACAAAAGAATTTTTTTATTATTATGTTTTTCTTTGTTTGTGCTGTGAAACCTTGCTTCTTGCCTAATTTCATGATTCTAGGTCAAGAGAATTTGACGTGTGAAGTTGCGAACATCAAAATATATTACATAAATGGCCGTATCTTTTGACTGCATTGACTTAGAAGGTAACGTTTATCATACCACCAAGGGACCATACATGTTAGTATGTGACACAAATTTTAGCTTGATATAGCTACCCATTCCTGAGAAAAAGGGGTCTGTCTGTCAGACAGATAGTCTGATAACAAACGACCCCCATTTTCTCCCCCTCCCATGTAATATAATTACAAATTCCTTTGGTTGTAGTGTGAAACCATGCTTCTTGGAAAATTTAAATGATCCTAAATCAATGTGAAGTACCCTGTAAGTTCTGACGAGTGAGTTTGTGAGTATTAAAATAAGTGACATAAATGGCTGTATCTTTCAACTGCATTGACATAGGTGCTTCACTTTTTACATTGCCAAGGGACTGTAGATCTTCATATGTGGCATAAATTAAAACTTGATATGTCTACCGGTTATTGAGAAAAAGGGTTTTGAACAGACAGACAGAAAAACAATAAAGTGATCCTCTAGGAGTTCTGTTTTTACCATCTGAGGTGAGAAATTCATAAAATTTGTGTCAAAGTAAATGCCCCTGTTTATTGTTTTTTCTACAAAAATGAAAATACCAATCACATGATTTTCCGTCAAGCCACACCAGACATTAACTTTGTGAGAGTCATGTTGATGCTGAATAACTTTATGTAGCATGCTCTGCCCCACAAATTCTGTAGTTATGATGATTAACTGTTACACTGACATGAAATGAATTTTAAAAAATTGACATCATCATCAAATCTGTGTAGAAAGTCAACAGCAAACTCTTCCTTTTGATTTAATCAGAAGGTTTTATTTCATGTAATAGTTGCAATTTGTAGGTGCGCAACTTAAGTCTTTTATGCTCAACATCATACACAGTACTTTTAGGCACTCCGAATTGTAGACTACGTTAGAACAATGACTTCTTCGGGCTACGAACACACGAAACATGTGTCTATTCACAAAACATTTTCACAAGTTCTTGGTCTACCTGGTGATTTTGCTTTTAAAACAGTACTGGATTCCTTGAAAGACTTTAGCCAATGACAGATAGTTTTTGCTGTAGGTGGTTAACCACCATACTGACGTCTAAAATTACATTGCACTGTTATAAATGACTCAGTTTTCACAAGCCAAATAACACAGTGAGCTTTCTGTGTGGAGTACACGTTGTTTCTGAGTTGCTCTGCACTGCATTGCACACACAACTGGACTGAACTGAGGGGACAGAGGAAAAAATAGCATTGGTGCCAGCTCAAAGTCAAGCAGACCTGCCAACTGCAGGGGAGCCAAACTTTGAGAGTTGATGGATCAAACACCACAAACTAGAATACTGTATGTCACTTTTAACAGATTCTAGGACATGTTAAAACTAGGCAGTTCTTTTTCAAACACACTGTATATTAAGCCACAGGAGAGACTTACACATAGTTATTTTGCATAGCACATTCTGATTGGACAGTTTTATACCCTTCCCCGTTTTCCGAGTGCATTTGCCCTTGACCATGTTCTGAGCTGTATTTGCTGTTGTGTGCTATTGATGTCAAGTAGGTGCACTTGTTATTTAATAAAAACTTTAAAAAAGTTCTAAGCACATGTGTTGTGTATTGTAGTCAATAAATTATCATGCTAAGTGGAGTTTAGCTGATAAGTTCTTAATGGTTTAAATGTTAATATATACAAGAGATATCAGTTGTGTAGACTACAGACCACTTCCTGTGAGACTTAGTAGGAACAGTGAACTAGTTAATTTTCATTAACACTCTATGAGAACATTCCTACTAGTTCATTTTCAGATCTCCATCTAAATGTTTAACAGCTTTGCCTTGTTTAGAAATGGGTTACTGGTCCAAATTAGCATGAG